>NC_135329.1:203197181-203500211 GCF_023851605.1 Tamandua tetradactyla
TACCATGAGGCAATGGAACTGAACTGAAACCATCCTGTGATACTGTTATTTTTGTATATTTAGCTGTGTCTTCGGTTTCTAAATTAGAAAGAAAAAAATCCCACACAAGTTGAGTCTTACTTCTAAAAAGAAAAAAAAAAGCCAAAACAAATACAAGTTAGAAAGATTCAAATACAAGTTAGAAAGATAAGGATCTTGAAAAGTACCCACAGTGTGTCTTTTTCCAAAGCCGTTACTTTGCCCAAGGGAACAAGATGTGGTTTGTGGAGTGGAAGTTTTGCTTTCATTCCTTTGATGCTGGCTTCTCAGTGGGTGTGTCATTTAGAATGCTTCTGGTGTCAAGTATCAGATATTGAACTTCACTGGCTTCAACAATGAGAAACTGTCTTGGCTCGTGGGTCAGGGTCACGGCTGACTGAATTCAGAAGCTCCAGTTCCATTTCCCTGGTCTCTGCATTCCCAGGTGGGCTGACTTCACCCTTCGGCCAAGGCTGAGAAGTCCTGGGCTGCAACTCCTTGTGTGCAGATTCTCTACCTCTTGCTTCCTCCTTACAGTGGGGAGACTTTTCCAGGACCTCCCAGAAACCTCTCATCTCACTTCATTGTCCCCTTGGCCATCCCTGAACCAACCACGCACAGTACGGGTGGAATTTCCCCACGGAGAAGCCAGGCTTCTCCTGATCCTAGAGGTTCAGCTGCTGCTGAGCAGCTGAGGGTTGCCCGGGATGGGGTGAGGTGGTTCCCTAAACAAAACTGGGGTTCAGGGGGGATGGGGGTGATGGGAAGATAATAATAGAATCCCCCATTATCTCGCTTTTTGTCAACCTTCCGGCACACTGCAGCTTTTACTTCTGTCTCTCTCTGCTACAAATTTGCACGATTTTATTTCTATAAATGAGATTGGACAGGGGGTTCATGTCCTGAGCTGATGTGAATTTAAAAAAAGAAAAGAAGTTTTTTCCATGTTTTCTGTCCACAATGATACATGCTAAGAGGCCTCAGGTCAGAACCAGGTGGGTTATGCTATAGACCGAATAAACTACGAGTTTCAATCACAGGAGGGCGGCAAGGGTCACCTGAGAGATGACAGAGCCAGAGCTCTGACTCCAAGGGGAGAGGAGGTCAGAAATTGCCCCATAGGTCAGAGGAATGCCAAATTCCGTCAGCGGCTGGAAGTCCCTTCGTGGCGTGAGTGAAGTAGGTGGCATTCCTGAAAGCAAACAGGAAGCCAGAAAGGAATCACAGAGGAAGGCAAACCTAGATCCAGCAGAGTGCCTCCAGTACAGGTTTAACAAACAAAAAAGATTCAAGATTTGCCCAGGGAGACCAGGAAACCAGCCCGGAAGATGGACTGGGAGTGACATGTTCCCGGTTTGGGACTGACAGAGAATAGCAGTGAGCAATAAAATTCCAGGGACCATCAGGCCATCACGCGTGGGCCGGCGTGCCCAGTAATGAGTTCATGAGTTCCCCCAAGCCTGCATCCGTGCAGCATCCACGTCCACTTGGGCCCCTGTTTAATCTCACGAAATGAAGCCCCTGTGTAATTATAGGCAAAAACAGCCACAAGATTCAAAATGAATTTGAGGACTTGGATTATGATAATGCTTATATTTTGTAATTCTTCTATTTTTTTTAACCATAGTTATATTTGTTAGCATTGATGAAAGATTATTAAATTAGTGCTACTGTTTTCCATAGTTTATGCATACTTGGATTAAAACGAGATAAATATGAAACAAAGCTATGGAAACCTGGAAAAAAAAGTTATGAACGATTGTCACTAATACTAATCACAATCTTTTCCTTTCTCTGTCTCCCTAATTTCTTTGGAATAGCTTGAGGTATTTATAAGACTGGCCTGGTAAAAATTTACTGCTGACATATAGTACTGTGTAGCTCTGGGGGAAAAAAAGGAATTGGGGCACAGGAATAAAAAAAAAAACAAAAACTTTTTTCTCTATTCTCCTCTCTGAAAATCTCCAGGAGAACACATGAGAAACTATTAATAGTGGTTATTTCTGAGCTTTGGGATTGGGAGTTGGGCAAGTAGGGAAAGGAAATTTTATTTTTCATGTATATGGCAGGCTTGTCTTTTGTTCCCATCATGAGCTTATATGAGTAATGTATGTTTCACAAACTGAGTAAAATGAAAATAAGTAAAGAGCTTATTAGATGTATACTCCAGTGATTGAGAGACTTAGGACCTGATTTATTGACTGTGTTAAGTCCAGTGCTACCATGTCCCCCGTAAAGAATTCATGTTTGCGTTATCCTTGGCAGCCTAATTCAGTTGGGGAGGATTGTGGGTGGCTGATTTTAAGAACAATAAAGGACAAAGATTCTAGACCATGCACGTTTACAGATGCTTCACCTACTGAATATCACTACAAAGTCTCCACTAAATCTCAGCTGCGCTCATAAATATTCTGAGATTCCAGGAGATCAGATACAGCTATTAAGAAATGTAACGGGGTTGCGACTAAACACAATGACAAATTTTATTTCAAGTGAGTTCAGTAGTCCAATCTTGATTCTGCATGGGGAAAAGAAGAGAATATCATAAGCAAGGCACAATTTCAAGGGAGAGACGACTCCTCAACAGGCCAAAGAATACACCGATGCAATGTTTCAAGTGCACAAATATTCTTCTGAAATTGATATCAAAGAGTTAAAAAAGCAGATATTCAAGAAGGGTTTTCAGTGGACCAGATTTGCTTCTCATACTTTAGAAATCTCTAAGCTAACCTGGAATTTGTAACAACAACTCTTTGGTCTTTGAAAATATTCATTCCAATTAGATTCAAAATACTAGAAACTCTAAACAAGCAAAAATATTGTTACATGTGATAAATTTAAGTGGGTGCATCTGTAATTCTGCTTACTTTTTTGAAGCTTGTATTTCAGGAAGAGCTCATACAGCAAATTGCTTTATCCATTTTTTTTCTTTCAATTTCTTACCATCCCTGTACCTTTAGCACTAAAATCTCTGGTATAGACGAGAGCACACCCATACTAAATTCCACAGAAAATGGAACCAGAAAGCTTTCATCTGCCAAAGTCCATTCAAACCTTCAGAGACAAAACTTCTGTTTCTCTTTCCTTCCCTTTCATTTTGTCTCCTTTCTATTCTTTACTTCTAAAGAAATGAATGGCGGATTTGATTTTGTTTTGTGCAAGTGGGGGCAGGCATCTATTGAATACTCTTGAGATATTTGTTACCAACATTTTTCACTTAAAGTTTTGTCTTTCAAGAGCTATGCTACCTGTAAAACCTTTATTTGAAGAATATACAGAAACAAAAGTATAAATTTCTGACTAAAAAAGATTAAGGCAGATATTATGGTTTCTTTTTTCTTTAATGATTTCTTCGCCTTAAATTCCTCGAAGATTATTTACTTAATCTCGAGGTCCTGTTACATCCAACGTAGTTTAAATCTTGAAATATCAAGAGAGGGTGATTTTCTTGTTATTCAAGATGTAATGGAGAGGCTGGAGGGAACTGCCTGAAAAAGTAGAGCTGTGTTCCAGTAGCCATGTTTCTTGATGATGATTGTATAGTGATACAGCTTTCGCAATGTGACTGTGTGATTGTGAAAACCTTGTGTCTGATGCTCCTTTTACTTACCTTATGGACAGATGAGTAAAACATATGAATCAAAAATAAATAAATAATGGGGGAACAAACGTTAAAATAAATTTAGTAGATTGAAATGCTAATGATCAATGAAAGGGAGGGGTAAGGGGTATGGTATGTATAATTTTTTTTCTGTTTTCATTTTATTTCTTTTTCTGTTGTCTTTTTATTCCTTTTTCTGAATTGATGCAAATATTCTAAGAAATGATCATGATGATATATATGAAAAAAACTATTGCTTTCTTATTTCTTTGCTTTGTATGTGTACTATACAATAAAAAGTTTTTTTAAAAAAAGAGAGTGATTTTGTTTCTCTGTATGATTGCAACTTGCTCAACTTCAGACTAAGAAATAGAATTTGTAGGAATTTTTTTTTAATAATTTATTTCAAAAGTGTGTGCCCAGAGCCATGTAGGTAGTCAAGAAGGCTGGTTTATTTGGAACTGAGTGACCATTTTAGCAGCAAGAAACAAAGCTTAGGGAAAAACCTAAATCAGGGTTTCTCAGCCTCAACACTATTGACACCCTGGACCGAAAACTTATTTTTTTGTGTGAGATTGTCCTGTGCATTGTAGGATGTTTAGCAGCACCCCTGGCCTCTACCCACTAGATGCCAGTAGCGTTGTCACCATCCTCTCAAGTTGCGACAACCAAAATAAATGTCTCCAGATATGTTCCCTGCAAAGGGGGTAGGGGTGTGGAAAGCACCCGCCAATTGAGAACCACTGATCTAAATTCCGAAGTGAAATGCTTTTATCAACAGTCTCTGGGAGTTATCTCAAAAACTTTCAAAAATTAAAAACTATAGCAGAGTACAATTGTACATGGCTCTAAATTTTCCTTGGTCATTTGCCTAAGATGACAAGTCACAGTCAGTCTCTCCCAGGAGACTTAGATCTGCTCCAGGAATGGACTTTGATGATCTAATAGATCTTTGCTCTCTCTCAGTATTCTGGCTAATGACAGCATAATCAATGAACTGATGCTGAAACATGCTGAGAAAACAATGGGGATGGGGTCAGATTCTCCTTAAGAAAGGCTTTTTTTTTCAAGTAGCCCAGGCCAAACAAAACTATCACATTGCATATCTTCCATATAGTAGAAAATTCTCGTGATTCAAGATGAAATACAAAGTTAGCCTTCTTATTGTTTTCTAGTCCTGTACACATTCATATACAGAGGAAGCTAAGATAAAGTCACAAAAGAAGAAATCTTGAAATACTTAAGCCACCAGGTGGCTTGAAGTTACAGTCAAATCTACATATTCAATTTGGCAATAAAATACCTTATTTCCTTTTTGGGGAAAAAAAATATCACACCATGCTTCCTATATTCAACTGGATTATGAAATGTAGAAGTTCAGACTTGAGTACAAAAAGTAAGCCATTATTTTCTTCCCACTCCCCCTTCCTTCCTACCTCCTCTCTTTCCTACCTTTTTCTTTCTTACAGTATTCACACATGTAAGAAAAGTTGATTTAACATCTATATTGAGAGAGCATGAGATATGGATCTGTCAGTACAGGAATTGCATATTGCTAATGTTTAATTGAACATTTAAAATTAAACATTGTCTTTAGAAAGAAGGGAGTGTGGATTTTACTGGCTTCTGCATAGCTTGCTGGACTTTTTCGATAGTAGAAACGAAGGACAGTCATTAGTTGTAAAAGCTAAGCATCATTCTACTATGCTGCTTTCTAGGGGGAAACTCAGTCCTACTCGTTTCAAGCCCATGTACATTTCCACATCTGAAAATATCTGCTAGGAAGGCTGAGGGAGATGGGAGGGTGTTTTAGTTTCCTTGGCTGCTCAGGCAAATAACATGTAATGGTTAAACAACGGGAATTTATTTGTCACTGTTTTGAGACAAAAAGAAAGTCCAAATCAAGGGGTCATCAAAATGATGCTTCCCAAAGACCGGCATCCTGGTGTGGCTGCCGTGATCCTTCGCTCCTTTCTCACATGACAAGGCACACGGCGGGGCCTCCTGATGTACCCCTTCTCATCCGGGTTCTGACAATGTCCAATCTCTTGCTTCTTGTGGCTTTGATTAAGACTCATCCTGGTTGAGGTAGGCCACATACCTTAACTGAAGTAATGTCATTGAAAGTTCCTACTGACCATGGGTTCACATCTGCACAAATGGGCTAAATTTAACAGCATGCTTTTCTGGCATACATACAGCTTCAAACCACCACAGGGTTCAGAAAAGTGACTGGCTAATATTTAAGAATTTCACTCCCTTGGAAAAACCCTTTCATGAATTGCTTTCTAAACCTCATTAACAGAGATTGCCATTAAAAGTTAGATAGCAATAACAAGTTGACCTTCAAACACTCTACACTATAACAAATTGAATTCTTTATTCTGCTTCTTGTTCTTGTATTTTTTTTACTAATCAACCTTAGCCTGTGTTGCTTCTTCTGCCTGAGATGGTCTCCCTTTCCAGGGCTGTGCACCCTCCAAATCTTGCCTTATCTCAACTCCTCCCTGGTATCTCCTTCTCCTTATACAGAAGGAGTCATGCCTCCCTGGGAACTGTCCTGCCATTTTATCTCACTGCTCATGACATTTTTACTTTCTGCCTTGTTTTGCGTCATTTACATCTTCTTTCTTCGTACAAAAAACTCTGAGATTCTTCTGCATCTGTTTCCTTATTTTATTGCCCATACCATGTGGCTTGGGACTTTGTACACTAGGTTCAGTAGATAATAGACTAACTGCACAACCAACCCATCAGATATCCTGCTCATGTCTGGTATTTGCTCTGTCCTGAGTGCTCTGGAGGGTGAGATAATGGAGTTAAGCACCTCTGCCACCCTGTCCAGCAGTCCCCATGGAAGAAATGCAAAGGCAGGTTATAGATCAACTCCCGGGACTAATGTAGTAATCGTTTCCCTTGCAAATGGGGTCAGCTCTTCTGCTTCCAGTCTTTCTGCATATCTGCGGTGAGCAAACTTCTTGGTAAACACCGGCTGCTCCTTGCAATGTGGCCTATTACTAAAACCCTGACTCAGCCATTCTTTTTCTTTCTCTGTTGCATAACATGCCAGCCTGTTCTTTCATATTTAGAAGTATAAAAATGATTGCATCACCTAGTCCAACCCCTCTGTAGGCTTACTACTGCCAGCGAGATGTTGAAATGACACAGTGCCTTATCTTTCTCAAAAAGACAAGGAAGGTTGCTTCAGAATTAAATTCTTATGAATGAAGATGACCTTTGCTTAGAGTTCTTAAAAAGCTATTCGCTGGTTAACTTTAAATAAATCCATATTTTGATCAAAAAAACTATTTGAGCTTAATATTTTCTTCCACAGAATGAGAATTTGATCTGTTTAAAACTTGTCCTGCCTTAGGATATCTGTCTTCCTCCTTTCATAGAATTGACATCTGGCAATGTAGTGCCATGCTTTCTGCTAATTTATGGTCACTGCTTCTTTTGCAGTATTTGAGATTCATTCAGAGTTTTTGTTTCCTTAACAGTGTGCCATCAGTTGGGTCTCAGATGGCCTTGGGGACAAAGCAATGGTGGCCTAGCGGACAGCATAGGGAGTAAGACCTGTAAATAAACTCTCTGCTTCCCAGGGTCATAGCTGATCAATGGAGAAAGTTATATAGTTGTCTCACAGACTCGTCATGAGATTTTAATGAGATAATGTATGTGAAAATACATTATAAAATATACAATGAGACATATGACTATTCATAGTTTATCAGTAGACTCTCTGGTGTCCAAACAGTTCATTCAGATCAAATAAAAAAAACACTTGATAGTGTGGTTCAGTGGTAAAATGCTTACCTTTCATGCGGGAGACCCGGGTTCGATTCCCAGTCCATGCACCACCATCCCTGCCAAAACAAAGAAAGAAAACACTTGGTGTTTAAGGACAGCTTTACCTGAGGTGCTTGGTGGATCCAGCTGGAGAAAGAAAGTTGAGTAAGCTGCTGACATTGCCCTCAGAGAACATTTAATCTAGAAATGAAGTTAAGTAGACAAATGAGTTTAATGATATTTGCTTTGTGACTCTGGGGAAAGCTTATCTTTTGCGAACTTTTGGTTTCCTCAAATGTAAAAAAGAAATAGTAATATCCTACTTTTCGAGAACAAAAGAGATAGTATACATAGAGTATGGGGCCCAGTGATCAAAAGAGGAAGAAAAGCAGCAATTAAGTGGTATATGGGTTCAAAGGAAAAGACTGTCACATCCAGTTGGGAAAATCTGAAAGAGCTTCTTGTAAGAATTAGCATCTGATCTGAGGCTTGAAAGAGAAATAGATTTCTACACTGAAGAAAACAGCAGTGGCTTATATGTGCCCACACACTCTTCGAAGCACCATCACATGTGTTATCTCATTTAACACTCACAGATGTCCTGTTGGTATTGTCATCCTCATTTTGCAAACAAGAAGACTGAGGCACAGAAAAGTGAAATAATGAAGTCAAGTCTTCCCCAGAAGGTTTGGGGCAGAGCAGTGACCAGACCCAAGAGGTCTTCCTCTGAGCCAGAGTTTATATCCATCATATTCTACTGGGAGAGATGATAACCAAAATACCCCAGGGCCTTCCTCATCTGGAGGGAAGGGGTATAAAGAGGAGAAAAGGCATGGTCAGAAGGAAATTCTGTGTGATGGACAAGGTTATAGGTGAAAGAGCAAGGCGGGCGGGGCTGTTGGCAGTATCACAGGCTGGAGAAGGGTCATGGAAGTGGCCTGTTGTGGAGCCTGCTTAATGCCCGTCGACTGGGAAGGCAGCAAGAAAGAGAGGGCGGGATTTTGCAAATCGAGGCAAAAGATTTGAGCATGTGGCTTGGGTTTTCTAGGGAGACTATCTGGACTAAGAAACCAAGGCCATCCCCTTCTTCATCCACAAAGTGCCACTGACCTTTCACTTTCAGCAGAGATTCATCCGAGACCTTTCATTTGGTGGCGCCTCTCATCAGGGCTCACCAATCAGGTGTACTTTTTAAAAGGGTGGACTTGCAATTCTTTAAAGCTTGCTCAGTAGAGTGTGATTGTGCACATGTTTAATTAATCACTTCGGCATTTGTTGGTGCAAGGCACTTCTGCAAAGAACATGGAAGGAAACGAAAAACACCCTTCAGTCTTTAAAACACAAACAGCAACACCAACGACAAAAATGCACATTTTCTTTGAGAATCCAAAGGCTCAAGGTACATGTAATAATTTGGCATGAGATTTCCTCTCCCCTCTCAAATCCAGAGTTTTGTCGACATGATTTCATTGGGCTTCCAGTGTCAAATTTTCTCTTCTGTGGAATCCATGATGTCGTTTTATGGCCAATATTGTTAGCATTTAGATTCAAGGTAGCTTCCTCTGCAAAAGTTAATTGAGTAGGATGATGGTTATTCAATGACAATACATTATACTGCCTTAGTGTTACCCCTGGGTCTGACTTTTCATTAATAGTCCAGAGAGCATGCCTCACTAAGGCTTTTTGGCTCCTAACCACATGAGCTCACCTCCTCATGCAAAATAAGAGTCACTGAAAGGTGGTTAGCATAAATTATTCCATCCCTCAACCACAAAAGCATCTTATGTTTTCGGCAAAACATTTATGGCTTTAAAGTAACTTCTTTGTCCAAATATTTGTTTCCTATTCTCTTCACCCAGTGAAGACAATCCCAACGTTCTTTCAGAGGTAGATAGGCAAAAGTTTGGCTTTTGCCAAAAAAGACTGAAAAAATTGCTGCAACCTTTCTTTTGTAAAAAATTCCTGCTTTATTTAAAAAAAACTGCAAAAACTAGCACCTGGAAATTTTGACAGTTTTATTCCCATTAATATGGGCAAATAACATCACTGAATATATACTAGAGAAGCAAATGCTACCTATCATTTCTATTCAGTGTTTCCTACTTTTGACTTTTTTTTCCATTTCCTTACTTCAAACACCCATCCGAGGCTATGTTCTCACTGCTAGTCTGCAGAACAAAAGCTTTATTCATTCAGTTATTTATTCACTCAGTCATCTATTCGTCACATATTATTCATCAGATATTAACTGAGCATCTATTGAGTGGTGAACACTATTCCAGACACTTGGAATACATCAGCAAAACAAGAGGAAAAATGCCTGTCCTTGGGGAGTTTATGTTCTCATGGGAGTAGTTTGATAATAAACAACAAACACAATAAATAAGGGAACTCTATGGCATACTGGAAGTTTGTAAGTGTTCTGGAAAAAATGAAAAGTAAAGTGGGGTGAAGGGGATTGATTTGGTTTGAAAGCTGCTAGAATGAGATACACCTAAAATGGAATGGCTTTTAAAAAGAATTTATTAAGTTGCAAGTTTACAGTTCTAAGGCTGTGAAAATGTCCAAATTAAGGCAAGACTATGAAAGTGTCCAATCTAAGGCATCCAGGGAAAGGTACTTTGGTTCAAGAAGGCCGATGACATTCAAGGTTTCTCTTTCATCTGGAAAGGCACATGATGAGATCTGCTAGCTTCCTCTTCAGCGGCTTCCCCAGGGCTCTGTCCATTTGTTTGGCTCAGTCCATTCTGTTGGCTCTGTCCATTCTGGTGGTTCTTGTGGCTCTGAAGCTTTTTCCAAAATGGTTCCTTCTTAAAAGGCTCCAGTAAGCAACCTCACCTTGAATGGGTGGAGACATCTCCATGGAAACCATCTAATCAAAAGTTACACCCACAATTGGGTGGGTCACATCTCCATGGAAACAGTCAAAAAGTTCCCACCCAGAATATTGAATGAGGATTAAAGGGATGTGGCTTTTCTGGGGTACACTATGGATTCAAACAGGCACAGGGATGGAGAGCTGGGGACATGGGGAGTGGCTGCCATAATAAACGGGGTGGTCAGAATAATCCCTGTTGAGAAATGAAGGGTGTTGGTTAAGCAAATATCTGGCTTAAAGCAGAGGGAACAGATAGATCAAAGGCCCCCTAGCAGGAATGCTCCTGATGCAACAAGAAGGTGAGGATGGCTTGAGGGTAAATGAGGAGGAGAAGCCTTATAAGAAAGGTACTGGGGACAGAGGTGTTGTAGGCCGTTGAAGTCTTTACAGGTCTTTGCTTTTACTCAGTTTCAGTGGGACACTGGAAGATTTTTAGGTGGTGTGATACAATCCAACAATGTTTAATGGAACCCCTCTGGTCTGGTAGTTCATTGAGAATGAACTGGGAGTGCTGAGGATTGCATCGTGCCCTCCACAAAACCTGTTCAAGTTCTGACTCTGGGTCCTACGGGGGTTGGCTCATTTGTAAACATGATCTTTGTAGACGAGACCAAATTGAATCATGGTGAGCCTTAATCCAATATCACAGAAGTCCTTGTAAACAGAGGAAATTTGGCCACAGTCAGTGAGAAGCCAGAGGGGGTGGCAGACGGGAGATGGCCACATGACAGAGGTACAGTTTGGGTCCTGGATTGCCAGCAAGCATCACCCAGAATGCTATGGATTCAGAGAAAGCGTAATCCTGCTGACACCTTCGGTTTTGGACTTCTGACCTCCAAACCTGTACGACAATAAATTCCACTTGTTTAAGCCAACCAGTGTGGAGGGTTGTCATAGCAGCCCAGGCAAAGCAAGACAAAGAGTTAGTGTGGAAGCAGGGAGACCATATTGTTATGTTTTAAAGTCATATCAGAAAACACTAAAAGCGCTTCTTTATTTACATTGTTTTAAACCAGACTTAGAACTAGAAATTGGAACAAAACAAAAACCACCTCCTGTTCAATCACTTTCTTGCACTGAAATCACACCATTCTCCAGACACAAGTGGCAGCATTCCTTCAATATCGCTTCATCCACTTTGGAGGAGTGTTAAGCTGTATTACGTCATTTGGGAGTTCCCTTCTGGGACAGCGCAGTCACATGGCAGAGTCAAGGAACACTGGCAAACACAAGGTTGGAATGTTTCATATGTAGTTCTGGAATGCTTGGTGATGTAAGCAAAGAAAGCTCTAGATACACAGAGATCAGATTTTTTAATATTTTGACTGACACGATGTGAAATACTACCCATAACTTACTTTATTGTCTTTGAACTGTCCTGATGCAACTAAGACTTGTCAATCTACTTTTTTTTTTTTCTGTTTCCAAAGTCTAATGTTAGGGATATAATCGAGAGGGAGCAAGAGAGAGAGCACAATTACTGATATGAAAGAAGGAATAAAGAATTCAGACACTAGACCCATGGGCCATAATAAAATTGAACTTAAAACTCCTGAAGTCTTCATAGTTTACATAAACTTAAGTAAGTTATAAGCAATTATTTCTCTCTCTCTCTATCCTTAATGATTTCACATGACTGAGAATTTAAGAGTACAGCTATTAGAAGAAATCCTAGGAGAGATCACTGCCCTAGAAAGAGAGGTCTCTAGGTCTCTTCTGAACCAAACAAAGCGTCAGAAAGTCTAAATGGGATACAGGGAAGCATCTAATCACAAGGGACTAGATGGAATGCTGGCAAGTCATTTAGCTGTAGGATGGCAAATAGATCGCAGATCTCATTGTCATCTGGGATCATCTGGTAATAGCTTCTGGGCTGTGGGGTTGGGAAGGGTTCTGAGGCCACACTGTTGCTGGCTGGAAATGGTTCCAGGCTGACACACGATGTCTGCTATGGGCTACAGAAGCAGGAACGGTGTACACAGACCACATTTGTGACAATTCTGACCAGCCCATCCCTTTGCCTTCATATGTATCTACATTCAAGCCAACTTAGAGGGATAAGATGCTATTCTGTTTTTAAGCGTCCTGAAGAGGAAACTATATACACTTCTTTCGTAAATGAAAGGATTTTTACCTAAAATAAATTCTCCATATATTATCTAAGACTTTTATGCTTTAATATAAGGCTACATTCATTCATTCATTCCTAGCCTGGGTAGGGAACGGAGGAGTTCCTTGTGCCAGAAAATCCACTGTGCGGTCATCACCATCAGTGCCTAAGATCTAGACTTTGGACTCTCCCCTTCCTCTGACCATCTCCTTCTGCAAATCCAGGGCTTCTTCTCTTTCTGATACACTCTTCCCCTTTGTCATCCTTGAAGGCAAACTGGAGACTTCAGACTGAGACAAGAAGGAGCCTCAGGAACATGATGGGTCATGGGGAGTCAGGGTTTTACCTCTGGTTCTGTTGAGACCTTGTGCTTTGCCTTTTGGAGCCTCATTTTTTTCATCTATAAAATAAGGCACAAGGATTGGCCTGTATATTCAGTGCACAGTTCAGGGAAGGGGGTCCTTAACTTTTGTCAGATTCTCAAAAGAGGCTGTAACTAAAAATCTGTTAAAAGTCACTGGCCTACATGATTTCTAACATTCTTTCAATTTAAACTTTGTGATAAGTGAAGATCCCTTTTCATGTAATTGATAATCACGTATCAAACCATATGGAAGCTGTGGCAAAGCACTATTCAAATGGCAACATCTAGAGAATGGACCCATATTAACAAGAATTGTAGAAGATAATGAAGTAGACCAAAAAATGCAACCTGCATAAGAATGAGGAAGTCGGTTGTTAAAATTACCCAGAAAGCCCCCAAGTTATGAAAATGAGATATTGCTCTAGAGGAACTTTTTGGCTTTTCATTTTTTAAAAATTTTTATTAAAATGAAATCACATAATATAAAATCAACCATTTAAAAAGTGATACATAGTACACGCACAATGTTATACAACCATCACATCTATCTATTTCCAAAACATTTTCATTCTTCCAAAATAAAATCTCATACCTGTTGAGCAGTTAATCCTCATTCACCCTCCCTCCATTCCTGGTCTTAGGCAACTACTTGTCTGCTTTCTGTCTCTGTGGATATACCGATTCTGGGTAATTCATATAAACAGAATGGTCTGTAACTCTTCTTATTGGCTGCTGGATTTGGTTTGCTGTCCTTGGCTTTTCGGGACCATAAATCAGGGACGACTCACATGAAACCAGTGAGAAACTCCGTGTGGTCTCCTGTGAGCAGCTGCATCGTGCCTGTGGCTCACGTCTACCTGGCTGCAGTGAGCGCTGCAGGACGCTGGGGTACTGTGCTCAAGGCAGTTTTGCCACATTCACCAGATGTGATGGTTGTTAGCTAGATGAAATACATTAGGTTTGCGTGTAAGAGCACAGACAAAAAAGTCTGGAAAGGTAACAAAGTGACACCACTGCTGGGAGAGGGAAACAGATAGGGGAGTGGTGCTAAGGACAAAGGAACCGTGGCTTTGCTGGCATTATTTGCAATGGAATTTTTGGTTTTGTTTGTTTGTTTTATGTGATTATATCCATGTATTATTTAGGATATTAAGAAACTAAATGAAACTACCAAAAAATGGGTATTATAGGAAGCTACACAGCATTATATATATATATATACACATACACACAACTTTATAAAATTTATTTATACAGCTATATGTACAACCATATATATATATATTATATTATTACTTGCTTATTTTGGCTGGATTGTAGGAGAGGGGATTAATGTGAAGAAAGGGGAATATAATAATAATAGCTAACTCTTGTAAAGTGCTTTCTGATCTGCCAGACACTGTTTCGAGTGGCTGTTTATTTTATTTTTTTGCATATTAGGTCACTTACTCCTCATGGCAGCTTTATGAGGTAGATGACATAATCGTTACCACTTTATAGATGAGGAAACTGAGGCACAGATGGTCTGACTCAGAAGCTGTGCTCCTAATTACCATGTTGCACTGTCTCTCAATGTTTGGGCACGCATAGAAGATACAGGTCTTATTAAAGAAAAACCGACACAACTTCCTACACACACAGACAGAGGCACACCTGCCCCACATCTCCCCAAATAAAACAATAGTAAGTATACATGTAGTGCCCTTCCTATCTATGGCTAGAAGTGCTTGGGGGCACTTCTACAGAATCTATTTAATTGGACATTGTCAGATATTTCCTTAGGAAAAAGATGAAAACCATCATAGGCCTGGTTGAATATGGTTGTCCACGCATATGACTTTCTTTCAGACCATTTAGACCAAGTGTGGTTTCAACCCATCAAAGAGCAGTAATGCTCTGGTCAAAGGGAAGCCAACCACACAGGGCAGTTCACTTATAGAAGCTTCTAGAAAATTGCAGCTAAGCTGCAGTTGTGGTTGACTTGACACCTCACAAGCTCACACACCAAATGAAGAAAAGGGCATTAGTACCTTATATTTAAAACTATAAGAATATTGATAGCAATGCTTAGATATATGCCAGGTGCTGTGCTAAATACATTTTCTTGCTCAGTCTTTACCACACCTTTTGAATCATTAATGGCCCCAAGGCTGGGATGGTGACTAATAATAAGACAGTAGGTTATCTTTATGGTAAAAACGGCTGTGGGCTTGTTCCTGTAAACTTACTCCAGGGTCTTCCCCACCTCTGAAGCAGACTAGGCTGAAAACGGCTCTAGGGACATTCAGCGAGGACAAATCTGTACAGCAACAATGACCTAAGTAACTATGGGGGACATGCTCACCGTAGGAGCATGGTGCGAGTAATTTTTCAGGTAATTTCCTGCTCCTGAATAACTTCTTGGGTGAAAATTTCCTTCAAGTGCACAGCCTGAAGCTCTGGGGGTGGGGAGTCATCTTCATTAAGCAGAAACCTCAGGCTAAACAAGCCCAGTTATGTCACTGGGTGCTCGTGCCCTCAGAGCTTGGATCAAGACCAGGAAAGTCATACCTGGCTTTTCCTGCTCTTACACAGGGCTGAATTTGATTCATAAGATGATCCAATGGTGTTCAATGTAAAGGTTAAGCCATGGGCTCTGAAGTCAAACCCCTGGCCTTCAAGTCCCAGCTCCATCACTTCCCAGCTGGTGACTTTGGTAAGGCCTATAACTGGAGGGCCTTCCTTTCTCCATCTGTAAAATGGGCACAACATTAAAATCTACCTAAAAGGGTTGGAAGGATTAATGGAGCTCCTCTGTGGAAAGTGCCTGGTGTTCAGTCCCAGGAAATGGTACCATGGCACTAAGGTTTAGCTGATGAACTTCTGTGTCATTGCTTCCCTTCTCGAAGGCTGGGAGGCACTGTCAGCATCAGTCGACCGGGCTCAAGGGAATTATCCCTTGTTCACCAGAACCCATGTTGTATAATGAGCCATCACCCTGCTGTTGGTATTCAGTAAGAAATATAAAAGGAAGGAGAGGAGTACTTTTTAGAAACTCACTTCTAAAAATGCTTCCCTTTGACCTCTTCAAAATGGAGAGCTATTGGGTAGAGTCCATTTTCCTTGCCTGTAGGCAAGTCCTATTGGTATTGCTTTTCTGATAACTGTAACAGGTTTCTTTCCCCACAGGGGCCCCTTTCTTCTCCCTGAACCAGAAGGGAAGATCCCCTTTCTCTTTTCAGTAATGGGCAAGAACAACATTCCATTGACAATGTGAATGGAGCATTTCTTATGCTGGGACTCTCATCCCTGCAGAGGCGGGACCCTTCCTTGCTCTCTTGGCTTCTGGAGATCATGACTCACATTCTCTACAGGCAACTGGGGGCAGTCCAGGAGCCCAGACAGGAGCACAAGCAAACTAAAGAAGGGAGGCTGCCTGGCTGCAGGGTTTCTGTGTCAAGTCATTTTACCTGTGATTTTCTAATAGAATGAGCAAGAATTTCCCCTGCAGCAGCTACCCCTGGGCCTGCCCTGACAGTCCAGTAGCATCTTCTCCCATCCTACTCTCTTCCCTCACCTTGCTTTATTTTCCATTAAAGCACTTAGCATCACCTGGTCCATTTATAGAGCTGTGTTTTCTGTCTTTCCCCCTCCTGAGAATGCAAGCACTGGGAGAGTTGGGACTTCGTTTTGCTCACTGCTGAATCACCAGTGTCTGGCAGGTAGTATGTGCTCAGGAAATATTTATTGAATGGATGAGTGACTGAAGGCTGGAGGCTACTTCTGGCTTCCCTCTGCAAGCCAGAAAATGCTTTTTGAATAAATGGATAACTGGAGTCATGTTGCAATTATTCTGGGTTCCCAGAATGGCTTGTGGTTTAACAGGTCCATCCTCCAGCACGAATTTATAGCACACCTCCTAGAGCTTAGCACAGCAGAGACACAGAAGGCTGTGACCAGAGTCCTCACTGTCTGGGCATTCAGATTTCAGCAGATGAGACAAAGCTCACAAATGCAATGTACAGTGAACTCCAGTAAAATAGAAGGCGGTCTTGAACAGCATGGACAGGTAGAGGGTAGGTCTGTAGCTTCTGTTTGTTCTGGCTTTGCTTCAGAGAAGGCAGCCAGGTGACCACTAGCCAGTGTCCCCAAATTGGTGTTGAGGGAATTGTCAGGTGTCATTTCTACACACACCACACTCTCTGCAGAAACCAGACCAAAATTTCCAGGAAGTATGCACCAACAGCGTGCTCTCTGAAGGTTGTCCCCCCCCCCCCCCCCTTTTCTATCTCACTGCCTCGTGCAAATTAAAGAACAAGTCAGAGAGCAATGTTAAAAATAATCAAACCACAACTAAAGGCAGGCACTATCAAATGAAGAAATGAGGGGAAAAATCGAGTTGAACATGATTTCCACAGTACTTTAGCCACGAGGCCCTGTGATTATTCACTCTGTGAAGCCTGCTAGGGGTGGGGGAGTTAGTAGGGCCAACATTACTTTCCTATGGCATTACTTAAACAGGCCATAAATTTTAGCTTTGGCTCCTTGGCCAAAAGCCAGAGAAAGTCAGGCTTTGGAGGAAGGAACAATATTGATAAAAATTGAAACCAGCAGTTCCAGTTTGCAATGCAAAGGCTTACTGCAAGTGAGACCATTGCCCTCCCCCCTACGTGGGACATGGCATCCAGGGATGAAAATCTCCCTGGTGGTGTAGGAGATGACTCCCAAGTATGAGCCTGGCCTAGGCACCATAAAATCAGCAATGCCATCCGGACCAAAAGAAGGAAAAAAGTGTAACAAATAAGATAACAGTGGCTGAGAGTGTTCAAATAGAGTCAAGAGGCCACTCTTAAGCATGCTTCAGTTAGACATTGCTACCTATCATACCTTGTCAACCCCAACCAAAACCATTCCTGCTAATCCTAAAGAACACCTAGAACATTATATAAGACTCTACAGAGGTTCCATGCATGAAGATAACTCTCCAAAGCCTACAACCTCCAGATGGGTCCATGGACCAGACAAGACCTGAAATGCAGAGAGGCCAGCCTTTCTAGAACATCAACTAGTTCCATCCCCTATCCCATATTATTGACAGCCCCTTCCAACATGAAAAAGTTAGAATGGGAATAACCAAAATACCCCTAAGGGTGGGAGAAAGATCATAGGTGATGATAGATTATATAGAGAAGGTCGGGTATGACAAATGAGTATGAGCGCTTAATCATTATACTGATATTTCTTTTAGC
The DNA here is from genome assembly GCF_023851605.1 of Tamandua tetradactyla. Lineage (NCBI taxonomy): Eukaryota > Metazoa > Chordata > Mammalia > Pilosa > Myrmecophagidae > Tamandua > Tamandua tetradactyla. Next base: position 203,215,170 of record NC_135329.1, read on the forward strand.
CTCCACTGCCTTGGAGCAACTAGAAATAAAAACCTAAAATTGTGGAATTGTAAACCCATACCAACTCTGAAATCTGTTCTACAACTAATTGTTGTGATGTACTTTGAAACTTATTGCTTTTATGTGTATGTTATTTAAAGAGAAGAAGGAATGTAACAGAGAAGATAGGATTTAACAAATGAGTATGACTGCTGAATCATTATGTTGATATTTTCTGTTGTTCTCCAGTGTCTTGGAGCAGCTAGAAGAAAACAAGAAAAAAAAAAACCCATAGAAATGTAACCCATACCAGATTTTAAAATCTGTTCTATATCTACTTGTTAAAATGTACTTGGAAATTTATTGCTTTTTTCTATATATGTTATATTTTACAATTAAAAAAAAAGTTAAAAGAAAAACAGGGCAGGCCACGGTGACCCAGGTTCGATTCCCGTGCTGGCCGATGCAAAAAAAAAAAAAAATTAAATAAATAAATAAAAACAAAAAAATAAACAGTATGGGGGCACAAGAATTGACATGCAGACCATTGGAATCAAATAAATAGAATCAATCAGAAATCAGCAAAAAAAAGAAAAAGAAAAAGCTTATTGGTGTCAGGACCTCCTCTCCATGATTGAGCTCAGCTTCGGGCATCAGGAGGCCTGAGGTAGAGGAAGGTCTGAAGACCCTAAGAATGGGGAATTCAGGTTCTCCCGGGAGAAACCGAGCACCAGGGGGATGGTTTGGGGTTTTCTGAGAGGCTCTTTGTTCCAAGATGTGCGGCCAGGGAGAGGTGGCCAGAGTCTGGGGGCTGCAATGAAAAAAGGCGACTCACTTCTGGGTGCGTGCATGGCCCAGGATGGAGAGGCCTCGGCCACTTTGATTTTTTTGAGGTCCCCAATATCGAAAAATGTCATAGTGGGGCCACAAAAACTGTGACATATTTTGGAATCACTTATTTAACAAAATTAGCCTTTGGATACGCAAGTAAACAAAGAAAAGGCGATTGTGCTTTCACAAGGTACGTCTGGAGTTACTAAAACTATAAACTCAGAGGGCACCGTGGACGGCAAGGGCTGCCCCGGGACCGGGTGTGCAGGCGAACAGGCTGGCCACGTTTCCTTTCTATTCCATCTATAATTCCTGGACACCCTGGGTAATTCAGTAAGAGAGAGAGAGAGTAAACAGTTTAAGTTTGAGGTTCTTCACGAACGAGAAGACCTCTCCTACCCTCTGGGTGCTGACCTCTTCAGCTCACTCAAATACTTTGCAAGACTAAGCTCCACTGAGTACCCTGTGATATTTGTCATTGCTTGTCCCGCTTTACTTTCAAGTGGCTACAGAGAGGGGCCTCCTTTCTGGGCGAGACAGGCGGGGAGGGTGGGGCAGCCCAGGATGAGTTGGCAGAGCCTAGCTGGCTCTGGGGGCCTCTCCAGACACCAGTGTTTGTTCCTGACATTTTCTCTGACTCACCCCTGGTGATAAGACAGGCGGGAGCCTCTAAGCAAGTCAGGCAGCCTTAGGGGGAGGTTTCAGATTCTTAGCGCTGGAGGTTTGATTACAGAATTTGCAAGTTCCTTAACAAAACTATTGTAGCTTTGACAGAACTGTATTCATTCTGGGAGCCAAAACAGTGGAGACGACAATAAACAGAATGCCGAGCCCACTGCGTGTGACTGAGGGGAGCTTTCCTTTTCTTCTGCTGCCTGTTGCTGCATTTATTTATTCATTCAGGCAATTTGTATTGAGCTTCTTCCAAGTGCCAGACCCCTTGCTAAGCGCTGGAGAAACAATGCTGAGCAAACACAGATCTGGTCCCTTCCCAGATAGGACCTGCAGTGTAGTGGGCGATGTTGAACCCTAATTGAAAATCTCACAGCAATGTAAAATAACCACAGCAGCAAGTGCTATGAAGGAGAGGTACATGGTACTGTAGGGTTAGGGAGGTCAGAGGAGGATATCTGAAATGTACATGTCAAACTGGATCTGAAGGATGAGATCGGAAGGCAGAAAGAGGAGAGGAAAGACTTGTTGGAAGTGAAAACAGCACGTGCAAGGGCCATGATGGGAGAGAAGAGACTATAAACACTGATGGCGGAGTGGGGGCTGGAGCAGGGCAGTGGGGCCCTAGTGTAGGGCCTGGGGGATGGGGGTTGGGGATAGCCTGGGGCACAGGCCACTGGAGACCTAGGGGGTGTCAGGGGAGCCTGGGGCACAGTGGGGCTGGGGCAGGGTGAGGGAGACTCAGCGTGGTGGGCAGGAAATTTCCGGTAGTCTTTCATGGTAACAATTGTGAGAAGTCACCCACAGGCTTTAATTTAAGCACTAAGAGGGGATCAGGAACGCCTCGATTGCATTTATATTCTTAAAGGATCATTCTTGCTGCAGGGTGAACATCTCACTCCCTACTCTGATTTCTACTTTGAAAATCCTATAAGCATAAGCAGGATCAGCACTCAGTCACTGGAGGCAGCAGGCAGTGTCTTTCAACCAGTTCTAGCTCTGAGTCCTGGCTTCGAGCCTCACTTCTGGCATAGCCTTGGGCAAGCCAGCCTTTCAGGGACTCAGTTTTCTCTTATATTAAATGGGGATAATAAAACCTCCCTCCACGTTGTTGTGAATGTTAAGGAAATTAAAGTAAACAAATAAGTCTTGCTGGACACACAGCAGACCCTGTTCAGGGTTAAAGTAGACACCGGCTTTAATACTATAGCAGGTTGTAGAGCTTCAGCTTTACTTGGAAAAAACTTCTCAGACTTCATCTGAATGTCTCCTTCCAACAGATCCACGGTTTGGAAAGGCGTTCTCCTGCCTCTGTAAAACAACAACAAACACCATTCACAAGACAACCACTCATTACATTGTTTGGCTAAGTAAGGGGTTGCGGTCACGCCTTCTGATTTTGGACTTTATCCCAATAACAGACCATGGAGTGATGAACAACCAGAGAGCATGCAAACAGCAGTGAACACTGCAAATATAGAAACAAACACAGAAGCCAAACTGGCAGTGGGCTGAGGGCATTTTTTGATGATGAATTGGAGATTGAGGACCTGTTATACCTAGCCAGAAGGGTTGGTCAGTCAATCTTCCTCTTTTGTCAATCCAGGGTTGGACCATCCAGGCCCTGCTGGAATGGAGCGCCAACTGACTTTAAGTCAAGAGTCTTGTTAAAAGAACTCAAGAGCCAACTTTAAAAGGTTCCCACTGGTCAACAATGAGACAATTGAACATCAAGGATATGAAATATATCAAATAGTTTAAAATCCTGGAGTTCATAATGACACTGAAAAAATATTGCTCACCATTGGAAGGGGCTAAGAAACCAATATATTATTTTGAGAAGTTGCATATAAAGGAAAGGAATCAAACATTTACTTTGCCTTTCTGATATGAACTGTGCCAAATAGTTGATCAGGGAAAGTTTATCTATAAACAACTATTTCAGCTAATAAAGGAAGAAGGAATGACAGAATTAGAATACCATCATTTTACAACCATAAATGAATTAATGAATCTAGACAGTAATCATCACTGGCTGCCAACATCATAAAAACAGAGCAACCCCCCATCATATGTCTCTCGATGGAAAAATAAAATGAAATAAAATTTCATATACATGAAAAAATGAGTCTGATCCAACTGCCAATTTTTAGGAACAAGTTAAATGACACAGACTATGGGAAATTCTACAGGACAAAGAGATCATTTGCTAAAAAATAAATTGCAAGGAAAAAAAGAGATGGGGGCAATGAGGAGTTACTGTAAAATGAGTGTTGGGAAGAAGGGAAAGTTCTAGTAATGGACGGGAGTGAGGGTACTGCAATACTGTGACAGTGACTAATCCCACTGAACGGAACGCTTGGGAGGGGCTGGAATGGGAAGATACATGTTGTGTACATATTTACACAATTAGAAAAAGAACCAGAAACTAAAGAGATAATGACAATTAGATGCAATGCATTATACTGGATAGGATCTAAAAATGAAGATGGAAAAGTTCAAAGGGATATTATTGGGACATAAGAAAAATTTGGAATATAGCACCTAAGCTTTATATCAAGCTTAAATTTCTTGAATTGATAACTGCATAAGGTGATAACATATTTATTCTCTTTCGTAGGAAATGCACATGGAACTATTATGTGTTCAAGGATTACAATGTGTGCAACCTACTCTCAAATATTCAGAACATAGAAAGAATGATACAGCAAGGGTGGCAAAAATTAAAATTACAGGATTTATGCATCTGGGAGGGTGAGGGTATGCTGGAGTTCTCTTATGAGGTTTATATTCTGTTCTAGTTTGCTAGCTGCCCGAATGCAATATACCAGAAACGGAATGGCTTTCAAAAGGGGGAATTTAATGAGTTGCTGGTTTACAGTTCTAAGGCCAAGAAAATGTCCCCATTAAAACAAGTCTATAGAAATGTCCAATCTAAGGCATCCAGGGAAAGATACCTTGGTTCAAGAAGGCCGATGAAGTTCAGGGTTTCTCTCTCAAGTGAGAAGGCACATGGCGAACACAGTCAGGGTTTCTCTCTCAGCTGTAAGGGCACATGGTGAATACCGCATCATCTGCTAGCTTTCTCTCCTGGCTTCCTGTTTCATGAAGCTCCTTGGGAGGTGTTTTCCTTCTTCATCTCCAAAGGTTGCTGGCTGGTAGACTCTCTACTTTATAGTGTTGCTTTCTCTGAATCTCTCATTCTCCAAAATGTTTCCTCTTTTATAGGACTCCAATAAACCAATCAAGACCCACCCAAATGGGTGGAGACATGTCGTCCCTTAATCCAGTTTAACAACGACTCTTGACTAAATCACATCATTCAGGGAGATGATCTGATTACAGTTTCAAACATACAGTATTGAATAGGGATTATTCTACCTTTATGAAATGGGATTTATATTAAAACATGGCTTTTCTTAGGGGGCATACTTCCTTTCAAACCAGCACATATTCCTTTTGCAATTGTTCTGAAATTTGAAATTATTTTAAAATTTAGTTTAAAAAGAGACACGGATGGGAAACCCATAGGATAAAAAATCTTTATGAGCCATATCATCCAATTGTAATGTGTGGGTTCAAACAAATGATAGCTTTTTTTTTTTTTGAAATACTCAAAATTGGAAACCTGAACACTGATTGGATATTTGATGACGTGAAGGAACGATTCATTTTTTAGGTATGGTATTGGAATTGTGGTTAGTTTAAAAAAGAGAAAGTGCTTACCTTTTAGCAAAACAAACTGTAATGTTCACAGAAGATACAGGATTATTTAGGATTTGCTTCAAAATAATAGGAGAATGGGGGAATTGGTGGAGTTTAGATAAGACAAAATTAGTCATGAGCCTGTAATGTTTGAAAGTGGGCAATGGGTTCATGGGAGTTTGTGATACAACTCTGTCTACAAAAGCACTAAAAAAAAAAAGCATTTTCCATAAAAGAAAATTGAAAAAAAAATATCCACTGACCAATCTAACATCTGTTCATCCCTTTCTTTTAATAGTAATAGTAGTAATTATTATGAATAATATTGCCTCATGTGGTCTTTTCATCCAATCACTTTCTTGGAGGATCTGGAGTTGGCAGTTAGGAACCTTGGATTTGAATTCCACTTTCCCATTCATTAACTGGGTGACTGAAACTTCAGTTCTCTGAGTCCCTCTGTCATTTGGGAAATGATGGGCAGAGATGGTTTATAACATCCGTGAGTCTTTCAGTGACTAGGAGATTTGGGTTCTGGCCTCTTTCTAGGTTGGAATCCCAGCTTCTCTATTCGATCCCTTAGAGCTTCAGTTTCCTGCTTTGTAAAATGAGAATGACCCCAAGGCTTACCTCAAAGGGTTGTTGAGAAAATTAAACGAGATATTGCATGCATTCACTCCATCACACTGAGGACTTAGACCCCAGCTCTGAGTGGCCAGGAGATGCCATGAACAAAATGCCTGGGCCCAGCACCCCAGCCTAAAGGCAGAGGCTGGATAACACAAAGTAACTCTTTATAAGATACAGCATTTCAAAGAGCTAGGAGAATTATTTTAAAAATACAACAGCAATTTGATGGAAAGTGACTGGAAGGAGGGGTGGGTAGGGGGACAGCTTCTCTGAATTGACATTTGAACCCCACCTTACTGACCAGAAGTTACCTGCCAGGGACAATTTGGGCATCCACGTGGAGCAGTGGTTCTCAGCTGGGGAGATTTTGCCTTCCTCCACCCCTTTCCCCTGCACAACTTGCAATGTCTAGAGACATTTGTGGGTGTCACACTTCTGTGGGGAGTTACTGGCGTCTGGTGGGTAGAGTCCAAAGATGCAGCTCAACATCCATTAAAGCACGAACAGCCCTCAACACACAATGTCAGAGAACAGCAAGGGTAAGGGCCCTAAGTCAGAAGGGAGCATGCAGTGCTTGGGGAACAAACGAAAATCCAGGGTGTATGAGGGACTGAGGATGAAGGGGGAGAGGAGGCTGGCCATGGAATGCTTCTTAGGGCACGGTGAGGAATTTGGAATTATTCCACATGCAGTGGACATTCATTGGAGAGTTGTAAGCAGGGGGGGAAGATAGCCCACGTCAAGCGTTTAGTACATTTCAGCACTCAATAAATATTGTCCATATCATTTCTGTGTTTTCCCTGTTTTGCGACAGCCGGCACCCAGGCCTAGGCGCGACTGCAGTGACTCCTCCTGGCCAGTAGAGGGCGCCGGCCGACATTTAGCCTCGGGCCGCCTGGGGCGGGCCTCCTCTTGCCGTCCCTCTTCTTCGTCTTTTCGCCTCAGGAGAAGTCGGGCGGCGGCGGCGGCGGCAGCTGTAGTCCGGCCTGGCCGGTTGGTGTGGCGGGTTAACCCGCGTTCCGCAGCCTCCGATCCTAGTCAAGGCGAGTCGAGCTGAGCCGAGCTGCGGTGCCGGGTCTGCGCGGGCAACGCGCGCTGACGGAGGGCGGCGGCCGCGGCCAGGGCGGCCCGTGGGACCGCGGGCCCCCGGCGCAGCGCCGCCCGACTCCCGGCCCTGCCGGCCTCCTCCCTCGGCGCCGTGGCCATGGCGGCCAGCGCGAAGCGGAAGCAGGAGGAGAAGCACCTGAAGATGCTGCGGGACATGACCGGCCTCCCGCACAACCGAAAGTGCTTCGACTGCGACCAGCGCGGCCCCACCTACGTGAACATGACGGTCGGCTCCTTCGTCTGCACCTCCTGCTCCGGCAGCCTGTGAGTGCGGGGCCGCCGGGCGCCAGGCGAGGCGGACCCGACCCTCGGACCCGTCCTGGGGAGGTGGGGAAGCGGGCGGCGGGACGGGGGCCCTGCCTGGGTGGGGAGACGCCGGGCGGGGCTCTCGCTTGGGCCCGGGCGGCGGTTGGGGCGCCGGTTTGCGGGGCGGGGGAGGCTGGCGGGCGGGATGCGCTCGGCCACGGGCTGGGGATGCTCTTTCTGCTCGGGCAGTCCCGGCCGAGGTCCAGACTCGGGGCAGCCTTCGTGGGTGGGGCGTGGGCGGGGTTGGGGTCAGGGAAAGGGCGCCAGGGGCGAGCGTATCTGGTTCCTGTGGAGCGGGCAGCCGCCTACCTCATCCTCGGCTCTCCGGGGCACCGCGTTGTGGGGGGTGGGGGGAAACGGGAGGAGGCGGGGAGGGGCGTGCGGTCCTTTGTGTGTCCCGCCTCTCGGCGGCCGGGCGCGGCGGTCCCCAGCGAGGCACCTGCCGGGCGCCCGGGAGCGAGGCAAGATGCTGGGAGTGGGCCGAGACGTGTCGCCTGGGCATTATTTCTCGCGTAGAGTGTACCTAGGAAACTAGCGGAAAGCCGACCTTTAGGATTAGTAGCGGAATTCAAATATCTTGATGGCGGAGATGTGAATCCCTTGGGAAAAAGTCCCAGAGGGTTCATTGAGAGGAGGGAAGCAGCAGTGAGGTTGTGGGGTTTAGCTTTATACTCTGAAGAGTCTTGAGGAATTTGGGGTGAGTTTTAATGGAAATAAAATACCGACTAGGAGCCATGTACTTCTAGTCTGAATATGGTGGCCGTATCTGTGAGATTTTTCTGTCATATAATACATAAGTTTCTTGTCATATAATACGTAAGTATGCAGAAATGCGGAAAGATGAGTTGGAAAGATAGCATTGTTTCAGAAAAACGGAGACTACTGTGCTGTATTCCTGGGATGGTTTGTATTTGGTTTTGCTCCGTTAAGTTTTATTTTGGTAAAATTTTCGACGTTGTGAAATTTCGTTTGGAAAGTTTGTAGATTTGGGGACTAAGTTAGTTTCATATACTAAGATACATAGAAGTTTATTTTGGATTCAGAGTAGTGAATTACTGACAAAGTGATAGTTACTAAATGCTTTTAAAACCTTTGATTGTAAGATTAATACTGAAGCAAAGTATGTAATACACGGGGAAACTGATTAATTAAAGATTTGGAAAATGCAGGGCATGCCCAGTAGTGTACGATTTATTTGCGTTTTAAAAAGTTGGTCAGAGAGGCATAAGTCTTCCAGGACTTACTCCCCAACAACCATTTATTGAGTGCCTACGAGGTTGTGAGAAACCTTGGAGTATGCTTGAAAACACAGCGAAGTCCTTGTTTTCTTGGTCTGTACATTCGGTTGGGAAGATGGGAATATGTAAATAAGGAAAAACGTCAGGGGTAAACATAATCCTGAGAGTTAAAGTGTGATAGGAAGAAACCGGGTCTAAGAGAGCGTGCTTAAATTGGGTAGAGAAATAAGTGCTCTGAGAGGGTGACAATTATATTACACAATTATGACCGAACTTTAGAGCTGGGTGGTATCCTAGTCTGGTTCATGGTTTTTATGTACAAATAATGTAGTAAAGTTAGAAAGCTAGGTGATTTGGGAAGGGCAACTTTGATTCTAAAATGAAGGAGTAGTCTTATTGATTTCAAGGGTATTTAAATTTTACTGGGTGCACAAAAAGCTTGTCCTGCTTTTATTAAACATGATATCTTTGATACATTTAACAATTTGGTTTGAAAAAATGTATGTATTCAGTATTCTCAACTTTTGCATTTCTGTGTAGCTCTTTATAAGCAGAGCAGGGCAACATTTAGTTTATTCAAGTAATATCAGGAAAATATTTTAAAATTTCTTCCTACATTGTGTTTCAGAAACATTCTCTATAAAAGGTACCTCATTACATTGACAGTTGTTTATTTTAATGAGAACCTGTAATAGGTAGGACTTCATTTCTCTGTTTTTACTGGTTATTCCCCAAATATTTATTGCTTACTTGGTGTGGGTTATACCCTGGAAAGCAGTGGTTTAACTGGATCCTGCTATCCTTTAGGAATATGCATCAAAGGGAGTCACGTATGGAAACTTAGTTGCAATCCATCATAATAGTTCCTTTCTGTGAATGAGCTACCATTAGGTATGTATATGGCTAGTGTAGGAGTTTGGGGTGAAATTTACTTTAAGGAAGGCTTTACAGAGGAGTTGATACCTGAGCAGAGACCTTTAAAGACAAGTTCCACAAGGCAACCAGCTTCCTGTGGTTAAAAGAACAAGTGCTTATTAGCTAGATGAACTTGGTTTTTGAATCCTAGCTCTACTTATTAGCCGTCTCTAATTGAGAATGTTATTTAATCTCTTTGAGTTATTTAATCTCATCTACAAAATGGAAAGGATGAAGTCTACTGTATGGGTTTGTTTTAGTTATTAGAGATGATGTATGTTTAACATCTCCGCAATAGCTGGACCATTGTGAGTGGCATTACTAACAAGGAGAAGAACTGTGTGAAAGGAAACAGTATGGGAAAGACACTGACATGAGGAACACCCTTAGAAAGTTTAGTCACAGTTTGGATTTTTGGAATGTAACTCAACCTGACTCACAATTGGTCGATGAATGTATTGTTTGGCTTTAAGTAAGACCTTATCTGGTGGCTTAAAGAAGTTGCCTAGATTTCTCTTATCCAAAGATTGCTGCCCAAGCTCCTGAGGTTCCATTCTGCTTTAATTTCATTGATGTCACTGTGGTTCCAGAAGTCCTGTGGTTGATTTTTATTAGGTTAGTCTTCTAGTTTGCTAGTGGCCAGAATGCAATATACCAGAAGTGGAATGGCTTTTTAAAAGGGGAATTTAATAAGTTGCTAGCTTACAGTTCTAGGGCCGAGAAAATGTCCCAATTAAAACAAGTCTAAAGAAATGTCCAATCAAAGGCATCCAGGGAAAGATACCTTGGTTCAAGAAGGCCAGTGAAGTTCAGGGTTTCCCTCTCAAGTGAAGAAGGCACATGGCGAACACAGTCAGGGCTTCTCTCTCAGCTGGAAGGGCACATGGCGAATACAGCATCATCTTCTAGCTTTCTCTCCTGGCTTCCGGTTTCTTGAAGCTCCCTGGAGGCATCTTCCTTCTTCATCTCCAAAGGTCACTGGCTGGTGGACTCTCTGCTTCATAGTGTTGCTCTCTCTGAATCTCTCTGAATCTCATGACTACATCGTTCTCCTCTTTTATAGGACTTCAGAAACTAATCAAGACCCACTCAAATGGGTGGAGACATGTCATCCCCTAATCCAGTTTAACAACCATTCTTAACTAAATCACATCAACCAGGGAGATGATCTTATTACAGTTTCAAATATACAGTATTGAATAGGGATTATTCTACCATTATGAAATGGGATTTATATTAAAACATGACTTTTCTTAGGGGGCATACTTCCTTTCAAACCAGCACAGTTAGCTTGGCTTAGCTGCCCTGAACCAGTTATCGAATGTCTGATTGGACCCTGATTTCATTAAAACAACTCAGATAGAGTTCCAAAATCAGAAATTGGGGATTCTTGGGAAAGGTGGAATCAATCTGGAATGGCAACCATCAAGTGTCTACTGTAGAAATATTACAGGAAAAATAGCTCCTGAGGATTTTTTTTTCGAAAAACTGTAGTGTGGTGGAAAATAATTTAAGAATAACAACTATTTTTTGTCTAGTAATTATACATTTGCTGTTTAGATGACATGTTATAATGGCAAGAATATGAACTGTGAAGTCAGATGTTGACTCTGACATTAGTTTTGGGACTTAGGGCAAATTGTTAAGCCCTGGTCATTGTGTACAGATTGCAAAAATCTAATCAGTGGACTCGTTCAAAGAAAAAATTTATGTATCACATGGTCTTAGTCCATTCCCTCAGCGTCTTTGTAATAAGATATTAATAGGTATTTTAGCATTTTTTGGTGGATTAAATGGTACAATTCATTGAATATTTATTAAACAAGTACTTAATGTGAGGACCAAGAGAGATGGAGATACAAATATGAAATCAGGTTAGCTGAGCTTCAGCAACCTAGATGTACCTAGAAAATGTTTGATACATGGTAATTGGTGTCTACTATGATGAATTCTAAATTTTAGGTAGTCACCTACCCTTTATCTTTCATTATCAATATCTTTGTTTAAATAAATTAAACGAGTATTTTACTGTTAATACTAGACTCAGAGCTAATCTTTCCTTTCCTGTCTCCCCTCCCCCCATCCTTTCCTGCTGCCCCCACCCCCATTGTCTTGTTTGTGTATTTGTATGATGCTCATTTGGAGTATATAACTGAATTCAGGTTATGAAACATTAAAATCGATTTAGATACAATAAAACTATTGAGTATTGAGACAGAATGGGAATGTTGTAACAGATTGGCTTGTAGCTTTCTTTCTGGGTTTTGTCTGCAGAAAACTTAAAATTATGAATGGGCATTCCAAACTTTTAAATTATAGCAAACCATAAAAAATTGCCTTCATGTTAAATAGTTTTCAGTTGATTCAAAGACTAATTTTAGACCAAATTATTTGTTCTGGGGCAACTGTAAACATTAGTGTAATCAGTAAACAGTAGAGTAAAATATGTATCCTTAAGAAATGATTAATAAATTTTTCAGTGAGGGTTTAGATAAAATAACATTTTGAGAAACACTTTACAGTTCTTAATACCAGTGAGTTTATTGGAATTTCATAAGTGGACATAGAGTCTGATAGTATTGTAATATTCTATTAATTTCAAGTATAATTTGACTTTTATATGGTGATTTTTAAAATGAAGAGATGCATTAATTGATTTTTATGCAATTATTTATTGTTAGTGTGGATTGCAATCAAACGTACTTTTGAAATTCTGTTGATAATATTCAGGCCCTCATGAGGTTGCAGTGGGCAGTGATTTATATTTGTAATTCCTTTTTTATGTGGCTACAGCCGGTGAGATAAATTTGACAATCTAAGGAGATTTCAGTTTGAAATAAATGGGGAAACTAGTTGATATTTTTCCACTGTGAAGGGTAGAGTTTTTTTTTTTAAGCAGCCATTCATTAAGTGCTAGGCACTGGTACATGTGATGGGGATACAACAGTTAAAGTATTTATTGAAACAAAAAATATAATAATAGCAGTAACATTGAGCAGGGGCTATAAGCCATACCCCCTGCCATTATTCTAGTAATACCCATGTAAGGAAGGTACTATTCATTAAAGAATGGATAAAGAGTTTCCAAGGAATATTGTAAATTGCGAATGCTGTACTTTTGGAATTTCAGTGATAGATTTTACTTTATTGAGTTTTAAATGGCAGGGCAGATAGTTTAATAAATGTGTCATACATTTTTTAATGCATATGCCATACTTTCTTTTTTTTTAAGGCGCTTCCTAGCTTCAAATGGGTATTCTCTGTTTTTGAATTTTATTCAGAAATTGGTGTATATTGTGGATGCTCTGGGAATATGGTGTTGTCTGCTTAGACACTCATTGTTTTGAATTTGGCACATCCATGCTATCATGTGCCATGAGTTAATTCTCTTGCTATTTTATTTATATGAACTGTGATTAAATCCCATTGTTCTGTGTAGTGATTGTTAATAGATAGATTAGTTAAAAAAAAAGAATTAAGTGAGGAATCCTAAAAAAAACAACAAAAAAAACTGATGTCATTTATTTTAATATCTAACTGTTTGCTAATTTGTCAGTTTTTTATGTGATAAATAGGTTTTGACTTTGAATGAGTCCACTGATGAGATTTTTGTCATCTAATACCACCTAGACTCACATTGTTTATGATTTCTAGAATTTTGTTACCTTAAAGCAGTCTGAGTGCTGAATTTTTCTATATCTTTATGATTTTTTTCCATCTTTTACAATTCTTGTCCACATTTAAATAACTTTTTTTTTTTTAAGTCGGCTTGGTTTGGTCTAGTTTCTAAAAGATTTCTCTTATTTTTCATGGAGATAATTCTTTTCTCACTCATGTGCCATTGTTTTACATAATGCTCAGTTAACTATGTACTCACCAAGTACTCTACCAACTGTATCACCAAATATTGTACCAAGTACTACTGGCATAAACAAATTTGAGAATAACCCCAAACAACTCTAAAAGCGTAAAACAGTTTGAGAAAACAGGAGAGAGATGCCTTCTAGTTATGAGTGTTTCGTGTGCAACAGGCGTGAATTCATCCAGTAAGTTGGTTAAGAGGGGACTCTTTCATACAGTGCTCTTGTCTGGGACATACAAGGTTGTAGTCACATCATTTGACCTTAACTTGGTATAAATGCATCATTTCGTATTAAATTTTTATCTGTTCTTTTCTCATTTGTCCATATTTTTGGCATACTGTGAATATTTTTTTTTAACATGGGCGGCTCAGGGAATTGAACCAAGTCTCTGGCATGGCAGGTGAGAATTCTGCCACCGAGCCACCATTGCACCGGCCCACAATATGATTTAAAAAAAAATTTATTTTTTTACATGGCAGTCACCAGAAATCGAACCCGGGTCTCCAGCGTGGCAGGTGGGAACTCTGCCACTGAACCACCGTTGCCTGCCCCAGCACTATATGATTTTAACACAAGAGAAACTTTGTTTATTCATTTCAAAGTAATGATTATACAATTTATCTAATTAAATTTATATTATAATTTTTAATATTATCTGTGAGTTGGATTACAGTTGAAAACAATTACATTCTTTTAAAGAACTTATTTCTTCACTTTAAAGACCATCGACTCTAGAAACTTCTGTGTATGTTCCAGTATCATTCTGGGAAAAAGTAAATGCTCTAGACTAATATTTTAAATCTTTTCAATGCAGCACACATGGTGCTCACATTCTTAAGAAACTCTTACGGATATATTCGGAACCAAGTGTCATTACCCCTTCTGTTTTTCTCTTACTCAGTAATGCATTTCCCAATTCAAGTAAAATAATGGTTCTCTAGTGATAACATTGGATTCTTCTAATATTTGTTTTAAAAGTAAAATACGACTTCTCGTTCTTTCATTCGTACCGAGTCTGATGTGACATTTTCACAGCCTTCGTGATGAAAGTTGTTGCTCTATAGACACCTGATTTGATAAGATTAGAATGAACTCTGTTAACATATTCTACAGCAGGTATGGGAGACTTAAGTGAGTTGTTTGCAATATGGGAATTAGATTTTTTTTTTTAAGTTAGAACATATTTTATTAAAAAACTCTTGAGTAAGATAACATCTTTTAAAATTTTATACCAGGTGGTTGGATGGTGGCTCAATGGGAGAATTCTGGCCTGCCAGGCCAGAGATCTGGGTTTGATTCCCACAGCCTGCCCATGTAAAAACCAACCAACCAACAGAAAAAGATTGATGCTATAAATAATTTTTAGAGGACGGGAGGTCATAATTCTATCTTGCTTTTATTTCAGTTGCTTATTTTAAGAGGGACATTAATAAACTGGAGCGTGCATGCCCTAAGGAATGCTGATTAGGATGGTTGGAGATTTGAAATTATGTACGAGGGGAAAATTTGAAGGAACCAGAAATGTTATTCTGTTAGAGATGAGTTTGGTAGGAAGACTATACATATGGTCACTATGTTTGGGTAATTTAAGGCCTGTCATGAGGAAAAATGCAGTAGATACATTCTGTAAGTCTCTAGAGGGGGGAGATAGGAAACCATTTTATGGAAGTTATAGGGAAACATGATGAGAAGAGGAAGAATTTCTCTTGTAACTGATTCTAAAAGCTCTTGTTCTCTTCCCAATTTTTTGTTAAATGTTGCAAGTTCTTTGATAAGGAAAGTATGAAAATCAGGAAAATCAATAATGCTGAAAGATGTGAAAATTCTTCCTTATTTTTCTCTTTGAACCTTTCTCTTAATGAATCTTGGTTCTAACTTAGAACAGTTTAGTTGTGTTTAGTAGGTGCTTCGATTAAAAGATTAAGAGTAGTAAAGAATTTGATATTTTTGAAACTTAAGATTTCTTGTGTTTTCTTGTAATGCTTTTATCTTCAGTTAAAGGAAACAAACTGTAAGAATGTGTCAGTTAAGTTTAATTTTGAAGAGCCAAAAGTTTATTTTCTTCTTTTATGTTTAATTTTTAAATCAATATTAATTTTTATCAAAAGAATATGTGTATAATTTTAAAGGGTAAAGGCTTATAGTCCCTTATTCAGTTTCCCAATTTTTGAACTCTTTGATTGTCCCCACTTCTATTTTTATTTATCTCAGTATTTCTAACTAACATAGATATAATATTGCCTGCCTCCCCCCGCCCCCCAGTTTATTTATTTCTCTACTGTGGAAGGGGGAAGATGAGAGTTTGGCCCTCTCAACACTCTACCTTCCACTCTCTTCTTCTATACCCTGCTACTGCCCCTTCACTGTAATCATATCACATTTTTTAGTTAAATCACTGTTCAGTATTTGATTTATTGTGACTATGTACATATTGGTCACAGCTGAGTCATGTAATATGTTACTGTTATGTTTTCTTTCTTGTGCAATCTTCCCCCACCTCCATAGTTTATCATTATCTCATTTTCTTCATTTGCTTTATTTTCCATCTGTGTATCATTAATATCTCCAGATAAATTGCCTCTGGCTTTCAATATGATCAGATACATAATGTACCCTGTTTTTTTTTGTTGTTTTTTTTTAATGAATGAACCTTCTCTGGATACTTCTTTTATTCTCTCCTGTGAAATATTGCACTGTAGACCTACTGTGCGGTTATCCTGATGTTTTTCTTCTGTTTTCATTCTAGAAATTCCCTTCATCCCCAACTTGTGTTGTACTCTTTCCTGCATCTCAGTCTCCATTAGCCTCCTGATTAAAGATGAATGGAAAGTCATTTTTGGGCATTACATGAAAGAAAATGTCTTATTCTACCTTCATTTTTTAAATTAATAGTTTGTCTGAGTTTACTAGGTTGAAAATACTTTACCTTTGGAATTTTTAAGCCATTGCTTAGTTATCTTCAAACTTTCAGTGTTGCTGTTGAGAAGTCTGGTGATGCTATTCTTACTGCTGATTCTGTTCTGTCACCCTCTTTAAAGTTATTTTGGTGTAGCGTTTTTGTTTATTGTTCTGGGCTTTTTTTATTTTGAAACATTGGTTTGGAAATGCATGTTCTTTTTTTTTTTGGTCAGAGATCTTTTCTCCAATCTTGTTGGGGATTAAAAAGGCCTGCCTGCCACTGTTTTGGGATCCAAGGTAAGGGAGGAGAGGAGTGTGTATGTTGGGGAAGGGGGGATCAACCAGTCATTATGTAGAGTCTCAGATAATGCCCCAGTTTTAGTATAGACTGTAACAACTCTCAGCTGCGCCTGAGTCCAGAGTCTCTCTGTTGCAGTCTCTCCAGATTAAATTTAACTCCTCCAGACTCCTGCCTAGAGCCTGCTAGGGAGAATCTCTTGGCTGTAGGGGAATTCGAGGTCTAACTATTTTTGACTGCTTAACGCACACATCCACTTCTAACTACTCCTCCAGTCAATCTTTGCAGGGGGTTCTGTGGTTGGATTCGGCTTCCAGTTGCCCTTTCCCACTTCTCAGGTGCTTCTGTTTTGGCTTTCTCTACTCTGCAAACTCAGTTACTGCTGGTAAATTTAATTTTTATCTTCCAGATTTTGTTAACAAGAGGAGAATGATCGTGGACTCTTCTTCCTTGTTCTCTTAGTCTTTGTCGGTTAATGCCCTTTTATTCCTTTGCTGTCATTTTAGTGGGGTTTAGGGAGGTAACAAAGACATTCTTGGGTTTTGTCTGCCACATTTAGCTGTAATACTTTAATTAATAAAAAATAATATTATTTTTTAGATCTTTGTCCCTAACTGTTACAAGGAGCTTACAGTGCAGAATTTGTGATTTTTTAAAAACTCACAGTTGTGCTTTACATCATGTTTTAGATATATATTTTTTTCAGGTTTTAAATTTGGGTTCTGGATAAACTAGTATTTTGGGCTATCTACTACATATAGTGTCTTGATAACCAATTAAAGGTATCTTCCATCTGTTCTAGATTTTACATGTAATATTTTTTACTAAGTAGGATTAGGATAGCTCTAAATGTCAGATTAATGCTAATACTTTATGTCAACATTATTAGCAACCACATACATTTCTGCACTCTATTAAAATATTTTAACCAGCTTCTCTTCCAGCAGGAGAGAAACAATTAATAGTACTAAATAAGCTTTCTTATTCATCCAGCACAGATTGTGGAGTTAAACAAATGGCTATTTGCAAAGATTGTTTTAGGCATAGTTAAGAGCAGCATACTGGTGGACATACGGAATGTGAATCACACCATCTGGTTACAGTCATACCTGGGTGGTGGTTGTTAAAACTTGAACTCCTGGGGATCTGCATATGACTTAATTAAAACTGCAAAAGCATATCGGGTTCCAACAGTAGGTGACTTTGGAACTTCGAAACCAATTAACTACTGGCAGACACGTTTTCAAAGTAAGTGCTGTTGTTATTACATGTCCTTTTTTTGCACAAAACTGGAGATTTAAAATCTGTATTTTAGGATCTGGAATGGGTGGTACTTTAACATTGGCACTGTAAAAGTGGTTGGTCTACTTGCCCAACAGTTCCAGTGACTAATGTCATTCCAGTAAAATGTTTTATAAACACTGAATTCATATAACAGCCACACTAGGCTTAGCAAAAAAGAGAAGTGACATGGGCTTCCAGGAATACATCTTTATATATATATGTATATATATGTATATATATATATATTTTTCTGTTTTGATCCATTAGAGATTTATTTCATTTAAATAATCAACTTGGTAGGCAAATAAGAAAAAATTAATTAATGTAAAAGTGTAGGTTACTATAGATGGTAACATGGAATTGGAACTGTTTTTTGTTTTTGAATTAACATACATTAAAATTAACTTTTGAAGTACAGTCCTATGAATTTTAATATACAGATTTGGGTAACCACTATATTGAGAATATGAAACTATTTTATCATCCTAGAAAACTGTCTTCCCTACTCATCACACCTTAACCCTGTTAACCACTGATCTATTCTCTGACACTTAGTTTTTGTCTTTCTGAGTATACATGTCAATAGGATCATGCAATATATAACCCCTTCAGATTGCCTTCTTTCTCTCAGCATAATACCTATAATGCCTATAAGATTATCCACATTAGTTGGTGTCTTTTTCAGTAGTTTCCTCTCATTAGCATTCCATTGCTAGTTTATCCATTCTCTGTTTGAGGGGTATTGGGATTATTTCACAAACATGAATAAAGCTGCTATAAATATTTGTGTACAGGTCTTTGAGTGAACATAAATTTTCATTTCACTTGGATAAATATCAAAGAATGGGAGTGCTAGGTTATAGGGCAAGTATATGTTTAATTTTTCAAGGAAAACTGACAGTTTTCCATAATGACTATGTTATTTTGTATTCCCACCAATGATGTGTGAGAGTTTCTCTACTTGCTTGACATCCATGCCAGTTTTGGTGATGTTTAGTTTATTTTATTGGTTATAGAATTTTAGATTGATAGTTATTTTCCTTCAGCACTGTAAAGGATTTATGCCACTTCCTTTTTACTTCCATGATATCTAATGAGAAGTGTGCAAGAATTCCAAAACTGTTCCCTTATTAGTAACATCTAATTTTTCTTTGACTGCTTTCAAGATTTTTCTTTGTCTTTGGTTTATATATGTTAAGTCATGGATTTCCTTGGGTTTATTCTCCTTGGGGTTTGTTGAGGTTATTTAATCTGTTGGTTTAAGTCTTTCCCTAAATTGGGGGACGTTTTCAGCTATTGTATTTTCAAATTTTTTTTCTGCTTTGCACTTTCTTTTCTTCTCTGGGACTCCAGTGGCACAGGTATTAGATCTTTTGATATTGTCCCATGAGCCCCTGAAGCTCTGCTGATTTTTCCCCCCAATCTTTTTTCTCTCTTGTTTGAATTGTATATTTTCTGTGGGTTTATATTTAAGTTCACTTATTCCTGTTGTTTGTTTGTTGGTTTTAATGAAGTTTTAAATTTTGATTATTGTGTTTTTGAGTTCTGAAATTTCCATGTAGTTATTCTTTATATATTCTGATTCTTTGCTGTCACTATTTTTCCAGTTGTTTCAGCATTGCCACCATTACTTCTTATAGCATTTTAATATTTGCTTTAAATATTTTTGACCTCAGCATTGGCTTCTGTTTTTCTTTTCCCATATGAGTCGAGGTGTTCCTGGTTCTTTGTTCACTGAGCAGTTTTGGCTTGTATCTGAGTATTGTATTTTGAGTCTAATTCTCTTGTTTAAATTTTTTGGAGAATGTGAATATTACAGTTTAGCAGACAGTCAACCTGGTACGTTGAATTCACTAACATTCTGTGGGTTGTGGTTTTATATCAGTTCCAATTTCAAAGCTTCCCTTACAGTGCTTTGTATGTGTGTGCTGACCAGTAGCCAGGTATGGGTGATGCTCTGACCCTTATAACCATTCTTATATGTTGTTTAGAATTGAGTCCATGCTTACATAACTCGGGGTGTGTCCAGGAGTTCATAACCTACCTTATGGGGTTGCTTTCTTTGGCTGTCCCCTCTGTATGGTTCTCTGGGCCGCCCCTTTTTGGTTCTCAAGACTCAAAGCTGAGACTTTTAGTCATCTTGCTGTGCTGTGTACTTGACCCAGCTGCTGGATTAAGTGATTGGAAGGTACAGGGAGGAGAAAAAGCAGTACTCCAGAACCAGAAGTTCAGGAGTACTTTTAATTAAAAAAAAAAAAGAAAAAAAAGATTATAACCTCCACCATGGACCAATTCTCTGTACAATTTCGTCTGGATAATTGGACTTTGGGAGTTCGTATCTAATCCAGATTTTCATGTCAATGTGATGCCAATGTTTTTAATCATCTTAAAAACTGGGAAAAAAACCTAATTAAGATTTTGATACACCATACAATACCATATAAATAAAGCAAGTTTTATTTGTTTAGACTAGGAAACAAACTAAAGTATTCCTATAGGAGAAAGTTTTTGGTTTAGAGAAGTGGAGATATATGGAGTCATTGTTAAAAGAGATAATATAATTTGTAGTAAAATTAATGTGAACAAATATTGTGCATTGAACAAATATTGTGCATGTTTATGATTTATTCAGTTTTAAAGCATGAATAAATAATTCAATTCACTTTTTAAAATCATTTTTTTAATGGAAGAAAGACAGTGTCAATTCTAATTCTTAAGAAGAATCATCAGTTCCCCATGAAGGAAGATGACAGATTGTGACTCACGGAATTCTTTGTTTTTTATAGACAGTGTCAGAAATCTTAGAATTTCTGCCATTTTTTAATGGAAACCACATTCGCTTACAATCACTTTTGAAGCTTGAAGGGGGTTAGATATGAACGCTGTGGCCTTTTTAGGCTATTTAAGCTTCTAGGGAGCTGCAGTTATCCTGGATTAGTGGTCCAGTCCTGTTTTCTCTACATTTTCAGGAAAATACAAAAGAGAATGATGCTGGTTTCATTGAAACTTTAATACAGAATACTCAAACACTACATAGTAATGATTAATAATAGTCTATTCTTTCTCCTACTAAGCAGGTAATCTCCTACTTAGTGACTACCAAGAAGCAACAGAGTTGAATTTTTCCTTGATGTCAAAATACGGTCCTTCAGCCAAAAAAAACAACAACAGAAAAACCCTTCTAGAATACAAGAAGGTGATGTGAATTTTCTATTACATATTTGAGGCCATATATTCATGGGCAAAATCTTAAATTTAATGGTGATGACCTTTGTGTTTTCTTTTTCTCACTAAATATATCACAGCTGTTTTTCTTACTGCTCATGCAGTTTTATAAGATATTTTCAATGGGTACGTGTTACTCTATTGAGGAGATTTAACTGAGCTTTCACAGTGGAGTTCAAAATTTATTTCTAGATTTTTTTCTCTCCATAATATTTTAGTGCATATAGTACTTTTTTTGGACCATTTCTTTTTAGAATATATCTTATGAGTCTTCTTGAAGTTATCACATTTGCTGAAATATCATTTTATGTAGATTACATTAAAAATTACACTCTAGGGACTAAATTAAATTATTGAAGTAATTCAGTGCTTAATTCACCTCAGTAGTTGTTCTAGTTTGCTAGCTGCTGGAGTGCAATATACCAGAAACAAGAAGTTTTTAAAAAGGGGAGTTTAATAAGTTGGAAGTGAACAGTTTTTAGGCCATGGAAATGTCCCAGTTGAAACAAGTCTATAGAAATGTCCAATCTAAGGCATCCGGGGAACGATACCTTGATTCAAGAAGGCTGATGAAGTTCAGGGTTTCTCTCAAGTGGAAAGGCACATGGCGAACAGTCAGGGTTTCTCTCTCAGCTGGAAGGGCGTGTGGTGAACATGGCGTCATCTGTTAGCTTTCTCTCCAGGCTTCCTGTTTCATGAAGCTCTCTGGGAGGCAATTTCCTTTTTCATCTTCAAAGGTCACTGGCTGATGGACTCTCTGCTTCTCATGGCTATGTCGTTCTGCTCTTCCAGAATCTCCCTCATTCTCCAAAATGTTTCCTCTTTTATAGGATTCCAGTAAACTAATCAAGACCCACCCAAATGGGTGGAGACACATCTCCACCTAATCCAGCTTAACAACCACTCTTGATTGAATTACATCTCCAAGGGGGGTGACCTAGTTATAGCTTCAAGCATGCAGTATTGAATAGGGATTAGAAGAAACGACTGCCTTTACAAAATGGGATTAGGATTAAAGATGGCTTTTCTAGGGTACATACATCCATTCAAACCAGCACAGTAGTAAACCTTATAGCCATATCGTTTCTACTCACAGTGTCACCATTGTAGAGATGATAAAGCAGATAGTGGTAACTGTATTTGATTGATGAGAGATTTGATAGATGAGGTTAAGTGGCTTGTGTAATTAAAATAGGCAGTGACCAGTCAGGAACTTTATCCACAGTTTCTTGACTATAATATTTTATTCTTTATGCTTTTACTCTGAAACATTCTCTCAGGATAAGGTTAAATAACTTTGTCTTAGTTTACTATGCTGTACAAGGATTTGGTCTCCTTTAATTAACTCTTGAACTGTATTTCTAGCTCTTTCCCTTCACATTCTACTTTGCAATATTTTGAATTTTTATCACTTCTTCTGCACATTCTTTTCTCACCCTGGTGATTAACGTAGAAGCTGATTTGGCATTAACTTTTCAGATTCCCATAGTCTAGATTCTGTGCCACTGCTGTTTATTTATTATGTGATGCCATAGGAAGTTTGCACCACCAACTCTTGAGGTATTCTTGCCTGAGAAACTGAGCCTAAATCTAATCAATTTCATTTTAACTACCAATATGTAGGAAATATGGGGGATATAGAAAGGAACCAAACAATAGCATGAGGTAGGAATAAGCCAAATCTAGAATAGGGACTATTCTGTATGACAGATGATCTAGTTTCACCTTAAAAACTAATGGTAAGAGAAATAAAGAAGAGGACATTGTGGGATTAAAAAAGACTTAAGATATGAAAAATATGAAAAACTCTTTATGGGCCTTGTTTAAATTCTAATTGAAGAAACCAACTGTAAAACGGCATTTCTGAGATACTTCAGGAAATTTGAATAGTGTGGCTATTGTGGAATTGTGTATTTTGTTAGGGATGATAGGGGAATGTTGGTTATGTTTTCAAAAGGTCTTTTCTATTTAGTGATTTATGGGTAAAGTGACAGGTTATCTGGAATTGGCTGTAAAATACTCCAGCAAAAAAAAGGAGAGGGGGTAGGAAATAGGTAGCTTTCCCTCCACGTCAATTTTTTTGAAGAGTTTGAGCAGAGTTGGTACTAATTCTTTCTGGAATGTTTGGTAGAATTCACATGTGAAGCCGTCTGGTCCTGGACTTTTCTTTTTGGGAAGCTTTTGAATGACTGATTCAATTTCTTTACTTGTGATTGGTTTGTTGAGGTCATCTATTTCTTCTTGAGTCAAAGTTGGTTGTTCATGCCTTTCTAGGAACTTGTCCATTTCATCTACATTGTTGTATTTATTAGCGTAAAGTTGTTCATAGTATCCTGTTATTTCCTCCTTTTATTTCTGTGAGGTCAGTGGTTATGTCTCCTCTTCTATTTCTGATCTTATTTATTTGTGTCGTCGAGGGGGTAGGAAATAGATGAAACAAGATTGACAAAATGAAGTTGGATGATGAAGGTTCTTTATCCTCTTCTCTAATTTTGTGTATGTTTAAAATTTTTCTGTACAAAAGAATTAAATGAGTTTTTTGATCATTCAGATTTTTCGTTTGCTCTTTTTTTTTCCTTGGCTTTTTTTACCGATTGTTTTTATTTCCCCTTTCTACTGATTTGGAAGCTATATACGTTTTATTCTTTTCTGGTCACTATTGAAATTTAACTCTCTAGAGTTAATCACTGTTTTATCCCTCTTAATAGTACATAGTCTTGAAAATGCCAGGTATGGACAAACTTTCTTCATGTATGTGCTATTGTTGATGAAATTGTTATTTATTTAATTAAAAAATATTTTTATTGAGAAATCTTCACACACATACATTCGACATAATATACAATCAGTGGCTCACAATATCATCACATAGTTATGTATTTATCACCATGATAATTTTTTAGAACATTTGCATTACTCCACACAAAAAAAATAAAAAGCAAAAAGAAAAAATTTATACATACCATGCCCCTTAACCCTCCCTGTCGTTGACTCTTGTATTTCCATCTACCCAATTTATTTTAACCTTTGTCCCCCTCTATTATTTATTTATTTTTTAAAGTCCATATTTTTTTTACTCATCTGTCCATACCCTGGATAAAAAGAGCATCAGACATAGGGTTTTCACAATCACACAGTTACATTGTAAACGTTTGTTTCTTTGCATAATCTTCTTCAAGAATCAAGGCTACTTGGAACACAGTGCAACAGTTTCAGGTACTTCCCCTCCAGCCACTCCTATACACCAAAACTAAAAAGGGATTTCTATGTAATGCGTAAGAATAACTTCCAGGATAATCTCTCAATTCTGTTTAGAATCTCTTAGGCACTGAAACTTTATTTTTTCTCATTTATCTTTTTCCCCTTTTGGTTAAGAAGCCTTTTTCAATCCCTTGATGCCAGGTCCCGACTCATCCCAGGATTTCTGTCCTACGTTGCCAGAGAGAAATAGTGGGGGAGGGCAGAGAGTTCACTTGCGGAGTTGGCTTAGAGAGAGAGGCTTCGACAGAGCACTTTTGCACAACAAAAGAAGTTCCCTGGGAGTGACTCCTAGGCCTAATTTTAAGTAGGCTTAGTTTATCCTTTCCAGGAATAAGTTTCATAGGGGTGAACTCCAAGATTTAGGGCTTGACCTATTGATTTGGTTGTCCCCACTGCTTGTGAAAATATCAGAAATTTTCCAAATGGGGAAGTCTAATATTTCGTTCTTTCTCCCCAGTCCCCCAGGGGGATTTTGCAAATACTTTTTTTTTTTCCGCTTTCCAAAGTTACTCTGGGGTATATTGGGGCATCACACTAACCTGGACATATACCAGTAAAATCTCATGCTCTATTCAAGATTCCTTTTACTTAGAGTGTTCAAGTAAACTGACCTTACAAGTTAAATTAGGAAATGCACCACCCAAAATAGAAATTTTGCACGCAATTAACATCTTTCCCTTTAGTCTCATTCGGACGTTGAAGTTTTAAAATATGAATAATACCATCCTTTACATTCTTTATATTCTGTTATACCTTTATATTCTGATATACCTTACTTCTATCCAGATCAGCTGCATTCATCTCTCTGCTCGAAGTCTGATCACTGTTTCAACTTTTTAAACAGTTCCTGTATGGGCTACTGCTGGCTTTTGTATCTTCAGAACTCTGTGTCTCATGTACCACATAAATACCCGAGGTTTCTGGAAAAGACCATGTTATATACAAACAGCTCAGTATTTCAAAATTTAGAATTAACAGTTACACCTCCTGAATATATGTGGCTGCTGTAAGAGCTTACATTCTGGGACCCTTTACAATAGGTACTAACTTGACGACCCATGTTCTCGAATTTAATTCACCGAGTTTTTATATTATGGTTAGCCCATATGGTTGAGGCATG
This sequence comes from Tamandua tetradactyla, assembly GCF_023851605.1. Taxonomy (NCBI): domain Eukaryota; kingdom Metazoa; phylum Chordata; class Mammalia; order Pilosa; family Myrmecophagidae; genus Tamandua; species Tamandua tetradactyla. The sequence goes on from NC_135329.1 coordinate 203,240,499, forward strand.
ATAAATATTTGTCTTTTTGTTCTTGATATTTCATTCAAACATACAATCCTGAAGGTTCATTCACGTAGTTGCATGCCTCACAACTTCATTCCTTCTTGTGGCCTTCAGTAGTCCATTGTGTGTATACACCATGGTAGTAGGCCACCTCCATTCATTGTGGATCGTGAACACTGCTGCTGCTATAAACACCAGTGTGCAAATGTCCATTTGTGTCCCCACACTCGGTTCCTGCAGGTATATACTGAGTTTCAGGTTCTTATGTCAAACTCATCCCTAGCCTCCTGTAGAACCATGACATTGTCCTCCAGTGGGACTGCACCTCTCAGTTTCCATACTGACAGTGAATAGACATGCCTCTTTCTCCACATTTTCTCTAGCATTTGTTTCTCAGTTCATTTTTAAACAGTTTTATTCGCACATCATACAATCCACCCCAAGTGTATAGGCATACCTTTGCCACCATGCTCTATCTGAAGACATTTCCTTTTCTTCCACAAAGAATCTATACCCTTTTCCCGTGCCCCTGGCATTTAGTTTTGGCATAATACCGTTGTTTCATTCTTTGGAAGCATATTAAAGTATTACTGTTGAGTATAGACCCTAGCTTGCATTGATTGTACTTTTTCCCATATACCATCTATTTTCCAATACCCTGAAATATTGACATTCGTCTGTTCTGTTTTTTACCTACAAATTGTACATCATTTTAATTAGGTGATGTTTGTTTGGATTTGCGTGTATATTATCTGTTCTTTATGCTTTTCCTTTTACATCTCAAGAACTTCTGGGTTCACTTTTCATTTTATACAATGTAAATCTCTTTTAAATTTTTATTTATTTATTTAATTCTTAAAATTTTAATTTATTTATTTGACAAGCCAAAAAACATACAAACATGAGCATTCTTAACATACAAACATTCCATACATGGTATATAATCAGTATTTTATACAATATAAATTTCTTTAGTGAAGTTCTTCCTTGATAAACTTTTGGTTTTTGTTTATTTGAAAATACCATCATTTTGATCTTGCGCTTCAAAGATAGTTTTGCTGGGTTTACAATTCTAAATTGACGGTTATTTTCTGTTATTACTTTAAGATAATATTCCTCTGTCTTCTGATTTCTATTGAGAAGGCTACTGTCATTCAGATTTTTTTCCTGTCTTGTGTTTGTGATTGCTTTAAATGTGTTCTTTTTGTCTTTGCAATTTCACCAAAATGTTTCTAAGGGTGGATTTATTTTATTCTTATTTTTGTAAGTTGTGCTTCCTGTATTGGAAGATACATGTCTTTCAACAGATCTGAAAAATTTCAGTCCTTATCTCTAAATATTGCATTCTTCCAGTTCTCTCTCACAAAATAAAGAATGGATTAAATGGTTAGATGTTCTCATTTTTCCTCCTCTTTTATACACTAAAAAATATATTATGATTAAATATATATAAAATGAAACTTTCCGTTTTAACCACTTTCATATATAATACTTCAGGATATTAATTATATACACAATATTGTATTAACATTACCAGCTGTATTATTAGGGTTCTCTAGAGAAACAAAATCAGCAGGAGATATCTGTAAATATAAAATTTATAAAAGTGTCTCATGTAACCATAGGGATGTAGAGTCCAAGGTCTGTATGGCAGGCCGTGAACTGGCAGCTCCAATGAAAGTCCTCAAGGAACTCTTAGGAATGGCTAGCTGGGCAACTGTGGAGTAAGTGTCCAAGACTTGTAGGACAGGCCACAAGCTGGCAGCTCCAGTGCAGGTCCTCAGTGAACTCTCAGGAGAGGCTGGCTGGCTGAAGCAGGAAGAGTGATTGTCTCTTCTGAGCCCTCCTTGAAAGCCTTCTGCTGATTAGATTAAGCATCACTCATTACAGAAAACACTCCTCTTAGCTGATTGCATATGCAGTCGGCTGTGGATGCCACCAACATGGTCATGATTTAAATCCATGAAATGTCCTTATAGCAAATGGCAGGCCAGCACTTACTCTACCAGAGAACTGGGCATCACCACCTGGCCAAGTTGACACATGAACCTGACCATCATACCACTGTCCATTACCAAAACTTTTTCATCAGCCCAAACAGAAACTCTAGCCATTAAGCTATGTATGTGTGTGTACACACACACAGCCCCAGGTATCCCACTCTATGAATTTGCGTATTCTAGATATTTCATATAAGCAAAATCATTCAATGTTTGTCCTTTAGTGTCTGACTTATTTCATTCAATGTAATGTTTCAAGATTCACCCATTTAATAGCATGTATCAGAATTTTATTCCTTTATACTGCTGAGTAATATTCCATTGTATATGCTACATTTTATCATATTTCTGTTGATGGACATTTGGATTGCTTCCACCTTTTGACTATTGTGAATAATGCTCCAATAAACGTTGGTGTACATTGACCTGTTCAAGATCCTGTTTTTAATTCTTTTGGATATATACCTAGAAATGAAATTGCCAGGTCATATGGTAATTCTGTTTAACTCTGAGGAACCAGCTAACTATGCTTTCCAGAGTGGCTGTGCCACGTTATACGTTGAGCATCTTTTCTGGTGCTTATTGGCTGTTTGTATATCTTCTTTGCAGAAATATCTATTCAAATCCTTTGCCCTATTTATCTTTTTGTTATTGAGTTTTAGGAGTTCTTTATATATTCTGGACATTAAACCCTTATCAGATAAATGATTTCCACATGTTTTTATCCCATCCAGTACTTGTCTATTCATATTTTTCAGTTCTTGTCTTTTCTGAATCCTTACATTCCACTGCTACCATTTGGGTTATTTCTTCTGTTTACATTTCAATTCAGTAATTCTTTCTTCAGGAGTTTCTAATTTGTTCTTTAGTTCATCCATTGAATTTCAAATTTCCACAATTGTGATTTTTCACTTAAAGTCTTCCTACATACTAAATATGTATTTTATATTTTGTATCTAATAACTCTAGTATCTGAAGCCTTGAGGAGAAGTAGAACAGATCTGTTGTTTCTTCTTACACAGGCACAGTAGTTTGTTGTGTTCTTGTGTGGTGATTTTTATTGCAGCCTCATATTTTATTGAATTTAATATTTGTAAATCTGATATCTTAAATTGAAAATGCATTCCTCTAGAGAAGATTGGCGTATTCTTCTGCTAGTAGCCTGTGGCACTACCAACTTGAAGCTCCTTTTTTCCCCATCCATGTTCTTTCACTTAATAGGTGTGTCTTAGGTTCAGCACTCCCACCCTTGCCTTGGCAATTGTTGGCTTTTATCTTGTGAGTAATACTGCATTTTGTGAATAACGTGGGCTGTTGTTCTGGTTTCAGCTTTATTTTTTTATTTTATTTTATCTTTCTGTGTACTCATCACATTCAGTTTGATTTTTAAAAAAAAAATTGTCTTTTTTTTATGTAGGGATCAATGTCCCTGATGTCCCTTACTTTCTGTAGGCCTAGCAATGTATTAAAGGTTGTTTGGTGTTTTGTTTTGTTTTGGCAATTTTTGTAGTATTTTCATATTTTAGCAGAAGAGCTCTTTTTTCTAGTCCACTTTACTGTTGGAAATAAAAGTTAATGACTGGGTAGGCCACGGTGGCTCAGCGGGTAATTCTTGCCTGCCATGCCAGAGACCCAGGTTTGATTCCCGGTACCTACCCATGCAAAAAAAAAAAGGTTAATGACCATGCAGGAGACCCAGGTTTGATTCCCGGTCCATGCACTTCCCGAAAAAACAAACAAAAATTCGATAAATGGTTCTCTGATAACGGGATAGTCACATGGAGAAAGAATGAAATGTGACCCCTGCTATGCAGCATACAAAAAAAGGTTAATGAGATTTAATGTATAAAATGCTACTCTAGATATGCAAATTTAATTTTCTTCTGCATTATGGACTTATATTTTGCCTGACTGCTTGTATCCATTTGAGTGCTTTACATCATATATTTCATTCTTATTTTTTTGGTTGTTTTGGGTACTTCCCTTAGTCAGTTTTAAATTTTAAAATCTATATTTAAAATCAATATATATACAGATGTTGCATTTGTATGTTTGTTAGTCATCATTTTGTAGAAAACTAGTATTTCTTCATTTCTATTTTCTGTTTATTCTGGCAATAGTGAAGTTTTGGCGAAAGTTTAATTTTGGGGGGATGTATGGTGTAAAAGTGCAGTAATTTTGGTGAAGAATGAAACTAAGTAAAATTTTTATCTTACTGATTCTTCAAGATCCAGAGAGATTCCACTAATTTCTTTTTCTTGACAATCAACATTTTTGGTATATTTAGAATAGTGGTTCTCAACTGGAGAGATTTTACACCCCTGGTGGATATTTGGCAATATCTGGAAACATTTTTGATTGGGTGGGAGGTGCTACTGGTATTTAGTGGATAGAGACCAGGGATGTTGGCTAATATCCTGTAGTACACAGGACAGCCCTCATAACAAAGAATTCAGCTTGCCCATGTTCCAGTAGTGCCAAGATTGAGAAATCCTGAATTAGGGGAGATACAGTGTTGATGCTGGTGGGGATCATAGGATTTGGGTGAAAAGGTTTTCAAAGAAAAATCCATAGAAGGCTTTAGAAAGGAATATTGTTCCCACCTTCCCTTATTTTCTCTAATTCTTGTAGATATTTTTATGCAGTTCTGAGAATACCATATTTATAATTTTTCTCTTAAAACCATAGCAAATATATGCATAATATTATACAGTTTTATTGTTATACTTTGTACTTCCCCTTTGGTATTAAAGTTGTTTTTGACATTTTCCTGTTATGAAGAATGTTGGTGAATGTTGTCTGCATAATTTGTAAGCTATATTTTAGATTTTTTCTTTAGTATAGATTCTCAAAATTGACATTGCTAAGTCAAATGGCATGAATGAAATTCTTGTACAAATTGATCAGTTAAACCCACCATCACACGGTATGAAGCACTATCCATTTTCAGTGCATACTTACCAGTCTGCATTCTCCTTAAGAAATTGTTAGTGTCAGTCTTCAGCTATTCATCAAATTCTTTTATAAGCATGTAATAGCCATGCTTGTAGGCTATAAAAGAAAAGGAAAAAAATGTTGTATATCCTTACATTGAGATTATTATTAATCTACTTAAATAAATGGGATTCAGAAAGCAATTAGGAAGAGTAATGTGGACAAATGTAAAATGTAAAATTTCTTTGGAGTCATTCAGTTTATCTTGTAGATGAGGCCTTGACAAATTGTCTCTCCAAGTTTAAAAACATCAAAACCAATTTTATGTAAATGGAGAGAGCTCATTTAAAGACATCCTATAATGAGTGCTTGTTTAAATGGAAAAAAATATCTTTCAGTACCAGTAGGATTCTGTTTGTATCTGTTTCATAAATTTTAAATTTTCTTCAATTATTTAAGTAATATGAATACTTTGTGCAAAAAGTATTCCTTGTGATATGATGGAGCCTGGATATAACATTAGCTACAGGGTATATTCTTGAGATTACATCTGTATAATATAACTTTAAAAAACATTAGGGCTGGTTTTGTGAATTGTTGTCTTTTCCTCATGAAACGATTTAAGGAGAGTAAGAGTGTAATTATTTGTTTTAAAATGTCTTGTCCAGGGCAGTGTGATGGTGGCTCAGTGGCAGAATTCTTGCCTGCCATGCCAGAGACCTGGGTTCGATTCCCTGTGCCTGCCCAGGCAAAAAAAAAAAAAAAAAGGATTTGTCCATCTTTGAGAAAGTTTTGACATTTCATCATTAAAAAGTCATGCTTTACCGTTTCCATTTAAATTTTTTTTAACTTTTTAATTGTATAACATATATACAAAGCAAGGAAAGAAAAAAGCAATAATATTCAAAGCACTCTTCAACAAGTAGTTACAGAACAGATGCCAGAATTTGTCATGCACTACCATTCCATCATCTCAGATTTTTCCTCTAGTCTCCAGTGTTCTGCATGATATTTTTAACATCACAGTCGACTTTTTTTTTCTTTTTTGTGGAAAAATAACATATATACAAAAAAAGCAACAAATTTCAAAGCACATTGCAACAATTAGTTGTAGGACTGAAAACTCAAAGTTTGGTATGGGTCACAATTCCACACAACCTTAGGTTTTTATTTCTAACTGCTTTAAGATACTGGAGACTAAAAGAAATATTTATGAAATGATTCAGCAGTCATACTTATTTATTAAACCCTACCTTCTTTTTCCCACTCTTTATGCCCATTTTATGCCCATTTTAACTTTTTCATGTTGTAAGGGGCTGTCAGTAGTATGGGATAGGGGGATAGAACTAGTTGATGTTCTGGAGAGGCTGGCCCCTCTGCATTTCAGGACCCATCTGGAGGTTGTAGCTTTCTGGATAGTTAATCTAGTACATGGAACCTTTGTAGAATCTTACATATCACCCTAGGTGTTCTTTGAGATTGACTGAAATGGTTTTGATTGGGGTTTGGCAAGTTATGCTAGGTTACAATGTCTAACTGAAGCTTGGGTAAGAGTGACCTCCAGAGTAGCCCTTCCACTCTATTTGATTCCTTTTCCATTTACAAATAAGAGACATACAAGGAGAAAAGTAGCAAAGCTTGGCTGGAAAAAGGAAGAAATAAAATAATGAGAAACAAAGTTACAAAGTGAGAGGAAGGGACTACTTGCATTTGAAAGAACACTCTCAATTCCTTCTTAAATTGTTTTGGAACAAGGTGTATAGTATGTAAATACAAATCATAAACTAATAAACGTCCCTGAAAATGGTGAATTGAGTCTTGTTCTCATAATAGGGGTGTATATTATTTTTGAGATTAAATGAATTTAAAAGCCTTTATTTGTTTAAAAGGTAAATTGAAAATTATTCATATGCCATAATTGTGTCTTCATTAAGTTAGAAAGTTTTACTAAAATGAAATTGCATTGATTTCAACTCCTGTGAAATATTTGTTTCTGTATTTTATGATTTACCAGGAGCTAGAAGGAAAATAACTTTTTAGCTTAAAATCCAAGAATAAAACAACTAAGCACAAATTATCCTCCCCTCATCTCAGAATGTGAAACAGAAAATACCGTTGGCTTAATCAGAGCACAATCTGAAAGGTTGTGCCATCCATACCTGACAAGTAAAAGGGAAAGAAAGAGGAAGCAGGGTATGAAAATTAAGGTGCTTCTGTTCATTCTAAATTCTAATCAGTGTTTTTCAGTATTGTGAATTTCTAGAATGTTAAACATCATCCATATTTAATTCAGAAATGTTTCCAGGATATTTTGGGTTAATTTATTTTTAAATTGATCAGTGTTATATCTTTTTTTTTTATGCATTGTAGAAGTATATTGACATCTTCTACTATTAATGTGAACCATTTATTTCTCCCTTCAAATCTGTCAATATTTGCTTCTATATATTTTGAGGCTATGCCCTTAAGTACATATATATTTATAATTGTTATGTCTTCTTTCAGTATAGAATGACTTTCTTTGTCCCTGAAAATAGTTTTTGACTTAAAATCTGTTTTATCTGATATTAGTGTAGCTATTAGCTACTCCAACTCTCTTCTGGCTACTATCTGAGTGCTATAGATTTTCCATCCTTTTACTTTCAAACAGTTTATGTCTTTAAATTTAAGGTGAATATCTTGCATACAGCATATAGTTGATGCTTTTTTATCCATTCTGCCAATCTCTGTCTTTCATTAGAGAGATTAATCCATTTACATTTAAAGTAACTACTGATAATGCAAGACTTTATTTTGCCATTTTGTGCTTTAATTTTTCAGCCATGCCATTTTTGTTCCTCAATTAATGTCTACTTTCTATTACTATCTGCTTTCATATTTATTTGTTTTTTTTGTTTTGTTTTGTATCATTTTGAGTCCCTTTTCATTTTTTTGTATATATTTTTCGGATATTTTCTTTGTGGTTAACTTGGTGCTTAAATTTAACCTCTTCATATTATAAACATGGTTTATAATAACCATGTTTGATTTGGTTCCAACTTGACTTCAATAGCATACATGTACACTGTTCCTCTACCTCTCTGTCCCCCACCTTTTTGTTGTACTTTGTACAAATTATATCTTTATACAGTGCATGTACAAAACCCCATATTTATCATTACTTTTAGTGCATTTGTATTTTAGACCCTGAAAGAAATATAAAGTGGAATTTCATACCAAAAAATACAATATAATAATGCTGACATTTATAATTAGCCATTAACCATATGGTTACCTTTACCAGAGGTCTTTATTCTTTATGCTGCTTTGATTCATTTTCTATTGTCCTTTTCTTTGAGTCTGAGGAACACCCTATAGCATTGCTTGTATGGCAGGTCTAGTAGTGATGAACTCCTTCAGCTTTTGTTTATTCAAGAATGTCTTACTCCCTGTCTCATGTTTGAAAGACAGTCTCACTATATACAAAATTTTTGGTTGACTTTTTTTTTTTCAACACTTTCAATATTTCATTCCAGTGTTTTCTTTCTTTTTCTTTTTAACAATTTATTTATTTTATTTTTTTTATTGATTAAAAAAAATTAACACAACATTTAGAAATCATTCCATTCTACATATGCAATCAGTAATTCTTAATATCATCACATAGATGTATGATCATCATTTCTTAGTACATTTGCATCGATTTAGAAAAAGAAATAGCAAGACAGCAGAAAAAGAAATAAAATGATAATATAGAGAAAAAAATAAAAATAAAGAATACAAAAAATATATATAAAAAAACAAACAAACAAAAAAACTATAACTCAGATGCAGCTTCATTCAGTGTTTTAACATAATTACATTACAATTAGGTAGTATTGTGCTGTCCATTTTTGAGTTTTTGTGTCTAGTCCTGTTGCACAGTCTGTATCCCTTCAGCTCCAATTACCCATTATCTTACCCCGTTTCTAACTCCTGATGGTCTCTGTTACCAATGACATATTCCAAGTTTATTCTCTAATGTCCGTTCACATCAGTGGGACCATACAGTATTTGTCCTTTAGTTTTTGGCTAGTCTCACTCAGCAAAATGTTCTCTAGGTCCATCCATGTTATTATATGCTTCATAAGTTTATTCTGTCTTAAAGCTGCATAATATTCCATCGTATGTATATACCACAGTTTGTTTAGCCACTCGTCTGTTGATGGACATTTTGGCTGTTTCCATCTCTTTGCAATTGTAAATAACGCTGCTATAAACATTGGTGTGCAAATGTCCGTTTGTGTCTTTGCCCTTAAGTCCTTTGAGTAGATACCTAGCAATGGTATTGCTGGGTCGTATGGCAATTCTATATTCAGTTTTTTGAGGAACCGCCAAACTGCCTTCCACAGTGGTTGCACCATTTGACATTCCCACCAACAGTGGATAAGTGTGCCTCTTTCTCCACATCCTCTCCAGCACTTGCCATTTTCTGTTTTGTTGATAATGGCCATTCTGGTGGGTGTGAGATGATATCTCATTGTGGTTTTGATTTGCATTTCTCTAATGGCCAGGGACATTGAGCATCTCTTCATGTGCCTTTTGGCCATTTGTATTTCCTCTTCTGATAGGTGTCTGTTCAAGTCTTTTTCCCATTTTGTAATTGGGTTGGCTGTCTTTTTGTTGTTGAGTTGGACAATCTCTTTATAAATTCTGGATACTAGACCTTTATCTGATATGTCGTTTCCAAATATTGTCTCCCATTGTGTAGGCTGTCTTTCTACTTTCTTGATGAAGTTCTTTGATGCACAAAAGTGTTTAATTTTGAGGAGCTCCCATTTATTTATTTCTTTCTTCAGTGCTCTTGCTTTAGGTTTAAGGTCCATAAAACCGCCTCCAGTTGTAAGATTCGTAAGATATCTCCCTACATTTTCCTCTAACTGTTTTATGGTCTTAGACCTAATGTTTAGATCTTTGATCCATTTTGAGTTAATTTTTGTATAAGGTGTGAGATACGGGTCTTCTTTCATTCTTTTACTTATGGATATCCAGTTCTCTAGGCACCATTTATTGAAGAGACTGTTCTGTCCCAGGTGAATTGGCTTGACTGCCTTATCAAAGATCAAATGTCCATAGATGAGAGGGTCTATATCTGAGCACTCTATTTGATTCTATTGGTTGATATATCTATCTTTATGCCAATACCATGCTGTTTTGACCACTGTGGATTCATAATATGCCTTAAAGTCCGGTAGCTTGAGACTTCCAGCTTCGTTTTTTTTCCTCAAGATACTTTTAACAATTCGGGGCACCCTGCCCTTCCAGATAAATTTGCTTATTGGTTTTTCTATTTCTGAAAAATAAGTTGTTGGGATTTTGATTGGTATTGCATTGAATCTGTAAATCAATTTAGGTAGGATTGACATCTTAACTATATTTAGTGTTCCAATCCATGAACACGATATGCCCTTCCATCTATTAAGGTCTTTTGTGATTTCTTTTAACAGTTTTTTGTAGTTTTCTTTGTATAGGTCTTTTGTCTCTTTAGTTAAATTTATTCCTAAGTACTTTATTTTTTTAGTTGCAATTGTAAATGGAATTCATTTCTTGATTTCCCCCTCAGCTTGTTCATTGCTAGTGTATAGAAACGCTACAGATTTTTGAATGTTGATCTTGTAACCTGGTACTTTGCTGTACACATTTATTAGCTCTAGTAGTTTTGTTGTGTATTTTTCCTGGTTTTCGACGTATAGTATCATATCGTCTGCAAACAATGATAGTTTTACTTCTTCCTTTCCAATTGTGATGCCTTGTATTTCTTTTTCTTGTCTAATTGCTCTGGCTAGAACCTCCAACACGATGTTGAATAATAGTGGTGATAATGGACATCTTTGTCTTGTTCCTGATCTTAGGGGGAAAGTTTTCAATTTTTCCCCATTGAGGATGATATTAGCTGTGGGTTTTTCATATATTCCCTCTATCATTTTAAGGAGGTTCCCTTGTATTCCTATCCTTTGAAGTGTTTTCAACAGGAAAGGATGTTGAATCTTGTCAAATGCCTTCTCTGCATCAATTAAGATGATCATGTGATTTTTCTGCTTTGATTTGTTGATATGGTGTATTACATTAATTGATTTTCTTATGTTGAACCATCCTTGCATACCTGGGATGAATCCTACTTGGTCATGATGTATAATTCTTTTAATGTTCCAGTGCTTTCTTGACTACATGGTTTTTGATGACAAAAAGGCACTTATTCTTATTGAGACTCCCTTGTACATAACACATGACTCTTTTCTTGCATTTTTCAATACTCTGTACTTGTCCTTGGCATTCGACAGTTCAAGTACTATGTGTTTGGGCCTGGTTCTTTTCAAATTCTTTCATATTTGGGATATTTTTGGCATCTTGAATGTTCATATTTATGTCTTTCATTAAATTTGGGAATATTTCTTTGAGTATTCTTTCTGTCCCTTTCTCTCTTTTTACTTTTTCGGACTCCCATAATCTGTATGCTGGTGTGCTTGGTAGTGTCCCACATGTCTGAATTTCTGTTACTTTTTTTCATTCTTTTTTCTTTCTGCTCTTCAGCCTGGGTAATTTCAGTGGACTTGTCTTTGAGTTCTCTAATTCTTTCTTGTCAGCTCCAATATATGGATGGTACCCTCTAGGGAATTTTTCATTTCAGTTTTTGTTGTCTCCAACTCAAGTATTTCTGGTTAGTTCCTTTTTAAAATTGTTCTCTTTATTGAGATTCTCATTGTTCATGTTTTTCTGATATTGTTCAGTTCTTTCTCTGTGTTTTCTGTTATCTCCTTGAGCATATTGAAGCTCATTTTTTAAATTTTTTTTATTAATTAAAAAAATTAACAAACAACATTTAGAAATCATTCCATTTTACATATATAGTCAGTAATTCTTAATATCATCACGTAAATTGATCAGTGTTATATCTTTTTTAATTAGCATGGATGATTACAAGATGACTTATCACAAACTTCATAAAAATATGACTAATCTGCCCTAGAACTTGTATTCCAAAAGAGATCTTTACTAGAACATATGACCCCAAAGTAATTTTATGGAGTGCTTGTATCTGTTACTTGTTACTTTGCATAAGTTATTTTAGCCTCATTATTGTGATATAATGGGCCACTTTGTGATAGTTGGACAAAATGTAAAGAATTCTTATAATCTTGGGGTGATTTCTATTCAGTTTTTCATATGCATGATGAAATGTCATCAAGAAATTTAGAGATAAAAGTTATTGTAAGGCCATCCCATAGAGAAAAGCTTCAGGGTCGTCGTAATGGAAGGACCTTAATGCCATTTACTCATGTATCCAGCTATTACTCATATCCCTTTTCAATATCACTACAGTTTCATCTTGAACACATTTTGCATCCTCAAGTGATTGAAAATGTTATTATAAATTCCTACTTGAATCAATGGAGAGATGAAACCATATTGGTAAATTACTTTGTTTCCTTGGGTTAGTTTTCTAAATTAGCCTCAAACTTCCATAAAGGTGGTAGCTATTTGATAGGAATATTTGAATAGCTCTAAACTTAATACGTTGTTGTGTGTTTCTTAGGAAATATGAAAATAATTAGTATTTTATCTCTTTACCATAGAACTTTTCATGTATATAGTATTTTCCTTCCATTGGAAACATACTAAAGCAATGTTTGTATTTCCTAGAAGCTCAAGTGTTACCATGGGTTCCTAACTAGGTAGAGTTATTAGAATTTATTTTCGGATATTTTTGATATGAGTCTGTCTTCTAACTGAAAGTTACCTGATATAGCTATTTTGAGGATTAATAGTGTAAAATAATTTTTAAGTACTTTTAATCTATGGAAAGAAAACACTTCATATTTAAATGTGCTAGTTAAAATGTTTTCAGTTATGTGTAATTTTTAAAATTACAATATGTCTAATAAGTTTTTAAAATATTTTATCTTTTAGGAGAGGTTTAAATCCACCACACAGGGTGAAATCTATTTCCATGACAACATTCACACAACAGGAAATTGAATTCCTGCAAAAACATGGAAATGAGGTAAGTGTTGTTTACAATTTTCTACTTTTTTGTTAGCAGCCATTTTAATAAGACTTAATGGGTTGTTTACTAAGAATGATGACTTTCACTAAGAAAAGTTATTTTTGGATTTTATATTTAGATAGTTTAGAATGTACTCATTTAATAATGTTTGGAATGTAAATGCTTTCCCTTAAATCTGAGATAAAACGTATGTATCTAAAGTTAAAATTCATCGTTGTTGAATGTGAAAGTCATTTTTGTAGGATCTAGGTATTGGAATTACTAGTTTTTACTTTAAGAGACAAAAGAAGGCAGAGAATTTAGCTTTGTGGTATTATATTATAAACTTCTTAGGCTATTGTGTGAACGCCTTTCATTTGAGGTCCCTTCCTTCCTTTTCTTGTACTGAATTTTGGATGTGTATTTGATGCTTAATGTTTAGAAAATGCTTTAGTAATTCTGACGAGTAAACCACACAGAGTAAAGATTTGCAGGGGTTGCAGGGGTGGGGGCCTGTTTTCCCTTTACTCTGCTTTACTGGGCTTTCGGTAATTCCATTGTTATTTTTGTTAAGTTTGTTTAGGTCTGTGTTTTGCTGTTAGTAAGAGTGATTTCATATGTTTTGAAATAATGTGATGATGAGAAACATGTTAGTTGCAATGGTCTGGTAGCTGGATATGTAAGAATAATTTTAACTTTAGCAACTAAAACATTAAAAGTGTACTTTTAGTGGATGTAAGTAAATCCTGTTACCCCTGCTCTTCACAGGCAGGCCTTGATTTTTAAACAAAATACTTTTATTATAAACCTAAACAAACAAACATAACAAGGATTCTATACATGGTATATAATTATTGGCTCACGGTATCATCACATAGTTGTGTATTGATCACCATGATCATTTTTTTGAGCATTTGCATTTCCAGCAATAGAAATAAAAAAAAAAAAAATTCATGCATACCATATCCCTTATCCCTCCCTCTCATTGATCACTGGTATTTCAATCTACTCAATTAATTTTAACCTTTGTTCCCCCTATTATTTGTTTATTTGTTATCCCTATTTTTTACTCATCTGTCCATACTGTAGATAAAAGGAGTGTCAGACACAAAGTTTTCACAATCACACAATCATATTGTAAAAGTTACATCATTATATACAGTCATCTTCAGGAAACATGGCTACGGGAACACAGCTCCACAGTTTTTAATGCAGTCATCTTCAAGAAACATGGCTACTGGAACACAGCTCCACAGTTTCAGGTACTTCCACTCTTAATACACCATAAACTAAAAACAGATATCTATATATAATGCATAAGAATAACCTCCAGGATGATCTCTCAGCTCTGTCTGAAATTTCTCGACTGCTGGCAATCCTTGATTTTGATTGGTACACTCTTACTTCTCATGGCTGCTCACATGATTAGCTTTTTACTTCCTAGTGGCTGAAATAAAAGACTCTAGTGTATTTTGATCTGTTTTCAACTCTTAATGCCTGATTGTAAAGTGGTTTCATGTGCTTCTGGGTATGTGTGCTATTGCTTCTTCACTTCTGCTGTACTTATTTTAAGTTAGGATCATGTTTACTGTATTTCAGAATGCTGGGCTAAATGGAGATCAAATCTTGGCCCTTTTTATTGCAGCCATGATCTTTCCCTTAGTCTTCTCATCCTAGTTTTCCATGCCTCAGAGAAGTGCATCCAGAAGGTACCCTGGCTAATATAAAATTAACATTAAAGAAATGGAGACTCACAGGGTATTCTCTTACATTTCTTAAAGAAATAGACACTTTTACACACACACACACACACACACACACACACACACACACACACACACAAGAGGACTGATTAGTTAAGTCTTATAGTTGAAAAATGATGGCTCATTTAAATTTTTATTTCTCTGCCTTTTGTCAAATTGTCTTTTAATGTTGACGATGTCTGTTGCTATACAAAAGTTTTTAACACTAAGTAGTCAGCTGGGTTTGGTGTCTTTAGGTTATCCTCACCCCATGAATATAAAAATATAGTCTTTTTACCCAGTGAAACTAAGAGAACCCGTGATCCTTGCCTGAATCACTTACTGGTATGATGTTTATAAAATTCAGTTTTTAAACTAGTGAATTCCACGCAGTTAAAAAGAAAAAACTTGAGCATATTCCTACATTATATGCGTTTAGAAGTTAGATACATATGCCACTGTAATACATATTATGTATAGTATGTATAATAATAATGTAAAAAAACAATTTATTATTAAAAGGATAAGGAATAAAAGATAACTTGTAATTTTTCATTCTGCAACCCAATGAATCATCTTGTATACCTCACTTTGGAGACCACTGTTATTCATCACTAGGTCTCATATTTAAGTGTGGTAGGCATTTGAGGTGCTTATTAAATTTCATCCCTTTTCTTCAGTGAGTCTGGAATAGGGCCCTAAAAAGTGTCATTTTTTTGGCTTTTAAAAGGGGGAATTTATTAAGTTTCAAGTTTATATTTCTAAAGCTGTGAAAATGTCCAAATTAAGGCAAGGCTATAAGAATGTCCAAATAAATGCATCCAGGGAAAGATACCTTGGTTCAAGAAGGCTGATGATGTTCAGGTTTTTCTCTCTCAGCTGAGAAGGCACATGGCCACATCTGCTAGCTTTTTCTTCAGTGGCTTCCCCAAGGCTCTGTCCATTCTGTTGGCTCTTTTGGTTCTAGTGGCCCTAAAGCTTTTTCCAAAATGGTTCCCTCTTGAAGGGCTTCAGTAAGCAACCCTACCTTGAATGAGTAGAGACACAGCTCCGTGGAAACCATCCACTCAAAAGTTAGCACCCGTAATTGGGTGGGTCGCATCTCCATGGAAACAATCAGAAGGATCCTACTCAGCAGTATTGAATGAGGATTAAATGACAAGGCTTTTCTGGGGTACACAAACAGATTCAAACTGGCATAGTGTTCATCTTCCAAAAGGAACCACTGCACTAAACTTAGTTTAAAATAAACATGAAAATTGTTTTACTAATTCTCTCCCATTCCCCCGATTCTGTATAGTTTTTATAGAATGTTTAGTTTAACCTACGAACACTATATGAGTGTCCTGCACGTGTGCCAGGGGAGCAGGAGACCAGGTGTGTCTTGTTTACTGCTATCTCCCATGCCTACCACAATGCCTGGGTCACACTAGGTTCTCAGTAGACTTTTTTTTAATTGTATAATATAACATGTATACAAAGCAAAGAAAAAAAGCTATAGTTTTCAAAGCACTATTCAACAAATAGTTACAGGACAAGTCGCAGCATTTGTAATGGAGTATGAGAACATCATCTCAGATTTTTCCTTTTATATGCTCTGGAACATTGGAGGCTAGAAGGAATAGATATTTTTTTATCATCCGAATTGACTTTAAAAATTTTTTTTTGTAAAAAATAACATATACAAAAAGCATTAAATTTCAAAGCACAGTGCAACAGTTAGTTGTAGAACAGATTTCAGAGTCAGTATGCATTACAATTCCACAATCTTAGGTGTTTCTTAGCTGCTCTAAGATACTGAAGACTAAAAGGAATATCAGTATAATGATTCAGCAATCATACTCATTTGTTAGAATCTACCTTCTCTGTATAACTCATCCATCACCTTTGATCTTTCTCCTTCTCTTTAGGGGTATTTGGGCTGTGCCAGTCTAACTTTTTCATGTTGGAAGGGGCTGGTCAGAAATATGGGATAGGGAGATAGAACTAGCTAATGTTCTGAAGTGGCTGAACCCTCTAAATTCAGGACTTACCTGGTCTAAAGTGCTTTTTAAATAAGCATTCTTAGGTGATTTTGATCCAGGTAGTCTGTATATTGCACGTGGAGGTGGAACTTCTGAAGATAGGCAACTTGAGAAAATTAGTAAATTGTTACCTTTTAGTTTAAGCCATTATTAATTTACAGAGAGGCTTATCACTTCTTAGAATGAAAGTATTATCCTGCTTGTATTCTTCTGGTTGCATCTTTGATGTCATCCTTATTAGACATAAAAGAAAATAAATGAACTAAAATAAGATTTTACTAGTTTCTGTCTTCTCAGAAGATATATACAAACATTTTGCATTCTGATTCTTTCTTCTTAATACTTCAGTAGCAATATCTTAAACTTGCATGTCTGTCTTTGATGCACATGTATATTAGATTCTAAAATAGAGAATAAATAAAATTTCAAGACTGAAATAGTTTTCAGTACATGATTTAGAGGGGTGAGCATACTTCAGTTCTTACCAGACTGCTGTGGGCACATTGCAGGAAAATTTTAAGTTGGTTTAAAGGGTAAAACCTGGCAGAAGTCTTAATGACAGTAAGTATAGAATGTGTATTTACTGATTAAAATACAATTTGAACTATTTATACACAATTTGAGATTAGCCTAACAGTGCAAACTTGAAGTTATTTTTATAGGATGTTGGCCTAGTATGCAAATTTTGGAAATAAAAATAGAATCAGAAATAAAATAAAGAATATTATTCTTTTATTAGATTAGAAATGTAATGACTACATAAAGCTGGAGTGACAGAACTGGAAAGGTGACAGTCCGTTGTAGAAGTAAGTAAAAGCCATTAGCATTCCAGTAGTCAAGGTTTGGGTGGACTGATCCAAAAATACTGTGAAGGAAATTTTTTAAAGGCTGTAAACGTCAAGGTAAATTTAGAATATATAAAAGGAAATACTTATTAGTAAACAATATAAACATTATAAATGACAGGGATAGATTAATGAACCTTAAATCCTATAAAGAAAGATGCAAATTGGTAGATGGTTATTGGATACTCTCCATGGCAGTCACCGTGCTAGGTACTATTATGAAGTTACAGATGTGTCACAAACAGTCTTAGCTGATAAAAGAGCTCAAGTAATTATAACAGGGTGTTAGATAATTAATGGAAAAAGAATAGGAAGGTTCTGAAGTAATATGGAAGAGGAGGTACTCAGTCTGTTGGTGAACAGGAGAGGATTGGGAAGGCCTCAAGATGAAGTATTTGCTGAGTTCTGAGGGTGATTAGGACTTCAGCTAGTAGGGAAAGACATTGAAGGTAGAGCAAACAGTGCACAGATAATAGTTCTGCTGCTCGACAGTTTTGTGCCAACTTTTTAAATGGTTAAGGATAAAACATACTTCCTTGTAAAGTTGTGGGAGCATCTTAGAACCAAATTTTAAGCTAGGTTCTTCACAGTATTAGCAGTAAATCTGTTTCTAAAAACTAAACAGATGTGGAGAGGATGAAGACTTATATTAGGAAGTATAGGGGAGTAGGACAACTTCGTTGATAACGGATCCTTGTGGAGTTTGCATAAAAGTATTTTATTATCAATTATATATTTTTTAAAATTTGCCTTTTATATATAACATGTACAGAGAAAAGTACACAAATCTTAAGTCTACGCTTCAAAATATTTTGCCATATTTTCACTTTTTGTCATCTTTCGAGAAATATTTGGGAAAGACTTCACTCAGTCACATATAAATTCTGATTTGCAAGGCACCATCATATATCTTATGCATGAATGAGTTTATGCCTGAAGATGAGTATTTTGGAAGTTGAAAGATCAGAAAATATATTTGCTTTAGCAGCAGTTTTGAATCTTCTAAACCTAAGAAAAAGTTTTGGTGCTCTAGGAGAACATGTCTGGTTGTCATGTTTGGAGGGTGTTGCTGGTTTTAGCAGGCAGGCACCATGGATATTGGGTGGCTGCAGTGTGTTGACCAGTTTCATTAAAGAATTAACCTGCACACCACATTTATATATGGGAAACGTCTGTTCACGAGCATCTGTATGTATAACTTAATTCTCTTTTATATGTTTGTGTTACAGTTGCAAACATCCTGTTGCCAAAGTAAGTCATACTACCAAGCTGAGTGTGTTGCAGGGCAGAGGGAAGCCATTGATTGAGATCCGCAGTGCAGTCAGCTTACTACATGTGTATATCTAGGGAAGAGTTCTCTGTTCAGAACTCTAGCAAGAATTGCTCATTGTTTGAGAAAAACCACAAAACCGTTAGCAATGCCACTCATGGTTTTTGAGTCATCCATAAAGTACGTTGGTATTGATCTGCACTGGTAGCTGTGATAAGCAGATAAATAATGTTATGATTACTTTAATAAATATGCATCAAGGACACACTTAATATTTATTACAGAGTATGACATTCGTTTTTATGGAAATTGTTTATAGAATGCTTATTTCCTTAGTATTCTCAGATTCCTAAATAAGATAGTGATGTGTTCAGTGAAGCAGATATGTACATTATGAAGTGATAAACATAGTATGCCTGGTAGTGACATAATTTGTATTTATTTGTTGAAATATTTTTTGATATTTTTTCAGAAGTAAAATACTTCACAGAAAATTCTGGATATTTATCTTGTAATGCTTTCTTTTGTGTCAAAGTTACGTTAAAAAATGTCTAGTGACATCTTCTCTCTGTCTTCTTGTCTTTTGTGTTATTGTGAGTAAATCATGATCCTCTAATTACAGGAACTTCACTATTGAGTTAGTTTCTGATTATAAGGTTAATGGAAGGAGGGCTGGTGAGCAGTGCAATAGATAATTCAATAGAAGAAAATGGAGGAATAATTTTATTTTGAAACATACATAGTTTTTCTTTTCTAGGAACAAATTAACTTCCCTAAATATGTTTTAGGAGTAAGAGTAGAAGGTTTATTCCTGATATTCCACTGCCCCAGAGTCTACAGAGGTAAAAGCATGTGCTATTGATAGCGTTTGATTATCTGTGTCCTTGATTATTGAAAAAAAAAAAAAGACAAAAAACTATTGCTTTTTAAAATAATAAACTCATTTTGATTTTTTTTCCTTTAACATTTATGATTGTTGTTTCATTCTTAAACATTAAAGCAGGGATATTATCAATTACTTACTCTGTGCCAGAGGTTGTCCATGGGTGCTAGAAATAAGATGATGAGCAAAAAACAGACATGATTCCTGCCTTCACATAAAACTTACAGTGTAATTTTTTTTCAAGTCCATTTTGGTATAAATGAGAATGGACTTCTAACTTGAAATTAAAGGTGATGGGAGTGTACAGACACATGTTTCTCCTTCAGTTATACCAGTGGTTTAAATAGGCCTTATTTTATGAGATAGCTCTTCAGGCTTTTTGAGCAGTTATATATTGCACCTTTGGAAAGATTGGAGCCTTACCCCCCATCTTTAAACAATTTTATTCACACATCATACTATTAAACTGGATTAGTTTGTAAGCTTCCCGGTAACACAATTTATCAAAAATGAAACAGCCTTTAAAAAAGGGAACTTAATAAGTTACAAGTTTACAGTACTCAGCCTATAAAAATGTGTGAACCAAGGCAACCAAGGAAAGATACTTAATTCAAGAAAGGCCAATGGGTCAGAAACACCTCTGTCAGCTGGTTAGTCACGTAACTGGCATCTTCCGGTCCCTTGCTCCTGGGATCCATTCCTTTTATTTAGCCTCTGTTCTTGTAGAGGTTTGTCACTTTGCTTCTCAGGGCTGACTTTCATCTCTTGGGGTCCTTTGGCTCTCTCCAGGTTCTGGCATGCTTTACTTCTCATGGTGATGTCTGCTGGGCTCCAAGCATCTCCAGACATCTGTGTCTCTGTTCTCCAAGTGTTGGCATCTGTGTCAGCTCTGCTCTGAAGTTTCTGTTGGCTCTGTCCTTCCTGAGATTTTCCCAAAATGTTTCCCTTTTTAAAGACTCTAGTAAACTAGTAATGGGTGGAGTCACATCTCCATGTAATCAAAAGATCACACCCACAATTGGGTATGTCGCTAGATAATCAAGTCAGAAGTTTCTGCCCTACAATACTGAATCAGGATTAAAAGATACAGTTGCCCCGGAAGATTGAATCAGAATTGACTCTTGGTTTTTCTGGGCTACATAATACTTTCAAGCTGGCATACCAACCTAAGTAAACATCAGTAGTTCCTGATATAATCTCATAGCCATGACTTTGCCACTGTAATCTGTATGAAGACATTTCTTTTTCTTCCACGAGGACTCCTGTACCCCTCCTCCATATCAACTAATGTTGACATCTAGTTTTGGCATAGTACCTTTGTTACATTCAGTGGAAATTAATATAATGTTACTGTTGACTTACAGACCCTAGCTTGCATTGATTTTATTTTTTCTTGTGTACCGTCCCATTTTCAACACTTTGCAACGTTGACATTCATTTATTCTCCCTTATGCAAAACCATTCTTAAGTTTGTACATTTAAGCACCATTATTTTCTATTTTAGGCATTTGTAAGTTATATTGTCTCATTTACTATCAGCCCTATTGCACATTCTGTACCCATTCAGCACCAAATGCCCAAAGGAGACCTTCTTTCTGTCTCCTGATAACCTGTATTCTTAACTTGAACTCTCAAAATTCACTCATTAATGTTAGTTCATATTTGTGAGACCATACCATATTTGTCCTTTTCTTTCTAGCAGATTTCACTCAGCATAATGTCCTAAATATTCATCCATGTTGTTACATGCTTCAGGACCTTTTTTCTGTATTACAGCTGTATAATATTCCATCATATGTATATACCACAGCTTGTTTAGCTACTCATCCATTGATGGACATTTGGGCTGTTTCCATCTCTTGGCAGTCATAAATAATGCTGCCATAAACATCAGTGTGAAAATGTCCATTTGTGTCTTGGCCACCAGTTCCTCTGAATATATATCCTTAGTAATGGGATTGCTGGATCATATGGCAGTTCTATACTTAGCTTCTTTAGGAACCACCAAACTGCCTTCCAGAGTGGTTACACCGTTTTATATTCCCACCAACAGGGAATAAGGATGCCTCTTTATCTACATTCTCTCCAATACTTGTCATTTTTGTTTTTTTGATAATGGCCATTCTAGTGGGTGTGAAATGATACCTCCTTGTGATTTTGATTTGCATTTCCCTAATAGCCAGTGAAATTGAGCATCTTTTCATACGCCTTAGCCATTTGTATTTCCTCTTCTGGGAGTGTTGATGTCTTTTGATTGGGTTGTCTTTTTGTTTTTGAATTGTAGAATCTCTTTATATATTCTGAGCATTAAACTGATCTGATGTTGTTTTCAAATATTGTCTTCCATTGCCTAGGCTACCTTTTTACTTTCCTAACAAAGTTCTTTGATACCCAAGAGTGTTTAATTTTGAGGAGATCCCATTTAAAAAAAATTTTTTTCAGTGCTCGTGCTTTGAGTATAAGGTCTAGGAAACTACCCCCTATTACAAGATTTATGAGATGTTTCTCTACATGTTTTTCCTAAAAGTTGTATGGTCTTAGCACTATTATTTAGGTCTTTGATCCATTTTGAGTTAATTTTTGTATAGGGTGTGAAATATGGATCCTATTTCATTGTTTTGCATATGGATATTCAGTTCTCCAAGCACTATTTATTGAAGAGGCTGCTCTGTCCCAGTTGGTTGGCTTCACCTCCTAATCAAAGAACAATTGTCCATAGATGAAAGGTCTATTTCTGCAAACTAAATGCGATTCCATTGGTCAGTATATCTGTCTTTATGGCAGTATCATACTGTTTTGGCCACTGTAGCTTTGTAATATGTGAAGCCATTTTTGTAATCGAAATGAACGCTGCCGTGAATAAAAATCTTTTTATTTCTAAACAATTTAAAAATTTCTGTTCTGTTCATTTGTTGTCACAATTCTGCTGGAATATCCTGTTATTTTATTTAGTTCGTTATGCTCAATTTATATGAAATTAAAACAAGATACTTTTGGTTATTTCCTAAGTCATCCTGCCCTATAAACTATAATAAGTGATGTTATGCTCAGTACAGAATAGTGGACTTTGACCAGTGTAAGACCGTTATCAGAAAGAGTATGTAGGTAGGTCATTATCAGAGCAAAGACAATGAGCTTTTGAACATATCCTGAATTAGTGCCATGGACTGTCATGTATTTTTCAAAGCATTGTATACATTTCTTTTAAGTTTTGTTCAAACGAAATAACCTAGAGAAAGCCATAGGAAATGACGAGCTGAACATAAACAGAACCCAGAAGAGAAGGGAAAGACCGCAAGAAACCATGTGACAAGCTAATGACCAAGAATTACCAGCAGCCAGCCCCAGAATGCCAGTCTTCAGGAAGAAAATTGCCTTTATGACACCTTGATTTAACTTTTTCACAGCCTCAGACCATGAGTGACCTGGCTAATGAGGAGACATCGTGAAAAGGGGACCGGCTTTGAGTAAGCACAGCCTTCAAGCTTGGAGTCAGGGTTCAGTTGGTGTTGCCTGTTGTTCAAAGTCTGAAAACAGCTCCCTTAAATTTTTTTTTAAACTTTTTTTATTGTATATTATAACATATATACAAAGCAAAGAAATAAAAAAGCAATAGTTTTCAAAACACTCTTCAAAAAGAGGTTACAGGATAGATCCCAGAGTTTATCATGGGCTACCATAGGATCCTCTCATATTTTTCCTTCTAGCTGCTCCAGAATATAGCAGGCTAGAGGGCTTAAATACTTTTTTATCATCACAATCGACTTTTTTTCCTTCTTTTTTGTGGACAATAATATATATACAAAAAAGCTCTAAGTATCCAAGCATAGCACCACAATTAGTTGTAGAACATATTTCAGACTTTGATATGGGTTATAATGTCACAATTTTAGGTTTTTACTTCTAGCTGTTCAAAATACTGGAGACTAAAATGATTCAGCATTCATACTCATTTGTTAAGTCCTGTCTTCTCTGTATAATTCCACCATCACCTTCGATCTTTCCAAACCTCTCATTGGGGTTGTTTGGGCTATGCAATTCTAAATTTTTGACATGGGAAGGGTCTGTCACTATTATGGGGTAGAGAGATAGAACTATCTGATGTTCTGGGAAGGCTAGGCTAGGTTTCTGGACTTATCTGGACCAGGGACCCATCTGGAGGTTGTAGGTTTCTGGCAAGTTACTCTAGTGCCTGGAACTCTTATGGAATCTTATAAATTGCTCTAGTTGTTCTTTAGTATTGGGTGGAATGGTCCTGGTTGGAGGTTGGCAGGTTATGATAGGTAGCAAGGTCTACCTGAAGCTTGCGTAAGAGCAACCTCCAGTGTAGCCTGTCGACTCTATTTGAACTCTCTGCCACTGATACTTTATTAATTATACTTCTTTTTCTCCATTTGGCCAGGATGTAATTGTTGATCTCATGGTGCCAGGTCTGGATTTATCCCTGGGAGTCCTCTCCCATGTTGCCAGGGAGATTTTCACCCCTAGGTGTCATGTCCCACATAGGTGTGAGGGCAATGATTTCATTTGCAGAGTTGGGCTTAGAGAGACTGAGGCCACATCTGAGCAACAACAGAGGTCCTCCAAAAGTAATTCTAAGTCATGCCTATAGGTAGTCTAAGCTTCTATGCTGCCTACATAAGCTTCAAATGAGTAAGCCTCATGATGGAGGGCATGGCCATATTGATTTGGGTATCCCTAAAGGTTGACACAGTATCAGGGGATTCCCAGATGGTAAGATTTAATAGTCCATAGTCTTTCTCCCCTCCCTCAGGGGACTTCGCCAATACTTTTTGATTATCTGGTTAATATACTCTAGGTTGTTTCCAGGCATTGCAATAATCTACACAGGATTAAAGGACCTCTTTCTCATTCTGTGCGTCCTGTGTTTCAGTTCAAATGAGCTATACAGATAGGTTGAATTAGATTGTGCACTACAGAAAATTTCAGTTCCAAATCAAATAAGCCTTTCTTCCATTGGTCTCAAAGAATATGTGTGGTTCTAAAATACAGACCCTGTTTTCCTTACCCCTGTGTTCTGAATTACTTTAACCCCAACCTGTTTGGCTTGTTCTTATCTCTAAATATCAGGTTATATATATATAAAATAGTAACTCAGAATCCAGAAATAATAATCACCATTCCAGGCTTAATATGTCTTCTCTGAAAGCTTACATTTTAGGCCCCTGTTTTCTTATAAGCATTTCTAAAGGTGACTATACCATTGTTGCTTTTTTGTTTCCGACTTATTTTGTCTCACCACATGTCTCACATGTTCATTCATATCATTGGCATGCCTCATGACATTGTTCCTTTTTGTAGCAGCTCAGCCTCCGTTCATAAGTATGCACCATTGTTCACCACACTACTCTGTCAGTGCATCCTTCAGTCACCTGCATTAATCGGGTATCATGTAGGGGACCCAAAGTCCACAGTCCATCAACATTCTCCATTTTAGGTAATTCCATTGTTCCCAAGAGACAGAAAGGCAGTAAACACACCCTCACCAAGTAGGAGGTCTAAATCTCTTCTAACTCTTGTCCCTCACCCCATTATTTACCTCTGCTGTTGCTGTGGTAGTGCTGATGGTTTCCTTGTAAACATAGCTCATAGCATGCAATAGCAGTTTTCCCCCTTTACTCTGGACTTAAACACTCTTTATACAAGAATCATATCTTTGAAGTAATTCTTACAAGAACTCATTCATATTTCTAGTGTGAGTCGGTGGGACACGTAGGTCTATACAACCCCTTTCAATCTTGTTACATCTTCAATATGGTAATATTACTACTAGACCCACCAGAGAATCACCCTCGCTCCTATCTATTCCCTTATATTGGAGTTCAACCTCATTAGCTAACGGTTCACCCATCTCTAGCTTCTGTGTATCTCTCAGTCCACTTATTCTGTATTATAAGTCTCTGATTATACCTTTATGCTGGTCCTAAAAGTGAAATCATACAGTATCTCTCCTTTAGTGTCTGGCTAATTTTACTCAGCATTCTTTTCTCAGGGCTCATCCATCTTGCTTCAGGACGTCACCTTGTCTTAGTGCTGCATAATATTCCATCATATGTATATACCACATTTTGTTGATCCACTCATCTGTTGATGGGTATTTGGTTTGTTTCCATCTTTTGGCGCGTGTGAATAATGCTGCTGTGAACATTGGTGTACAAATGTCTGTTTCTGTCTTTGCTTTCTGCTCTTCTGGTTATATACCAAGTAGTGCTTTTGCTGCGTCATAGGGCAGCTCGATATGTAGTTTCCAAAGGAACCCAGAGACAGTCTTCCATAGCAGCTGCACTATTGTACATTCCCACCAGCAGTGCGTAAATGTCCCAGTTTCTCCATGTTCTCTCCAACATTTATAGTTTCCTGTTTGTTTAATAGCAACCGTTCTTATAGTTGTGAGGTGGTATCTTGTAGCCTTGATCTGCCTTTTCCTTATAGCCAGTGCAAATGAACATCTTATCATGTGCTTTTGAACCATCTGTATTTGTTCTTCAGAAAAATGCCTATTTAGCCTGTTTTATAATTGGGTTGTTTGATTTTTTGTTGTTGAGTTATATGATTTGTGATTTCCAAATATTTTCTCCCATTGAGTTGGCTGCCTCTTCACCTTTTTGACCAAGTCTTTTGAGGTGCATAAGCATTTGATTTTGAGGAGTTCCCATTTATCTTTTCTTTTGTTGTTTGTGCTTTGGGTGTAAAGTTTAGGAAGCTACCTCCTATTACTAGGTCTTGGAGATGTTTCCCTACGTTTTCTTCTAGAAGCTTTATAATGCTAGTTCTTATATTTAGATGTTTGATCCACTTTGAGTTAATTTTTGTCTAGGGTGTAAGATAGGGGTCCTCTTTCATTTTCTTGGTGATTGATATCCAGTTCTTCCATGCCCAATTATTGAAAAGGCTATTTTGTCCCAGTTCACAGGATTTGGGGGCCTTGTCAAAAATCTGTTGACCATAGATTTGGTAGTCTATTTCTGCACTCTCAATTCGATTCCATTGGTCACTGCTTCTGTCTTTGTGCCAGCACCATGCTGTTTTGACCACTGTGGTTTTATAATAGGTTTTAAAGTCAGGAAGTGTTAATCCTCCCACTTCATTCTTCTTTTTTAGGATGCGTTTAGCTATTCTGGGTCTCTTTCCCTTTCAGATGAATTTGGTATTTAGGTTTTCCAAATCTTCAAACTAGATTGTTGGAATTTTGATTGGTACTCTGTTGAATCTGTAAATCAATTTGGGGAGAATTGGCATGTTTTTTTTTTTTAAGCTTTTTTTTATTAATAAAAAAATAAAACATTAAGATATCATTCCATTCTACATATACAATCAGTAATTCTTAATATCATCACATAGTTGCATATTCATCATTTCTTAGAACATTTGCAGCAATTTATAAAAGGAAATAAAAAGACAACAGAAAAAGAAATAAAATGATAACAGAGAAAAAAAAGATTATACATACCATACCCCTTACCCCTCGCTTTCATTTACCACTAGCATTTCAAACTAAATTTATTTTAATATTTGTTCCCCCTATTATTTATTTTTATTCCATATGTTCTACTCTTCTGTTGATATAGTAGCTAAAAGAAGCATCAGACACAAGGTTTTCACATTCACAGAGTCTCATTGTGAAAGCTATATCATTGTTCAATCATCATCAAGAAACATGGCTACTGGAACACAGCTCTACATTTTCAGGCAGTTCCCTCCAGCCTCTCCACTTCATCTTGAACAACAAGGTGATATCTACTTAATGCATAAGAATAACCTCCAGGATAACCTCTCAACTCTGTTTGGAATCTCTCAGCCATTGACACTTAGTCTCATTTCACTCTTCCCCCTTTGATCGAGAAGGTTCTCTCAATCCCTTGATGTTAATTCTCAGCTCATTCTAGGGTTTTTCTCAGTCCCTTGATGCTGAGTCTCAGCTCATTCCAGGATTTCTGTCCCACGTTGCCAGGAAGGTCCACACCCCTGGAAGTCATGTCCCACGCAGAGAGGGGGAGGGTGGTGAGACTGCTAGTCATGTTGGCTGGAGAGAGAGGCCACATCTGAGCAACAAGTGGGGTTCTCTTGGGGGTGACTCTTAGGCCTAAATTTTAAATAGACTTGACCTATCCTTTGTGGGGTTAAGTTTCATATGAACAAACCCCAAGACTGGGGGCTCAGCCTGTAGCTTTGGTTGTCCACACTGCTTGTGAGAATATCAAGAATTCAACTTGGGGAAGTTGAATTTCTCCCCGCTCTCACCATTCCCTGAAGGGGGCTTGCAAATGCTTTTCCAGTCACTGATCAAATCACTCTGGGATTCTTCGGGGCATCACTCTGGACAAACCAACAAAATCTCATGCCCTACCTGAGATTCCAAGTACTTATGACATTCAGTCAAACTATCTACGAGTTATATTAGGAAATGCTCTAGTCAAAATACAGATTTTGTAACAAATAAACATTTTTTGCTTTAGTCTCACACATAAGGTGACATTTTAAAGTATTAATTATCATCTATTTTCAGCACCCTGCAATAATGACATTCCTTTGTTCTTCCTCATGCAAAAACATTTTTAAAATTTGTACATTGTACATTTCACTATTATTATACACTCTAGGCATTCCTAGATTATACCGTCTCAATCTTTAACATCTATCTTTCTTTCTGATTTCATTTATATCCCCAGCCCTCCTCCCTCTATCATTCTCACATGCAGCTTCATTCAGTGTTTTAAGATATTTACATTACAGTTAGGTAGTATTGTGCTGTCCATTTTTGAGTTTTTGTACCCAGTCCTGTTGCACAGTCTATATCCCTTCAGAGAATTGACATCTTAACTATATTTAGCCTTCCTATCCATGAGCAGGGAATGTCTTTCCACCTGATTAGATCTCCTTTGATTTCTTTTAGCATTGTAATTTAGTTTTCTGTGTACAAGTCCTTTACATCCCTAGTTAAGTTCATTCCTAAGTATTTGATACTTTTAGTTGCTATTTTGAATGGAATTTTTTCCTTGACTGACTCCTCAGCTAGCTCATTGCTTGTGTATGTTACTGGTTTTTGTACATTAATTTTATATCCTGCCACCTTACTGAATTTATTTATTAGCTCAAGTAACTTTGCTGTAGATTTCTCAGAATCTTCGAAGTATAGTATCATATCGTCTGCAAATAGTAGAGTTTAACTTCTTCCTTTCCAATTTGAATGCCTTTTATTTCTTTGTCCTTCCTGATTGCTCTGGCTAGGACTTCTAGCACAATGTTGAATAGTAGTGGTGACAGTGGGCATCCTTGTCTTGTACCTCATTTTAGGGAGGGAAGGCTTTCAGTCTCTCTCCACTGAGTACGATGCTAGCTATTGGTTTTTTGTATAGTCCCTTTATCATCTTGAGGTAGTTACCTTTGATTCCATTCTTTTGGAGTGTCTTTATCAGAAAAGGATGCTGAATTTTGTTGAATGCTTTTTCAGCATCAGTCAAGATGATCATGTGATTTTTCCCTTTTTATTTGTTAATGTGCTGTATTACATTAATTTGTTTTCTTGTGTTGAACCATCCTTGCATTCCTGGTGTAAACCCCACTTGGTCATAGTGTATAATTATTTTAATGTGTTGTTGGATTTGATTTGCTAATATTTTATTGAGAATTTTTGCATCTATGATCATTAAGGAGCTGGCCCTGTAGTTTTCCTTTCTTATAACATCTTTATCCGGTTTTGCTATTAAAATGATATTAACTTCATAAAATGACTTAAGTAGAGTTCCTTTTCCCTGAATTTGTTGGAAAAGTTTGAACAGGATTGGTGTTAGTTCTTTCTGGAATGTTTGATAAAATTCCCCTGTGAAGCCATCTGGCCCTGGGCTTTTCTTTGTAGGAAGATTTTTGATGACTGATTGAATCTCTTTACTTGTGATTGGTTTGTTGAGATCTTCTATTTCTTCTTGAGTCAGTGTAGCTTGTTTGTGTGTCTCTAGGAATTTGTTCATTCATCTGAGTTGTCTAATTTATTGGCATATAGTTGTTCAAAGTTTCCCCTTAGGATTTCTTTTATTTCTTCAGGGTCTGTGGTAATGCACCCCTTCTCATTTCTGATTTTATTTATTTGCATCCTTTCTCTTTTTTTCTTTGTCAGTCTTGCTAGTGGCCCATCAATTTTGTTTTTCTCAAAGAACCAACTTTTGGTTTTATTGATTCTTTCTGTTGTTCTTTTGTTCTCCCATTCGTTTATCTGTGCTTTAATCCTTGTTATTTCTCTTTTCCTATTTGCTTTGGCATTAGTTTCTGTTCTTAAGTTCCTCTAGGGTTGCTGTAAATTCTCGATTTTTGTTCTTTCTTGTTTTTTAATATAGGCATTAAGGCAGTAGATTTCCTTCTCAGCACAGACTTTGCCACACCCTGTAAGTTCTCATAAGTTGTATTCTCATTTTCATTCATCTCTAAATAGTGGCTGATTTCTCTAGCAGTTTCTTCTTTGACCCACTGGTTGTTTAAGAGTGTGTTATTTAATCTCCATATATTTGTGAATGTTCTCGTTCTTTGGTAATTATTGAGATCCAGCTTCATCCCATTGTGATGTGATCAGAGAAAGTGCTTTGGATAATTTCAGTATTTTTTAGTTTATAAAGACCTGTTTTGTGCTCCAGCATATGATCTATCCTGGAGAATGTTCCTTGAGCACTAGAGAAGAATGTATAACCTTGTGCTTTGGAGTGCAGGTCTAATTCATTTATCGAGTTGTTTAACTTCTCTATTTCCTTGTTGATCTTCTGTCTGGTTGTTCTGTCCATAGAGGAGAGTGGTATATTGAAGTCTCCTGCTGTTATTGTTGAAACGTCAATCGCTCCCCTCAGTTTTTCCAGTGTCTGTCTCATGTACTTTGGAGCTCCTTGTTTGGAAGCATAAACATTTATGATTGTTTTATCTTCTTGGTGAATTGACCCTTTAATTAGTATATGGTGTCCTTCTTTGTCTCTTATGGTGTCTTTACATTTAAAGTCTATTTTGTCTGATATTAGTATTGCTACTCCTGCTTTCTTTTGGTTATAACTTCCGTTGAAGATCTTTTTCCATCCTTTCTCTTTCAGTCTATTTGTATCCTTGTGTCTAAGATGAGAACCTTGTAATCAGCATATAGCTGAATTATGTCTCTTAATACATTCTGCCAATCTGTGTCTTAATTAGTAAGTTTAGTCCATTAACATTCAAAGTTATTACTGAAAAGGCATTTCTTGATTCCACCATCTTATCTTTTTTGTTTTGTTTGTTAGATCTATATATTCTTTTCCCTCTTTCTCTTTGTATTCTTTAAATTACCCTAAGTGGTGCTCTTCAATTCTGTGTCCTCCTCCAGACCTTCCTCTCCTGTCTTTTTTTTTTTTTTCCAGCTGGTGGCACTCCTTTTAGTATTTCTTGTAGGGCCTGTGTCTTGTTGACAAATGCTTTCAGGACTCCTTTGTCTGTGAAAACTTCAATCTCTCCCTCAATTTTAAAGGACAGTCTGGCTGGGTACTGAATTCTTGGCTGGAAGTCTTTCTCTTTTAGGATCTTGAATATACCATACCACTGCCTTCTCACCTCCAGGGTGCTAGTTGAGTAGTCTGAACTCAGTCTTATTTGATTTCCTTTGTATGTAGTAGATTGTTTTTCTCTTGGCACTTTTAGAATTTTCTGCTTCTCTTCAACATTTGACAGACTGATTAGTATGTGCCTTGGGGAAGGCCTATTTGGATTTATTCTGTTTGGAGTTCTTTGGGTCTCTTCAAGTTGTATATTTATATCCTTTATGAGCATTGGGAAGTTTTCCCCCATTATGTCTTCAAAACTACCCTTCCTAGTCCTTTACTCCTCTCTTCTCCTTCTGGGATACCAATGATTCTGATATTTGTGCGCTTTCTTTTGTTTCTTATTTCCCTGAGTTCCCATTTAATTTTTTCCATCTTTTTTGCCATTTGCTATTTTGAGTCTTCGAAGTCAGTTATCCTATCCTCTATATTATTTTTTCTTTCTTCTGTGTCTTCAAATCTAGTGTGGTGTGCCTCTAGTGTGTTTTTTATTTGGTCATTAGAGTCTTTAATCTCTGTGATTTCTGTATTTATCTGTTTATTCTTTCAAATTCCCCTTTGTGCTCTTCCACTGTCTTCTTGATCTCCTTTATGTCATTTGCTATTCCTCTTATTTTATTAGATAGAGTTGTATGAACATCTTTGATTAATTGTTCCAACGTGTGTGTCTCGTCAGTTGTTTTACTTTGGTCATTAGGCAGGGCCATATGCTTTGTATTATGCTTGTGATCTTTTGCTATCTTTGTCACGTGTAGGTATCTTGATTGCACTATCTTATCTTTTTTGTTTTGTTTGTCAGATCTATATATTCTTTTCCCTCTTTCTCTTTGTATTCTTTTTTTTTTTTTATTAATTAAAAAAAGAATTAACAAAACAATTAGAAATCATTCCAATCTACATGTACAATCAGTAATTCTTAATAACATCACATAGTTGCATATTCATCATTTCTTAGTACATTTGCATCGATTTAGAAAAAGAAATAAAAAGACAACAGAATAAGAATTAAAACAATAATAGAAAGAAAAAAAAACAAAAAAAACAAAAAACCTATACCTCACATGCAGCTTCATTCAGTGTTTTAACATAATTGCATTACAATTGGGTAGTATTGTGCTGTCCATTTCTGAGTTTTTATATCCAGTCCCGTTGTACAGTCTGTATCCCTTCATCTCCAATTATCCCTTCTCTTTTTTTTTTTTTAATTAACGGAAAAAAAGAAATTAACCCAACATTTAGAGATCATACCATTCTACACATGCAATCATTAATTCTTAACATCATCACATAGATGCATGATCATCATTTCTTAGTACATTTGCATTGGTTTAGAAGAACTAGCAACATAACCGAAAAAGATATAGAATGTTAATATAGAGAAAAAAATAAAAGTAATAATAGTAAAATCAAAACAAAACAAAACAAAACAAAACAAAAACCTATAGCTCAGATGCAGCTTCATTCAGTGTTTTAACATGATTACTTTACAATTAGGTATTATTGTGCTGTCCATTTTTGAGTTTTTGTATCTAGTCCTGTTGCACAGTCTGTATCCCTTCAGCTTCAATTACCCATTGTCTTACCCTGTTTCTAACTCCTGCTGAACTCTGTTACCAATGACATATTTCAAGTTTATTCTCGAATGACCGTTCACATCAGTGGGACCATACAGTATTTGTCCTTTAGTTTTTGGCTGGATTCACTCAGCATAATATTCTCTAGGTCCATCCATGTTATTACATGGTTCATAAGTTTATCTTGTCTTAAAGCTGCATAATATTCCATCGTATGTATATACCACAGTTTGTTTAGCCACTCTTCTGTTGATGGAGATTTTGGCTGTTTCCATCTCTTTGCAATTGTAAATAATGCTGCTATAAACATTGGTGTGCAAATGTCCGTTTGTGTCTTTGCCCTTAAATCCTTTGAGTAGATACCTAGCAATGGTATTGCTGGGTCGTATGGCAATTCTATATTCAGCTTTTTGAGGAACCGCCAAACTGCCTTCCACAGTGGTTGCACCCTTTGACATTCCCACCAACAGTGGATAAGTGTGCCTCTTTCTCCGCATCCTCTCCAGCACTTGTCATTTTCTGTTTTGTTGATAATGGCCATTCTGGTGGGTGTGAGATGATATCTCATTGTGGTTTTGATTTACATTTCTCTAATGGCCAGGGACATTGAGCATCTCTTCATGTGCCTCTTGGCCATCCGTATTTCCTCTTCTGAGAGGTGTCTGTTCAAGTCTTTTTCCCATTTTGTAATTGGGTTGGCTGTCTTTTTGTTGTTGAGATGAACAATCTCTTTATAAATTCTGGATACTAGACCTTTATCTGATATGTCGTTTCCAAATATTGTCTCCCATTGTGAAGGCTGTCTTTCTACTTTCTTGATGAAGTTCTTTGATGCACAAAAGTGTTTAATTTTGAGGAGTTCCCATTTATTTATTTCCTTCTTCAGTGCTCTTGCTTTAGGTTTAAGGTCCATAAAACCGCCTCGAGTTGTAAGATCCATAAGATATCTCCCAACATTTTCCTCTAACTGTTTTATGGTCTTAGACCTAATGTTTAGATCTTTGATCCATTTTGAGTTAACTTTTGTATAGGGTGTGAGAGATGGGTCTTCTTTCATTCTTTTGCATATGGATATCCAGTTCTCTAGGCACCATTTATTGAAGAGACTGCTCTGTCCCAGGTGAGTTGGCTTGACCGCCTTATCAAAGATCAAATGTCCATAGATGAGAGGGTCTATATCTGAGCACTCTATTCGATTCCATTGGTCGATATATCTATCTTTATGCCAATACCATGCTGTTTTGACCACTGTGGCTTCATAATATGCCTTAAAGTCAGGCAGCGCGAGACCTCCAGCTTCGTTTTTTTCCCTCAAGATGTTTTTAGCAATTCGGGGCACCCTGCCCTTCCAGATAAATTTGCTTATTGGTTTTTCTATTTCTGAAAAATAAGTTGTTGGGATTTTGATTGGTATTGCATTGAATCTGTAAATCAATTTAGGTAGGATTGACATCTTAACTATATTTAGTCTTCCAATCCATGAACACGGGATGCCCTTCCATCTATTTAGGTCTTCTGTGATTTCTTTTAGCAGTTTTTTGTAGTTTTCTTTATATAGGTTTTTTGTCTCTTTAGTTAAATTTATTCCTAGGTATTTTATTCTTTTAGTTGCAATTGTAAATGGGATTCGTTTCTTGATTTCCCCCTCAGCTTGTTCATTACTAGTGTATAGAAATGCTACAGATTTTTGAATGTTGATCTTGTAACCTGCTACTTTGCTGTACTCATTTATTAGCTCTAGTAGTTTTGTTGTGGATTTTTCTGGGTTTTCGACGTATAGTATCATATCGTCTGCAAACAGTGATAGTTTTACTTCTTCCTTTCCAATTTTGATGCCTTGTATTTCTTTTTCTTGTCTAATTGCTCTGGCTAGAACCTCCAACACAATGTTGAATAATAGTGGTGATAGTGGACATCCTTGTCTTGTTCCTGATCTTAGGGGGAAAGTTTTCAATTTTTCCCCATTGAGGATGATATTAGCTGTGGGTTTTTCATATATTCCCTCTATCATTTTAAGGAAGTTCCCTTGTATTCCTATCTTTTGAAGTGTTTTCAACAGGAAAGGATGTTGAATCTTGTCGAATGCCTTCTCTGCATCAATTGAGATGATCATGTGATTTTTCTGCTTTGATTTGTTGATATGGTGTATTACATTAATTGATTTTCTTATGTTGAACCATCCTTGCATATCTGGGATGAATCCTACTTGGTCATGATGTATAATTCTTTTAATGCGTTGTTGGATACGATTTGCTAGAATTTTATTGAGGATTTTTGCATCTGTATTCATTAGAGAGATTGGTCTGTAGTTTTCTTTTTTTGTAATATCTTTGCCTGGTTTTGGTATGAGGGTGATGTTGGCTTCATAGAATGAATTAGGTAGTTTTCCCTCCACTTCGATTTTTTTGAAGAGTTTGAAGAGAATTGGTACTAATTCTTTCTGGAACGTTTGGCAGAATTCACATGTGAAGCCATCTGGTCCTGGACTTTTCTTTTTAGGAAGCTTTTGAATGACTAATTCAATTTCTTTACTTGTGATTGGTTTGTTGAGGTCATCTATGTCTTCTTGAGTCAAAGTTGGTTGTTCATGTCTTTCCAGGAACCCGTCCATTTCCTCTAAATTGTTGTATTTATTAGCGTAAAGTTGTTCATAGTATCCTGTTATTACCTCCTTTATTTCTGTGAGGTCAGTAGTTATGTCTCCTCTTCCATTTCTGATCTTATTTATTTGCATCCTCTCTCTTCTTCCTTTTGTCAATCTTGCTAAGGGCCCATCAATCTTATTGATTTTCTCATAGAACCAACTTCTGGCCTTATTGATTTTCTCTATTGTTTTCATGTTTTCAATTTCATTTATTTGTGCTCTAATCTTTGTTATTTCTTTCCTTTTGCTTGCTTTGGGGTTAGCTTGCTGTTCTTTCTCCAGTTCTTCCAAATGGATAGTTAATTCCTGAATTTTTGCCTTTTCTTCTTTTCTGATATAGGCATTTAGAGCAATAAATTTCCCTCTTAGCACTGCCTTTGCTGCGTCCCATAAGTTTTGATATGTTGTGTTTTCATTTTCATTCGCCTCGAGGTATTTTCTAATTTCTCTTGCAATTTCTTCTTTGACCCAGTCGTTGTTTAGGAGTGTGTTGTTGAGCCTCCACGTATTTGTGAATTTTCTGGCACTCTGCCTATTATTGATTTCCAACATCATTCCTTTATGGTCCGAGAAAGTGTTGTGTAAGATTTCAATCTTTTTAAATTTGTTGAGACTTGCTTTGTGACCCAGCATATGGTCTATCTTTGAGAATGATCCATGAGCACTTGAGAAAAAGGTGTATCCTGCTGTTGTGGGATGTAATGTCCTATAAATGTCTATTAAGTCTAGTTCATTTATAGTAATATTCAGATTCTCTATTTCTTTGTTGATCCTCTGTCTAGATGTTCTGTCCCTTGATGAGAGTGGTGAGTTGAAGTCTCCAACTATTATGGTATATGAGTCTATTTCCCTTTTCAGTGTTTGCAGTATATTCCTCACGTATTTTGGGGCATTCTGATTCGGTGCGTAAATATTTATGATTGTTATGTCTTCTTGTTTAATTGTTCCTTTTATTAGTATATAGTGTCCTTCTTTGTCTCTTTTAACTGTTTTACATTTGAAGTCTAATTTGTTGGATATTAGTATAGCCACTCCTGCTCTTTTCTGGTTGTTATTTGCATGAAATATCTTTTCCCAACCTTTCACTTTCAACCTATGTTTATCTTTGGGTCTAAGATGTGTTTCCTGTAGACAGCATATCGAAGGATCCTGTTTTTTAATCCATTCTGCCAATCTATGTCTTTTGATTGGGGAATTCAGTCCATTGACATTTAGTGTTATTACTGTTTGGATAATATTTTCCTCTAACATTTTGCCTTTTGTATTATATATATCATATCTGATTTTCCTTCTTTCTACACTCTTTTCCATATCTCTCTCTTCTGTCTTTTTGTATCTGACTCTAGTGCTCCCTTTAGTATTTCTTGCAGAGCTGGTCTCTTGGTCACAAATTCTTTCAGTGACTTTTTGTCTGAGAATGTTTTAATTTCTCCCTCATTTTTGAAGGATAATTTTGCTGGATATAGGAGTCTTGGTTGGCAGTTTTTCTCTTTTAGTATTTTAAATATATCATCCCACTGTCTTCTAGCTTCCATGGTTTCTGCTGAGAAATCTACACAAAGTCTTATTGGGTTTCCCTTGTATGTAATGGATTGTTTTTCTCTTGCTGCTTTCAAGATCTTCTCTTTCTCTTTGACCTCTGACATTCTAACTAGTAAGTGTCTTGGAGAACGCCTATTTGGGTCTAATCTCTTTGGGGTGCGCTGCACTTCTTGGATCTGTAATTTTAGGTCTTTCATAAGAGTTGGGAAATTTTCAGTGATAATTTCTTCCATTAGTTTTTCTCCTCCTTTTCCCTTCTCTTCTCCTTCTGGGACACCCACAACACGTATATTTGTGCGGTTCATATTGTCCTTGAGTTCCCTGATACCCTGTTCAAATTTTTCCATTCTTTTCCCTATAGTTTCTGTTTCTTTTTGGAATTCAGATGTTCCATCCTCCAAATCACTAATTCTATCTTCTGTCTCTTTAAATCTATCATTGTAGCTATCCATTATTTTTTCTATGTTTGCTACTTTATCCTTCACTTCCATAAGTTCTGCGATTTGTTTTTTCAGTTTTTCTATTTCTTCTTTATGTTCAGCCCATGTCCTCTTCATGTCCTCCCTCAATTTATCGATTTCATTTTTGAAGAGGTTTTCCATTTCTGTTCGTATATTCAGCATTAGTTGTCTCAGCTCTTGTGTCTCATTTGAGCTATTGGTTTGTTCCTTTGACTGAGCCATATTCTCAGTCTTTTGAGCGTGGACAGTTATCTTCTGCTGCTGGCGTCTGGGCATTTATTCAGATTTCTCTTGGTGTTGGACCCAGCAAGGTTGTAATATTTTTCTGTGAAATCTCTGGGTTCTGTTTTTCTTATCCTGCCCAGTAGGTGGCGCTCGTGGCACACGTTTGTCTGCGGGTCCCACCAGTAAAAGGTGCTGTGGGACCTTAAGCTTTGGAAAACTCTCACCGCCCTGGGGGTTCGCTAGCCGAAGCGGCTTGAGCCGGCCCGAGTCCGAACGCAGGGAGGGTGTCCGAACGCAGGGAGGGTTGCTGGTCGCCGCAGCCAGGGAAAGAGCCCGTCCGAATTTCCTAGTCGGCCCTGGGCAACAAGCGTGGCGGGAGGGCGCCAGCGGCAGCGGCCCGCCCGAGAGAGTGCACGTTCCCCGGGAGTCACGGGGTCACCGTTCTCCGCGGCCTGGGGGTTTCCGATCCAATTCTCTCCGTTGGTCCGGGGGCTGCGCGTGGTGTGGGCACCAGTCGCCTTGGTTTCAGGGGACCGCCTCTCCAATTCTCCCAGCCAGCCCGGGAAGGGGGAAGGGAGTAACTCCGGCCGCTTGCTACCCCGCCCGGTAAGGCCCGCGCGCCTCGGCGATCTCACCCGAGCTGCTTCTCTCAGCCAGCCAGCCGTTCCAGGATGGGGTACGCTGTCTTTTTTATCTCTGTTGTGGCTTTGGGCGCTTTCTGTATCGTTTCTACTCCCCTAGTAGGTGTCCTGGAGAAGAAACTAAGATCCGCGCGTCTTACTAAGCCGCCATCTTCCAGGAAGTCCCTCTCTCTTTGTATTCTTTAAATTACCCTAAGTGGTGCTCTTCAGTTCTGTGCCCTCCTCCAGACCTTCCTCTCCTGTCTTTTTTTTTTCCAGCTGGTGGCACTCCTTTTAGTATTTCTTGTAGGGCCTGTGTCCCTACAAGGGAGTTGTAGGGACACTGTATTTTGGGAGTTGATTTCTTTCAGTAGTCTAAGGCCTTGTGTTTGCAATATGGTTGTACAGCAGGGAGCAGGGCACCGATTGGAGCACTCAGTACGGTGATTTGCTTCAGTGCAGGTATGGGCACAGGTTGGGGATGTTATGCTGGTGCTTGTGAATGTGGGCGTAAGGGGGATGTAGTTGTGCAGGTGCTCCGGTCTAGGGGACGTAAATCTGGTGTGCGCTGGTCTAAGGCACCAGGCCCTTTATGTGCATGCATAGAGTTGTGGCAGCAGGTCTGCGTTACACCTTCATGGATTGGGGGCAGATGTGACCCAGCTTTGAAGGTATGCGCTTGCTCAGAGCTGGGAAGGGAGGCTGAAGGTTGTGTGCATGCGCAGTTCTAGGACTGCTGTAATGTGCAATTCCCAGAGCTGAATGACGTGATTGGGGGCCCTAGCGCATGCGTGGGCCTGGGAGTGTCATTAACGGATGTGCTAAGCTCAGGGAGGGCGGGGTGAGGCTTTGCGACATTATGGTGGTGGTGGGGGAGTTGCGGGGGTAGCCTTGGTATGGAGGTTAGTGCCTACAACCTTTATGCAGTGGTAACAGCCACCTGCAGGGAACAGGGAGGGGAAGGTAGTGTTTGGGAGGAGTGAAGGAGAGGTGGATTGGGTTGCACTTGTGATGGGGGTTTGACGCAGGTCCGTGCCCTGGTGGCTGGTGGGGTCGGGGCGCCTGGAGTGCAGGGAATGGGAGCATGTGCAGGGATTCAGGTGCGTGGTGAGTCACTGGTCACGGGGCTACGCTGCTGAGGGTAGCACGCCCAAGGAACACAGCCTGGTTTACTTCCTAATCCTACGTACCTGTCCGTGCACTCCTGCGGGCTCTGCACCTCCACGCCAGGCCCCAACTTTCTGCCTCTCAGTTCCTTGTCCTCTGCAACCAGGGCTGCTACATGTGGTATAGAAAGCTCTCCCAGGTCAGCTCTGCTACCGAATTGCTGGCTCAGTCACCCTCCTGTCCCTTCTCTAACTTTTCCATGGAGCAGGGCTAATCTCAAACTTTCTAGTCAGCCATCTTCCTGGAAATTTCGCTTCCTTCATTCTTTTGTCCAGTTTTATAGTTTAGTGGGAGGGCTAGTCCAGTATCTGTTACTCCATTAGGTCTGGAAGTAGAAGTCAATTTCCCTTATTTTAAAGATGAGGAAACTGAGAAACTGAATGGTGAAACTTGCTCCAAATCAAGTATCTAGTTTATGTATTGGCTAGAATTCAAACCCAGTCAGTCTGATGACAGAATTGCTCACTTAACCTCCCCATTATATAGCTTCTCAGAAAAATGAAGGTGTATATGCTTATGAAATGTTTCGCCTAGTGCCTGAAAACTCAGTAACTCCTTAATAAAATCTAGCTGTGTTATTCTTTACAACCCTAAAGCTCAGGAAGAATTGTTCCTCAGCAGCTGCTTTGAAATAGAAGATAGTCAAAATGACAGAAGCCCCACAACATGAGTTGGTATTCTTTATTAACAACAATCGTTATAGCTGTCCTTCCTTTAGCACATGAAAACTGGGCATTTGCTGAAGTCTTTTATTAAGTGCATGAATAACATTTAAATTGTTAGCCTGCTTTTTTTTTTTACCATTATAATCTATCTGTACTACAAAATAATATACAACAATATAGTATAAATATAAAATAGTAAACAAAACTCTTAATCCAAATAGTCAGGCACACGTGGGTACCCATAGGAATTTCTGAATTTCAACTCAATAAATACTGTGCAGGAACACTCCCATCTGGCCATAAAAGAGATTGCACAAATAGGAATGCAAATATTTATAATAGAATCTGGTACTTAATCTACCATCTAATTCTTAATTCTTATTCCATCATCTAATTGAGCTTTATTTTTTCATTTTATAAAAATATTTATACTCAGAGACATATTTAAGCCAAGTCTTTACTTGGTTTTAAACTATGTTCTTGAAAATATTTGCCTGTTTCTTCTGTTGTCTGCCCCTCTTTTTCCCTGAGATAACGTGAATCTTTTCCAAACCTCAGTGTGCTGGTTTGAAACTATTATGTACCCCAGAATAGCCACATTCTTAATCCTAATCTGGTTTTGTGGGGGCAGACCTATTTGGGTGAGATCTTTTGATCTTTTGTTTCAATGGAGACATGACTCACCCAATTGTGGGTGGAGCCTTTTGGTTAGATTATTTCCAGGGAGAAGTGATCCTGCCCGTTCAAGGTGGATCTTTATTAGTTTACTGGAATCCTCAAAAGAGCAGACAGAGACATTTGTAGAGGCAGAAGGAAATCTCCCCAGCAGAAGCCAGGACCTACAGGAGCAGACAGAGCCATTTTGAAACCAACCCAGAAGGCCAGCAGACGTTGCCATGTGCCTTCCCATGTGTCAGAAGAACCTGGAGGCTGCCTTTCCTCTGAGAAGGAGTCCTCTTGTTGGTGCCTTAATTTGGGCATTTTCATGGCCTGAGAATTATAATTTGTAATTTAAAAAAATCCCCTTTATGCAAGCCTATCCATTTCTGATATAGTACATTCAGCAGCATTAGCAAACTGAAACACTCAGTTACATCTACTAGCACAAAATGCAATAAACATATGAGTTATTTGCTTACCAGGATTTGCATAGGACGTAAAACTAGCTTTGCTCAGGTGTTTTCTTTATAACACCGCACTCTTTCCCTAGCCAAGACAGGCAGATAAGCAAACAAACATATTCTTTGCCATCTGCTTTGGCTTATTTAATGCTCAGATTAACCAAATAGCTTCCAGATCTTCATTGTTCTTTGTAGATGGCTGTATTGGTTTGAATGTGTTATGGACCCCAGAAAAGGCCATGTTATTTTAATCCATCCTTGTGAATGCAAACCTTTTGTGGGTGGGACCTTTTGGTTAGGTTGTTTTAATTGAGTTGTGACCCACCCAATTCATGATGGGTCAGGCAGAAAGAGCGAGAGAGAGACTGACTGACTAGAGAGAAATGTCTTTGGAGGAGCAAAATGTCACAGTTGCTAAGAGAACCCTTGAAATCCTTTAGAACCCAGGAGAGAAAGACCAGCACACGTTGCCATGTGCCTTCCCATATGACAGGGGAACTCTGAATGCCAACAGCCTTTAATAAGAGAAGATGGAAGATGGTTTGAAAGCATTACAAATGAAACTGTGGAAAGTGGAATCAAAATTATCCCCTAGCAATTGCAAAAGCTGAAATCTTTTCTATGGCCCCCGCTCTGGAGTCGTCCACTCCCCACTTGCCAATGGACATTTCATGCGCAGCAATTCTTATCATCTCATTTTCACTGAGAATTAAAGGAATTTTAAATGGTCATGAATGTGATATTCTGTGGTATTGGTCAAAGAAAAAGAATTGTAGAATTTTTCAGCTATTTAAAAAAAAAAAAAACAACTAAATAACCTAACCCAAACTGTCATTGGGTAAGGAAACTGATACAAATTGGAAGGAACTTATTAAGTATTAAATGTAGTGTTTTGTGCAAACAATTTGGACGTGGCAGGTTGAAAACCTTGGACAAGATGCACCTACGCCTTAATTCCTGTTCAAGCATAAAATAGTAATAATATCTATATTTCAGATAGTGGTATGTGTGTGTATATATATATATATATATATAAATTTTTTTTCTTTGATAGTGGTGCATTTTGAACTCAGCCTACTTGGGAAAGCTTCCAGCACATTTCTTGTCAAATGATACAGATATTTAGATGTTTATTTAATCTGAATCTAAAATAGTAAAGTTATAGAAGAAGGATTACCAGTGTTTATTTTCATTCCTAGCTCAGACTGGTTTCAGTGGGAGGACTTTTCAGTTATGGAATGCAGTCAGGTTGTCTGTGTTAATATTTGGGTTATATATTTAAACTGGAGCATTTTGAGTTTGGCTTTATGCTGAGCTTAAAATAATAACCTTGAAAATTGCTATTTTATTAGCAACATATTAAATGTCATTTTTGGGTGGTAGAGTCAATTTACATACTCAGTATTCCAGGATCTATAATTAATCTATGATTAATCTGTTGCCTAAAGGCGGTCTCTGCAAATATTTTCAGTAAAGGATTATATAGTTAATACTTTAAGATTTGTGCACCTGCAGTCTCTGCTGCATATTCTTTTTTTTTTAAATACTATAACAGTATAAAAACCAGTTTTAGTTTAGGGAAGTACAAAACAGACCAGTAAGCTCATTTGGTCTTCAAGTGGTAATTAGGAGACCCCTGGTTTATAGAATCATCCTATGGTTTTTACCTCACAATATAAATCCTTTTATAATCTGGCTTATTTTTCTAGTTTTCTTTTTGTTACATCCTTCCTAGCAGAAATGTTTAATTGCAATGATTTGTTTTGTTTTATATACATGCTATCTCTGTTCCATTTTTGCAGCCAGTCTTCACTCATGTTGTTTTATTTAGCCTTAATCTTCTCTTCAAGCCTTATCAAAATTTTTCCTTATCAGGTCTTCCAGGAGTATTTAACCCACAGAATTAAAACTCCCACCCACATTTTGCAAATTTTTATAGCATTTACTTGCCTATAAGATTTTTAATGAACATTTAATTTTGAAATAGTTTCAGACTTTGTTGCAAAAAATAATATTAAAAAAAAAATTACAGAACCCATACAGAGAATTCCTATGTACCCTCTACCCAGATACCCAGATCCACCCATTTTAATGTTTTGTTACATTTGCCATACCATTCTCTTTCTGTCTGTCTAGCCAACCTATGTATTTGCCTATTTTCTAAACATTTGCCGATAGGTTGTAGACATCATGCCCCCTTTACTCTTGATAGTCCAAGCACTTTTCCTAAGAACAAGGTTATTCACTTATATAACTAACTTAAGTACACTTACCAAGTTCAAGAAATTTAACACTGATATAAACCTTACAGGCCATATTCCAGTTTTTCATATGTGCTAATACTGTTCTTTTGGGCATTTTTCTCCTTCATTTTATTAGATCCAGTCTAGGATCATGTAATTGCATTTCACTGTTATTATCCCTTTAGTCTCTTTTTTTGAATTACAGAAATGTATATACAATGTGAACTTTGCTAACTCATCCAGTTCCAAGTATACCATTCAGTGGTATTAATCGTATTCACAATGTTGTGCTACCTCACCACCATGCTTTTCCCTAAGTTTCCCGTGAACCTGCAACAGAAACCCTTCACCCATTATGCATTAATTCCCTATTCTCCCTCCTTCTCCCCTACCAGTAATTACTTTGTCTCTATGAATTTGCATATTCTAGCTAGTTCATCTAAGTGGAATCATATAAGATTTGTCCCTTTGTGCCATACTTTTTTCACTCAGCATTATGTCTTCAGAGTTCACTCATACAGTAGCATGTATCAGAACTTCATTCTTTTTTAGGGCTGATAATATTCAGTTGTATGTATATACCACATTTTGTTTATCCATTCATCTGCTGGTGGACATTTGAGCTGCTTCCTCCTTTTGGCTATTGTGAGTAATGCCGCTATAAAAATTGGTATACCTATATCTCTTTGAGTTAATTGCTTTCTGTTCTTTTTGATATATACTTAAAAGTGGGATTGCCAGGTCATATGTAGTTCTGTGTTTAACTTTTTGATTGCAGGTCATATGTAGTTCCGTTTAATTTTTTGATGACCCATCATATGGCCCATTAGATTTTATACCTTTTTTTTTTCATTGTTCTCAAATTTATTCTGTGTTGGTATTAATGCCCTCAAAAAATACTGGACATTTCCATGGCATTGCTTTATCATTATTCCTAGAGTAGTAAGAAAATATACATGAGTATTTATCAAACTGACCTTCAATGAGAATCAGAGACATTAAACATTTTTAGAAAAATCAAAGGAGAAATATTTTAAATATTTATATCCAGATGAATTTCATTGAAATCACTTGTGGTGCTTGTTAAACATGTTTTTTGTTTTGATTTGCTTTTTTTTGGTAAAAATTCC
This sequence comes from Tamandua tetradactyla, assembly GCF_023851605.1. NCBI lineage: Eukaryota > Metazoa > Chordata > Mammalia > Pilosa > Myrmecophagidae > Tamandua > Tamandua tetradactyla. The sequence goes on from NC_135329.1 coordinate 203,285,149, forward strand.
TGGGCTCTACTTCTCAGGGTTCTGACCCTGGATGTTAGATAAAGCACAGGAAGAGTCAGGGGTCTCACTTTGGATGTTAGAATGTCTCTGTACATCTTCACATAGAAAAGCCCGAGTGATTCTGATTCACCATTTGAGGAAACCCATAAATGACTTAAGACTCCAGGTTAAGAGTCAAAAAATTCTGATCCAGGTGCAGTACTAATTTATGAACCTTGTCATGTTGGGCAAACCATTTCTCCTTAAGCTTCATTTCCCTTCCTAATCTGTGGGAAGTATCTGCCGTGCCTGTTTTACAAGGTTGATTTGAAGATAAGTGTATCTGAAAACGTTTTGAAACCTGATGTATTTTGTAGAGATAGGATGGTAGTTTTATCTGCATAGATACTTTTAAAATTGATTCTAAGCTCAGAAAACAAGGATCATATAGGAAAATGATGTGGTTTGAAATTATTTTAGTAAATGTAGTAAAGATATGAATTTTTGCAGAATTTGAGTCAGTATGATGGTGAGTAGGGAAAGGTAACTCACTAATGATCAGTAACATTAAAAGACTAACTTATTCCTACTGAGATATTTCAGGTTTAAAACCATCTAACTAAAATAATTGAGTTATATTTTGTTGTATTAATAAGATTGTTTTTTAGATTCTGCATATTTATGAAGAAATGTATGTACATATTTTAGTCTGGCCCCTATTTTATTTGGAAGGAAAGGCATGATGTTATGGTTCTGTTTTAATTCCAGCTGAATGTAATCACCAGTAACAGTAATCTTTAAAACATTTAGAGTACATTCTTTGATGTTTACTGTGGGCTTTCACAGAAATATCTAATAATACTAATAAAAAGAATGTAGGGAATGTTACCTTCAGTTTTGTAAATATTATAATGTGGATTCCTTTTGAATGATGACTGAAACCCATAACGGTGTAGAAGGAGCTCGATTTTGTTATGTAATTACTCTGAGAGTTTACTTAGCTCTTTATATATCCCACGTCACGTTATTTCCTTCTAGCTGTTTACTTCCACTGTTTCTCTTATCTCACTTTTTCCTATTTATTTCTTTCTTGCCATTAGTTGATTTATCTTTTTTAAAAAACTTATTTGAATCTAATTAAATATATAAATTGTTAAAAACTTTTTTCCTTAGTAAGCTTTTTATTATGGTAATATTTATATATGTGTAAAAATAGAATAATTCTATAAACTTTAGATTTTGAAGCAAATCTAAGACATACAGTTTCATCTGTAGATTTTTCAACTCATGTTATCTCTAAAAAACAAATTTTTTAAAAGAATAAAACTGCAATACCATTTTCACGCCTACAGAAATTAACAGTAATCTAGTCAGTGTTCATATTTCCTATTGTTTTGTAATTTTTTTCCCTCCCCTTAATTCTTTGTTTAACTTCTGATCCAAGTTAGGGTCACACATTAGGAGTGGTTAATATGGGTATTAAAACTCTGAACTGCTGTTAAAGACTCAGAGGCTGGAGGGATCACAGTCAGACCTGCAAAGGCCTGGCTAGGACCACACAACTTCTTGGGGCTTCTTTCATTTGGTGTTCTGTGAGAGAGAGCCATACAGGTAGGTTTGTGTCAGGACAGAGAAGGCCTTCAGATTAGGTAACTACTCTGGGGCTAAGTAAGTCTCTGGGAAACATAGTAGCTCTGGTGATTTCCAGGGTCTTGCTGTCAGACTCTGGCAGCACAAGGGCCATTTAGTACATGTCTGAGTTGTAGTTCTTCACCTGTGTCTTTTTCCTTCTGCGGTATCAGTTGTTACTCAGGCTCTTGAAAGTTGATGCTTGAGTTCTTATGGCAGAGCAGGAAGCCTGTTTGGCTGCTAGGAACAGCAACTGAATTTCGCCTTGGCATCAGAGGATGCCATGTGGTTGCAGGTTGCTTTATGAACTTATAATAAGAAACTTTAACCAAGCTCCAGATCCATAGGTTGCTGAGGAATTGATCTTGAAGATTTCTTCATTCTGTTTCGTGAAATTCAGTATATCCTGCACAGGCTAAGTAAGCTTTGGGTGTAAGTAGACAAAGTCTGTGCCCAGAAGGAATGTCATAGTCTCATGCTGAACTGTGGCCTCCATCACTTCACCAGGATGATCTCATAATGGCTTTTGATGCTGCAGGGATCTTTTGAGGGTAGAATGACTGAATAATCATCTTCATTCAAGAACTTGTCCTGCTTCATGCACTTGATAATGCCATTAACATCTGTGACACATTGTCATAGGTCTTAACTGCAGATAAGCATGATCTGCATGTTTCACATAATCTGCATGATCTCACATAGGTAGTGTGAATGTTGTGGTTCAGCAGCTGCCTTGCCTGCAGGAAGTCTGGTTGTGCTACAAGCTGCATTCTTTCTCAGAACTGACTTTCATAGGTGGCCATGGCCAGATGCTCCTGTCCTCTCACCCCTAGGATTTTAGTATGAAAAGTTCCAAATATGCATCAAAGTTCATAAAGTATGCAGATGAAATAAACATTTTGCTATATTTCTTTAGCAAATACCTATCTGCTGATAAATCCATTTTATATTTTTCTTGCAATCCAAATAAGTTGCATATATTACTTCACTTCACCTCTTAACACTTTGGTATTTCTGTCGTTAACTAGAGTTCAATATTCAGTTTTTGTTAAGTGTAATTTGCATGCAATCAAATGCATACATCATAAATATGCATTTAATTAGTTTTGCAAATGTACCCACCTTGGTAACCCAAAGCCCTATCAAGGTATAGAACATATCCATTTCCCCAGGCAGTTCTCTGACTTCAGTCTCTGGCCTCATTCCCCCCAGAGGCAACCACTGTTAAGATTTCTTGCACCATTCATATAAATAAAATAATAAAAAATGCTCTTTTGTATAAAACTACTTTTGAGTCTTATGCATGTGAATGGATGTAACTTGTTCCTTTATTACTGAGTATTGTTCTGTTAACATGAATATATCAGAATTTGCCCATTCTTCTTTGTCAGATAATATGTTTAGGGAATATATTCTCCCAACGTATGGCATTCCCATTTATTTTCTTATTGGTTGGTGTCTTCTGGCAAGCAAAAAGTTTTAGTTTCAATGAAGACTAATTTATCAATTTTTAGTTATTGCTTTCTCTGTCTTAAGAACTCTCTGCATACTCCCAAATCATGAAGATAATCTAATGTTTATTTTAGAAGCTTTAAAGTTTTAATTTTCATATATACATCTTTGATCGTCTCGAATTAATTTTAGTGTGTGATGTGATAGGTGTCACGATTCATGTTTTTCCATGAATTTTAGTTCCAGTTCTGTTATATTTCCTCAGTAAATTCTTTTGGAGCCTTTCTCAAAAATCAAAAAAGACTGTAAATTTAAATCTGTTTCTGAGTTCTTTATTCAGTTCCAGTTATTTATTTGTCGTTCCTTATACCAATATTACAAAGTCTTCATTACTGTACCTTTATAGAAAAACTTTGAAGTTAGGTAGTAAAAGTCCTTCAATTTTCTCCTTGTAAAGATTGCTTTAGTTATTCTCGATCAGGGTTTACAAACTACAGTTCCTGGACCACATTCAGCCTATCGTTTGCTTTTGTATGATCCAGGTGAGTGAGCTATTATTGTGAGACTGGGAGACCAAGCTGAGTTGTTCCCTCCATGCCTGTTCCCAACTCTCACTCAGTTACCAATAGCCAGCTGCCCAAATTGAGATGACTTGGGTTTTCAGGGAGGAGAGAAACGCACGCTGGTATCTGGATGTCATAGGGGCAGAGTAAAAGTGACCACAGTGGCTAGTCATACTTTCTCTTCCTCACTGGTTTTTGATAAATTGTATTTCTCAAGAAATTTGTCTGCTTTATCTGTGTTGTGTTATGTACATACAGTTACCATAATTGTAGGTCTTTTTAAAAGAAAAAATACTTTTAAACTTAAAAGACAGTTACAAAAATAATACAAATTCCATACAGAGAACTGGAGCATAATCCTCTCCCTCCAGATAACCCACATCTACCAATTTTAACATTTTGCTACATTGCTGATTGATTCTATCCTCCATCCATTAGTTTGCCTGTCCATCATCCCATCCATTTTCTGAACACTTGAGTGTAGGTTATACACACCATGCTCCTTAAACACTTAATAGTGCCATTTACATTTCCTAGGAACAAAGGTGTTCACTTATGTAACCATATTAAATGCATTTATCAAGTTCAAGAAATTGAGCGTTGGTATAAAGTATACAGCCTAAATTCCAATTTTTTCATAGTCCCAATAATGTCCTTTTGAGCCTTTTCTCCTCTCTTGTGAGATCCTGTTCAGGATCAGTTGTTGCATTTAATTGTCATTGTTTCTTTAACTGCTCTTTCTCTCTTTTTTTAAATTGTAGGAACATATATACAACATAAACTTTTCCCTCTTAAGCACTCCCAATCATAACATTCAGTGGGATTAATCACATTCACAATGTTGCAGTATACTCCACATCTTTTATTACTAAACCTCTCCCCAAACAGAAACTCTAAACCCATTATGCGTTAACTCCCCATTCCCTTGCTACCAGCCCCTGGCAACCTGTGTTCTGCTTTCTGTTTGTGAGCTTCCATGTTCTCTGATATTTACTTTGTAGTTACCATGAGGTAACACCCTCGTTTGTTTTGATACTCATTTCAATATTATATCACCACCTTTATGTACTTTTTGTCACAAATTACATGTTTCTGCACAATCAGTCCAAAATTACTGATTTATCATTGTATTTTTGCATTTGTTTTTTAGTTCTGTGGGAAGTAGAAATTGGAATTACAAACCAAAATACGAGAGTACTGGCATTTATATTTACTCATGTCATTCCTTACCTTTTACAAAGATCTTTGTTTCTTTATGCAGCTTTGATCTGTTGTCTTTCTTTTCCTTTTAAATGGAAGAACTCTTCAGTATCTTTTGTAGGGCCAGTCTAGTAATGATGAACTCCTTTAGCTTTTGTTTATCTAGGAATGTCTTTTAATCACTTCCTCATTTTTGAAAGATAACCATCACTGGATATAGAATTTTAATTGGCAGATTTTTGCTATCAGCACTTTATGTCATCAGAAACCTTGGAGGAAAGAAGGAAGTGTGAGGACTTGCCTTCTGGTTTGTCTATAAAATGAGTTTATGCAGTGAATTTAGAGAATAGCTCGAGACAAGAGTGTAGAGGCTTTCTTTCTACATTTGGTCTTGTCTTGGGCATGCATCTGTCTTACCTGGGAATTCCCTCATTTACATGTGTAGGACTGTCTTCTTGAGGAAATGGCCTCCTCGCAGTCCTGGGCACTGCAGTGTATGTTCTCAACACAGAAACCCCTTCCCTCAGGTAGCCATGTATTTTAGTTTTCTGGGCTGCTGAAGCACATACCATGAAATGGGTTGGGGTAAAACAATGGGAATTTGTTTGCTTTTGATTTGAAGCTGGAGAAGAACGCAACTCAAGCCTTCATTAAGACGATGCTTTCTTTCCAAAGACTGACATTCTGGGGCTGGCTGCTGGCAACCCTTGATCTTTAGCTTATCACATGGCAAGGCACATGACAGCATCTCATGGTCTCTCCCTTCTCTTCCGGTTTCTGTTGCTGATCAGCTTCTTGCTTACTATCACTTTCTCTCTCTAACTGAATTTCATTTTGCTTAAAAATGACTCCAGTAATAGAATTAAGACTCATCCTGATTGGGATAAGCTTCAGCTTAACTGCAGTTACCTCATCAAATGTTTCTACTTAAAATGGATTCACACCCACAGGAATGGATTCGATTTAAGAACATATTTTTCTGGGGTACATATAACTTCAAACCACCACATCATGACTTGACTGTTCTCCCTTAGCATTCTGTAAGAAGAGCTCTCTGAGCTGCCCAATACAAGTAGGGCAAGTTCTGGGATGGTAAGGGCCTGTGAAAAGTGCTCAGAGAGTTCCTCAGACATCCACCATACAGATTGGGTCAGAACTCATGCTCCCAGGGTATACATGAGGGCTAATCTGTTCCTCCCAGAAGTGGGACTAGGGACCATGTTGGGAACATGGGTCAAACCAGCAAAATGCCAGTGAGGGAATGGTGTGGGAAACAGCTAGGGTGTCACAAGAGCTCACCACCTTTTTTTGTTTGTTTTTATTACTAAAACCAATCACCATGTAATATGAACATTCTTTTTTTTCCATCACATAGTTGTATATTCATCATCATAATCATTTCTTAGAATATTTGCATCAATTCAGAAGAAGAAATAAAAAGAAAACAGAAAAAAATTCACACATACCATACTCCTTACCCCTCCCTTTCATTGATCACTAGCATTTCGATCGACTAAATTTATTTTAGCATTTGTTCCCCCTATTATTTATTTATTTTTAATCCACGTGTTTTACTCATCTGTCCAAAAGATAAATAAAAGAAGCATCAGACACAAGGTTTTCACAATCACACAGTTAACATTGCGAAAGCTTTATCATTATGTAGTCATCTTCAAGAAACTTGGCTACTGGAACACAGCTCTTATAAATTTCAGGCAGTTCCTTTCAGCCTCTCCATTACATCTCAACTAACAAGGTGATAAATATTTAACGCATAAGAATAACCTCCAGGATAACCTCTCGACTCTGTTTGAACTCTCTCAGCCATTGACACTATTTTGTCTCATTTCTGTTTTCCCTCTTTCGGCCGAGAAGGTTTTCTCAATTCCTTGATGCTGAGTCCCAGCTCATTCTAGGATTTCTGTCCCACATTGCCAGGAAGGTCCACACCCCTGGGAGTCATGTCCCACGTAGAGTGGGGGAGGGCACCGAGTTTGCTTGTCGTGTTGGCTGAGAGAGAGAGGCCACATCTGAGCAGCAAAAGAGTTTCTCTTGGTGGTGACTCATAGGCCTAATTTTAGCTAGACTTAGCCTATCCTTTGTGGGGTTAAATTTCATATGAACAAACCCCAAGAATGGGGGCTCAGCCTATTGCTTTGATTGTCCCCACTGCTTGTCTCACTTTTTCTTTATTAGCTGCTTGCCCTATTAACTGCAATCCATAAACTGTTTTTTGGAGCTTTGAGAAAGATACTTCTGTCAGTTCTTGCTACTTGTTCAAAGCTTCTGTGGGGGAACAGAGCCCTGAAGGGTCTCACTTTGCCTTCTTGTTTGCCTCGTGCTGGGAGTTAATCTTTTAATAATAATTTTAATGTTAGTATTTTCTTCCTTCTATTATCTTGGTTATAAGCTCTGTTTTAACTGCATTACACAAGCTTTGATATGTTGTATTACCATTATTCAGTTCAGAATCTTTTCTGAGTTCTTTTCTGATTTCATCTTTGACCCGTGAATTTTGGAAAAGTGATTACTTAATTTACAAATATCTGGTGTTCTAGATCCCTTACTGTAGTTATTTTCCAGTTTAATTTTATTCTTGTCACTAAACATTCTCTGTATAATTTTAACCCCTTTTTCTCTGTTGAATTTTCTTTTATGCTCCAGCACGTGATTTATCTTGGTGAATGTACTATGTGCTCCTGAATGTGTTTTCTGAAGTTGTTAGGTTTTATAACAACTAAGCTTTTGCAGACATTTGTAAAAACTGTCAGTCATAGCTCTTTGATAATGTTTAGATCTTCTATGTATGATTTTGTGTAGTTTAATCTATCAGTTGTTGAGCGATCAATGTGGTATCTGATGGTAGGTAGATTTGTATATTTTTTCCCAAAATTTATCAATTAACTGCTTCACATGTTTTGAAACTCTTTTATTAAGTATCAGCATATTTATGATTGCCTTCCTGATAAAGATACACCATTGTGTCATTATACAGTGATTCCCTTTAGCTTTGGAAATTTTTTTTCTTAAAAATTTACTTGGTCTTTTATTCATATTGTTGTTCTTCTGTAGTGATAGACAGTTTCAGCCTCTTTGTTTTCCAGTGTTTGATTTTGATGTACCTTAGGTACAGTTTTGTTGTTGTTATTTATCATTTTTGTGATTCACTAAGCTTCCTTAATCTTTTAAATTTGTCTTCTGTCACATTGGAAAATTTAAACTTTCGCTTCAAATTTGTTGTTATTGTTCTTATTTTTTGCCTCATTTTCAGTTCTTTTGGTACTCCAGTAACATATGTGTTGATGATTTTGATATTATATAGCAGGTCCCTGAGGTTTTGTGAATTTTTTTTTTCTCAGTAATCTTTCCGTTCTTTAGAATGGAGAATTTCTATTAATGTATGTTCAAGCTCACCAAATGTTCTTGCCATCTCCAATCTCCAGATTGAATAATTTATCTCCACTAACTCTTCTGTTACCGCCAAACTCCTGTTTTTATTTCGGATATTATCTTTGTCAGTTCTAAAGTTTACATGTAGTTCTTTTCTGTAGTTTCTATTTCTCTGCTAAGATTTCATAAGTTTCATTCATTGTAAGCATGTTTTCTTTTATATTGTTCAATATAGGTATAGTTAGTTGCTTTATATCTTTATTTCCAACATTTTTATCATCTTGGAGTCAGCCTCTGCTTTTGCCTTTGGATTGTGGGTCTCCTTTTCCATTTTCTTTGTATATCTATTGATTTGGGATTAAATCCTAGACTTTAAAAATTATAGGCTGAGGAACCTCTGTATTTTATTTTGTTCCTCCAGAAGTACTGGTTTTTGTTTGTTTTTACTTCAATGAACTGCTTCTCCCACAGTGATGCCTTCTGAAATCTTTGTCTGCTCAGTTCTTTTAGTCTTTAATTGAGCTGCTTAGGGTCAGCCCCACACATGTATAGGTCAAGAGTGAGCCAGAAATTTGGGCAGAGTTGATAAACAAGTTTTGCAGCTTCTGCTCTTCCTTTCTGAAAGTTTCCCCCATGCTTTGCAATTCCTGTGGATGGGGCAGACTGTCTTCTTGTACTTTTTTTTTTTTTTATTATTATTAATCAAAAAAAAGAAAAGAAATTAACACAACATTTAGAAATCATTCCATTCTACACATGCACTCAGTAATTCTTAGTATCATCACATAGATGTATGATCATCATTTCTTAGTACATTTGCATCGATTTAGGAAAAGAACTAGCAAAACAGCAGAAAAAGATATAGAATGTTAATATAGAGAAGAAAATTAAAATAATAATACTAATAAAAATATATATATATAAAAAAGGAAAAAAAACAAAAACAAAAGATACAAACAAACAAACAAACAAAAAACTATATTTCAGGTGCAGCTTCATTCAGTGTTCCAACATAGTTACATTACACTTAGGTATTATTGTGCTGTCCATTTTTGAGTTTTTGTATCTAGTGCTGTTGCACAGTCTGTATCCCTTCAGCTCCAATTACCCATTATCTTACCCTGTTTCTAACTCCTGCTGGTCTCTGTTACCAATGATATATTCCAAGCTGATTCTCGAATGTCGGTTCACATCAGTGGGACCATACAGTATTTGTCCTTTAGTTTTTGGCTGGACTCACTCAGCATAATGTTCTCTAGGTCCATCCATGTTATTACATGCTTCATAAGTTTATTCTGTCTTAAAGCTGCATAATATTCCATCATAGGTATACGCCACAGTTTGTTTAGCCACTCGTCTGTTGATGGACATTTTGGCTGTTTCCATCTCTTTGCAATTGTAGATAATGCTGCTATAAACACTGGTGTGCAAATGTCCATCTGTGTCTTTGCCCTTAAGTCCTTTGAGTAGATACCTAGCAGTGGTATTGCTGGGTCTTAATCCATTCTGCCAGTCTATGTCTTTTGATTGGGAAATTCAGTCCATTAACTTTTAGTGTTATTACTGTTTGTATAATATTTTCCTCTACCATTTTGGCTTTTGTATTATATATATCATATCTGATTTTCCTTCTTTCTACACTTTACTCCATACCTCTCTCTTCTGTCTTTTCGTATCTGACTCTAGTGCTCCCTTTAGTATTTCTTGCAGAGCTGGTCTCTTGGTCACAAATTCTCTCAGTGACTTTTTGTCTGAAAATGTTTTAATTTCTCCCTCATTTTTGAAGGACAATTTTGCTGGATATAGAAGTCTTGGTTGGCAGTTTTTCTCTTTTAGTAATTTAAATATATCATCCCACTGTCTTCTAGCTTCCATGGTTTCTGCTGAGAAATCTATACATAGTCTTATTGGGTTTCCCTTGTATGTGACAGATTGTTTTTCTCTTGCTGCTTTCAAGATCCTCTCTTTCTCTTTGACCTCTGACATTCTAACTAGTAAGTGTCTTGGAGAATGCCTATTTGGGTCTATTCTCTTTGGGGTGCGCTGCACTTCTTGGATCTGTAAATTTAGGTCTTTCGTAAGAGTTGGGAAATTTTCAGTGATAATTTCTTCCATTAGTTTTTCTCCTCCTTTTCCCTTCTCTTCTCCTTCTGGGACACCCACAACACGTATATTTGTGCGCTTCATATTGTCATTCAGTTCCCTGATCGCCTGCTCAAGTTTTTCCATTCTTTTCCCTATAGTTTCTGTTTCTTTTTGGAATTCAAATGTTCCATCCTCCAGTTCACTAATTGTAGCTTCTGTCTCTTTAGATCTACCATTGTAGGTATCCATTGTTTTTTCCATTTTTTCTTCTTTGTCCTTCACTCCCATAAGTTCTGTGATTTGTTTTTTCAGATTTTCTATTTCTTCTTTTTGTTCAGCTCGTGTCTTCTTCATGTCCTCTCTCAATTTATTGATTTGGTTTTTGAAGAGTTTTTCCATTTCTGTTCGTATATTCAGCATTAGTTGTCTCAGCTCCTGTATCTCATTTGAACTATTGGTTTGTTCCTTTGACTGGGCCATATCTTCAATTTTCTGAGCGTCATCCATTATTTTCTGCTGGTGTCTGGGCATTTGATCAGATTTCCGTGGGTGTGGGACCCGGCTGGTTGAAAGGTTTTTCTGTGAAATCTCTGGGCTCTGTTTTTCTTTTCCTGCCCAGTAGGTGGTGCTCGTGGCGCTCGTCTGTCTGTGGGTCCCACCAGTAAAAGATGCTGTGGCTCCTTTAACTTGCCAATCCGAATCTCGCAGTCGGCCCGGGAAACCGTGCGTGGAGGGGGGGTCGCTGGCCGCAGCGGCTTGGGGGAGTGTCGGTCCAAATTGCCCAGCTGGCCCGAGACGCCAAGCGTGGCGGGAGGGCCCCGCTATCCAACGTTCCCAGTCAGACCGGGGAGCCACGTGCGTGGAGGGGACCCCAGTCGCCAGCTGCCCCGGCCGGGAAAATGTGCGCCCCTCGGGTATCTCAGCGCAGCGGATTCTCCCTGCCCATTCAGCCGTTCCAGAATGGGGTACGCTGTCTTTTTGGTCTCTGTCGTGGCTCCGGGAGCTGTTTCGTATTGTTTCTGTTTCTTTAGTTGCTGTCCTGGAGGAGGAACTAAGACCCGCGTGTCTTACTAAGCCGCCATCTTCTCCGGAAGTCTCCTTCTTGTACTTTTAAGTTTTAACATTTGTGGATATCTGTTCGCATTTTAGGAGTTCTGCACATTGCTGGCTGGGGCTTGCTTTTAAATAATGATCCTTTAAAAGAAAACAAAACAGGAAATACCAGGAGTGTTCCTTTTGTAGAAGTATTGCTTATATATGTTTGTGGTTCTTTAATAGTGTTTTGTATTTGTCCAGAGTATAAGTAGTTGTTATTTTCTGGGGAGTTAACTTTTTTAATGACCTGCTTTTCAATTAATGGAAGTAGAAACAACACTACCTGACTTTTGTCTTTTTTTTCCTTTTATTCTTGAAATTTCTTCTGCAGTAATTTTCATTCTCTCTCCCATACAACCTTGTCATTTGTTGATAGAGCTTCCTACTGTCTGAATTTTGCCGATAGCATTCATTTTGTTTCAGTGTTCTCCTGTCCTCTCAATTGATAGTTAGATGTAGTGGTTTCTTAATATTGAAGTTTGATTTGAAAGGGGAGGAAGACCCACAATTTCATAGGTTGTGTGCATATTTAATTTTGGTTATTTTTTTGGGGGGGGTAGCAGCAGGATATATCAGCAGCCATTGGGATTTAACACTAACATGCATTAATTAGAGGTTGTAAAAATGGTGATATTTTAACTTAATGGTTTTCCAGATGTATCCCTGGAAACTGTAGGGGATTGTGCCAGTTTGAAAATATTATGTACCCCATAAAAGCCATGTTTTAATCTTGATCCAGTCTTGGGGTAGGGGACAGCTGATTCTTGTAATCGTGATTCAGTATTGTAGAGCGGAAACTTTTGATTAGATTTTTACCATGGCTATGAGATGCACCCAAATGTGGGTGCTACCTTTTGATCAGATGGAGATACAACACCACCCCTTCAAGGTAAAGGTCTTGATTAGTTTACTAGAGTCATTTAAAAGCAGAAACATTTTGAAGAAACCTCAGATGCAGACACTGACACAGGCGTTTGGAAGAGGAGATGAAGACACTTGGAGAATAGTGGCTTCAGAGCTTATAGAGCCAACAATGCAAGATCCAGAGGCTTCAATATGCAAGGCCCAGCAGACGTCGCCATGTGCCTTCCATGAGCTGCTAAGCAAGCCAGAACCCAGAGTGGTGTCACAGAGGAGGTAAGTGAAGGCCCACAGATGCCAAGTGAGGAACCCTCGTAGGAAACACAGGCTGATAGCAACAGAGCCCAGGAGCAAGGGAACAACAGATGCCAGTTCACATGCCTTCTCAGCTGACAGTAGTGTTCTGAAGACATCAACCCTTTTTGAGTGAAGGTAACCTTTTGTTGGTGCTTTAGTTTAGACATTTTCTCGGCACTAGAACTGTAAGCTTATAACTTATTAAATTCCCCTTATAAAAGCCATTCCATTTTTGGTATATTGCATTCTGACAGTTTAACAAACTAATACAGGGATCCTAAAGGATCATGATAATACTTGACTTAATTAGCTGTTTTCACTTCAGTTCTCTCATGAGTGAACTGTGGAGTTTTCCAGAATATATATAATATATAATAATGGAGAAGCAGATAGATATCCATAGTCTTCTATTTGCCAGGCATTAATGAAATTTGCAAAAATGTTAAACAGTGCTTCTCTTTTCACTAAAACTAATATTTTAGAAAACGTAGCTTTCATAAATATTGCAGTGGGCTTATGCTATTTTTACTTTTTTTTTTTGGCCTGGGCAGGCTCTGGAAATTGAACCTGGGTCACTGGCATGATGTTATTTTTAAATACAAGAAAACTACTTCTGATTCAGTAAAAATCCTTAGATACAGAGTACAAAAACAAGCTTATTTGTGGGTCCTCAATATTCAACAGTTTTAAAAATAAAGTTAGCTGTATGGTATCTTCCAGGAGTTACTAGTTAGTTTTATTTTTTAAAGCTCACTGTGAACTCTAATATTTGATGTGTTTCAGTTAGTTGCAGTTATTCTTGTTGATGCTCAAATTGTCCTCTATTTGGCCAATCATGCAAAACGTTAAAATTTACCTCTTTTGTAAACGCCGTTTTTACATAGAAGAATTTTATATAACTAATCCTCTTTTACTTTTACTGTAAGCCACCCATGTATTCACAAATGTTTAAAGAAAGCAAAATGATTTTGTCACACCGCCTGGTTGGTTTGCCTAGAATATAGTATATAATAGCATAATCCAGAAATCTGTTCTGCATTTGTGCCAGTTAGTCTGTCTCTGTTCCTTGGCGGGAGGTAACAATAGTCAGCTGTCTTGCAAATGCATGCCTTCAGTCATCAGGACAACCAGGCAGTAGAGTGGACCGATAGGCCATCTGATCTCTGCTTCACACTATGCAATAAACTTTTTCTCTTTGAAACTCCAGAGTCTCAGGAATTGGTCATTTGAGTGCATTGAGCAAAAGAATCCATCACCTTTGTCTGGTAACAAAAGTGCCCCTCCAACAAAATACTTTTTAATCCCAAAGGGAAAAGTAGTAACAATGGAGATATTTAGCAAAGGGAATTTTAATCAAATAATCAAAGTTAACACCAACATTGATTGCGCAAATCAATATTGTATGATTCCTGATATGATGCACTGAGGACACAATATCACATACTTCGTGTTCCTGACAAAAATGTTTGATGTGAATTTTAATCTTCAGGAAACAGCAGACAAACCCAAATTAAGGGATAATCTGCAAAGTAACTGGCATGTACTCTTCAAAAATCAGTCATGAGTTTCAGGAAAGTAAACTTAGTGAATGAAATTTCTAGAGCGTCTCAGATCATGGGTGTTCTTTAAGGTTAATAGGCATGATGTTGGTTGGGGTTCGTGGCAATTAGAAATATCTAGCTGAAGTTTGCTTAAGACTAGCTTCCAGAATAGCCTCTTGACTCTCTTTGAACTCTCTAAAGCCACTGATGCATTATTTTATACACTTCTTTCCCCCTTTTTGGTCAGAAAGGCATTGTTGATCCCACAGTTGTCAGGGCCAGGCTCATCCTTGGGAGTCATACCCCATTGTTGTCAGGGAGACTTTCACCTGTGAATGTCACATCCCTTAGAGTAATGATTTTCCTTGCTGATTTGGACTGAGAGAGAGAGACCACATCTGAGCAACTAAAGAGGTTTCCTGTAAGCAACTCTTAGGCAAAATTATAGGTAGTCTTAGCTTCTTCACTATAGAAAGTTTACTTTCTTGAAGCTTAGAGGGGTGAGCCTCTCCAAGAATATCAACTAATTCCATCCCCTTGTTCTGTATTATTGACAGCACTTTTTGACATGAAAAAAGTTAGAAAGGACATAGCCCAAAGATCCTTATAGAGTGGGAGAAGTATCACAGAAGAAGGAGAAATTGTAGCAGAGAAAATAGAATTTAACAATTTAGTATGAGTGTTGAATCACTATATTGATATTTCTTTTAGCCTCCAGTGTTTTGGAGCAGGTAAAAGGAAAAATCTAAAGATGTGGAATCGTAACCCACACCAAAGTAGCTGCTTGTTGGAGTGTTTGAAAATTATTGCTTTTTTTTTTTTTAGTATATATATATATATATATATTATATTTCACAATAAAAACATTAAAAATCTGAGCAATGAAAGATGACAGTTAATCAACTTTTCCATATTAAAAGAGACTGAAGATCCGAGGCAGTTATTTTTTTTGACCAGGAAAACTTTTTCCTTTTATGATAAAGGACATTATTTAGGACAATTGTTTAATCTGTGAAATAGTGTAAATAGTGTAACTCTTAACTTCCAAATTTTGGGAACTGTGCTGTGGTTACATGGGAGAGAATGCTTTTATTTTTAGGATATACACATTTAGGAGAAAATTTTATAATTTTAAATGAATGAAATCATACAGTATATACTCCTTTTTGTTTGACTTCTCAGTCAGCATAATTATTTTGAGACTTATTTTTGTTGTTGCTTACATCAATAGTTTGTTCCTCTTAATTGCTGAATAGTATCCCATTTTGGATATTCCACAGTTTGAATATCCATTCACCTGTTGATGAATATTTGGATTGCTTCCAATTTGAATTATTACTGATAAAACTGCTTTGAATATTCATATACAATTCTGAGTATAGACATATGCTTTTATTTTTCTTTTGTTTGTTTTTTGTTTTATTTATTTATTTATTTTATAATTTTCCTTTGATAAATATTTAGAAGTGAAATGGTAGCCAGGTCATATGGTAAGTACATGTTTAACTTTTTAAGAAATTACCAAACCATTTTCCACAGTGATTGTATTCTTTTACATTTTAGAGAATGCCAGTTGTTCCACATTCCCACTAAGATATAATGTAGTCAAGTATTTTTATTTTTAGCCATTCTAATAGTGTCTATGTAATGGGGCCCATTGTTTTAATTTGCGTTTATTTCATGACTGATGCAGTGAAACATCTTTTTACATGTTTATTTCCCATCTGTATATCTTCTTTGGTAGTGAAGTATTCAAATCTTTTGCCTTTTTAAAAAGAGATTGTGTGGTTTGTTCCAATCTTTAATAATTGAGTTGTAGAAGTTTATGTATAAATATATATATATATTCATATTCTGTATTCAAGTTCTTTATATGTTTTGTAAAAAATGTTTTTTAGTTGGTAGCTTTTTGTTTTTTTTGATGAGCAAAACATTTTAATTTTGATGTATTCTACTTTATAAATGTTTTATTGATTCTTCATTTATTACCTGACTTCTTTGTGTCATATTTGAGTTCTGCATCATTTCATTTCTCCTTTGATTTTTCTAAAAATGTTAACTGTCTCTGATTCTCATTTTTAAGCCATTAGTCAATAAAGTTATTGTTTATGATTCTAGTGCTTTCTGTTTGCTCTTTTTGGTTTATTTTTTTTAATTTATTTTTTATTATCAAACCAAAACAACATACAGATATTAACATCCTTAACATACAAGCATTCTGTGCATGGTGTATAATCATTGGCTCACAAAATATCATCACATAGTAGTAAAAAGTGATTCATCACCATGGTCATTTTTTTAGAACATTTGCATCCCTCCAGAAAAAAAAAAAGAACAAAAAAGAAAAAACTCACGCATACCATACCCCTTAAACTTCCCTCTCATTGACCACTAATATTTCCATCTATTCAGTAGATTTTATTTTTGGTTCATTTTTAAACCTGTGAGGGGCTGTTCTAGTTTGCTAGCTGCTGGAATGCAATATACCAGAAACAGAATGGCTTTTAAAAGGGGGAATTTAATGAGTTGCTAGTTTACAGATCTAAGGCTGAGAAAATGTCCCAATTAAAACAAGTCTATAGAAATGTCCAATCAAAGGCATCCAGGGAAAGATACCTTGGTTCAAGAAGGCCGATGAAGTTCAGGGTTTCTCTCTCAAGTGAGACGGCACATGGCGAACACAGTCAGGGCTTCTCTCTCGGCTGGAAGGGCACATGGTGAATATGGTGTCATCTGCTAACTTTGTCTCCTGGCTTCCTGTTTCATGAAGCTCCCTGGGAGGCATTTTCCTTCTTCATCTCCAAAGGTCGCTGGCTGGTGGACTCTCTGCTTCGTGGTGCTGCAGCATTCTCTGCTCTCTCTGACTCTCCCATTCTCCAAAATGTTTCCTCTTTTATAGGACTTCAGAAACTAATCAAGACCCACTCAAATGGGTGGAGATGTCATCCCCTAATCCAGTTTAACAACCATTCTTAACTAAATCACATCAACCAGGAAGATCATCTCATTACAGTTTCAAATATGCAGTATTGAATAGGGATTATTCTACTTTTATGAAATGGGATTTATATCAAAACATGGCTTTTCTTAGGGGGCATACTTCCTTTCAAACCAGCACAGGGGCCATAAAATTGATTCTGGTGCATTTCCTCTGTATTGTGGATAAGGAAACTGAGGTTCATAAAGGTCACATGACTTCAGTAATGGTTTGCAGTTTATGATCATGCTGAGCTTCAAAAATCCAGATCCTTTTAAACCCTGTTTTGCCGCTTCATTTCCTATGAGATCCTGTTTTTTTGTACTGCTAAGATTTTATTACATAGTGCACTATTTAGTTCCTTCATTTGTTGCCTCTTCATTTCTTGTTTAATAAATATCCTCATTTGAGGAAGTACTAATAAAAATACTGATAGGTTGGTTTTCTGAAACAATCATAATTTCCCCTTAAATTTTCATTAAATGAATATGTTGAGTTTAACAGATTCTTTTTTTTTAATTTCCAAAGGTCTGTAAACAGATTTGGTTAGGATTATTTGATGATAGATCTTCAGCAATTCCAGACTTCAGGGATCCACAAAAAGTGAAGGAGTTTCTACAAGAAAAATATGAAAAGAAAAGATGGTGAGTGAATGAATAGTATGTATTTACAGTAAAACCTCTCAAAATCACATTAATTATGAATTAAGTTAGTGAAAGGAGACAGGGAGTAGAGAGAGAGTATCATTACCTTTCGGTTTTTTATTGGATTTGGTTTCCAAAAGCTTTACTTCTACTTAATCACAACTCATCTATGCCTAGCAGCAGTCTTTTTGTAATAACAATTACCAGCTCTTTTACCTTTTTTTTGAAAGTTAAGGATTTCATTAATCCTTCCCTAGTCCTGTTAATTTCTTTAGACATTTGTAGTTCTACAAAACCTCCTTTCTTAAAATATTTATTTATTTATTTAGCAAATACTGAGTATATTCTGTATAATGGGCACTCAGGTTCTGGCATAATCATCCATCTACTTAATTGCCTCTTGCATTAAGTTTTGCTCAAAATACTCCTCACTTCCCACCCAAGAAATCAATTCTCTAAATTGTTAGGGAGTATTGATAGTCCTTTAACTGAATTCATCAAATGTTAGTTTTGTTAAAGAAGTTAAAACAGAATAGGGCATAGAGCTAATAAACCCTTAAATCAAAATATGCACTCTGTCTGCCAAATTAGTATTCAGCTCTTTAGATCTTGTCATTTTCAGCTATATGAGCATAATTTTAATATAGTTTACTAAGACTCATTAACCATGAGTTCTTTTAGTTTATCAGTGTTGAACCGTACATATTTCCTTCTTGGGCATTGAGAAGATTAAGTCACAAAATAGAGTGAATGTAAGTAGATAATTAGGAAGTTAAAGGCTTCTTGTTTCCCTCAGGAACTGTTATTTTAACCCAAAGAATGATATATTCAGAATTCTATTTTGATTCTGAGGGAAAACTTGCTATGTTCTATTTGGGAATTTATCTTTACCATCAATCATTAGAAAAAAGTGGCTCTGACTTGTATGCATTGCTGAACTCTGAATTCCTACTGTTCTCTAGAATGGACTACTTTTTCCAAAGCAGTACTGTGTTCATTGACACTAGATGAATAAATATTTTAGGAATGAAGAGAGATAGAAACAGATCAGTAAAATTTTAGTACAGAAAAGAAAATATTATAAAGTGGGACAATAGTAAAAATAGGGAGTACGAAAGATTCTCTTAAAATGAAGAGTATAATTACTGTTTTATCATTTTAATTATTAATTTCCTAGATTTTCTGTCTTGTGGTTAGAATCTTTCTCCTTAATATAACACTTAACCTACCTATTGTTTTCCCCTTGTACCAGCCCAGAAAATTAGTTTGGTATAAATACTTAGCTAATATTTATATATATATATTTTTATTTTTTTGCATGGGCAGGCACCGGGAACCGAACCCGGGTCTCCAGTATGGCAGGCGAGAACTCCACTTGCTGAGCCAGAGTGGTCCACCCCTTAGCTAATATTTTTGATAGTTTAAAACCAGCTAGCAAGAAAAAATTCATTGTAGATAACAGTTGAAAAGATTAAAATCATAAATTTCCCCTTCACTCTCCATCACCAGTAGAGCAATGAAATGGATTTTTAATATGCCTAAGTACTATCCAACTGCAGTTTCTCTAAAGATACGTCCTGTAGGAGACTATGGTTATACCTGCAATGCTGCTATTATAATCGAAACTGATTTTGGAATTGTTCTTTTGAACAGTTCTCAAAATCACTTTATATGTTATGTAAGGTTACTTTCTTTGAGATGTTTTTTTTTTTTTGAACTGAAAACTATTATTTGGTTTTATCCTTTGATAAGACTTGGCTGTAACTCAAGAATTTATATCCGTAATAATATGCTGAGTATGGGGAAGCATTACTTCCTGTATTCATTCTTATATTTACCCTTCCTCTTCTTGTTTACAGGAAAAAAAAACAGTTTTATTGTTTATGATTATTATATAATTGGGAGCTAACACTGTATACAGGAAACTAAGGGATTTACAAATGTTAACATGTTTAAACCTCATAACAGCCCTATTTCTGTGTAATAGATAAGTAAATCAGAGCACAAAGAGTAGAAGTAGTTTGCTCATAGTGTTACAGCCATTAAATGATGGAACTGGGATTTGAACTCAGGCTGTTTGCTCTTGGAGTTGTTACTCTTAACCATTTCTTGTTTTCTTACTTGATGTGGAGATCAAGGCTGGTAGGACAAAACTCAAGAATATAGAGAGTGAAAGCTCTCACCCAGTCCCACCCCTAGAGATTATTATTGCTAATATTTGGGCATTTTATGTTTACTGTCTCTCGTTCCTTCCTTCATTCCTTTACTCCCATTAATCGTATTTACATAATGGGCTCAAACCTGAAAGACAGTTAAAATCTTATGGGCATCTCTCCATGTCAAAACAAAGAACAGCTATGTAGTATTTTATTATACAAATTTTAGCATAATCCTTTTAAATAACTGTCTCCCCATGAATGTTTAATTTGTTTC
Source organism: Tamandua tetradactyla (assembly GCF_023851605.1). NCBI lineage: Eukaryota > Metazoa > Chordata > Mammalia > Pilosa > Myrmecophagidae > Tamandua > Tamandua tetradactyla. The sequence continues at coordinate 203,305,295 of NC_135329.1, forward strand.
CCAGTTTTCAGAAATTCAGAAGTGCTACAGTAGATATCCATGTTTATTTATCTGTGTGTATGCGTCCAACTCATTCCTACAGATAAGTTCTCTAGTGGTGCTATTGCTGGGTCACAGGGTATACCTGTTGATATAACAGAAAATTTGTAAAGTTAGCACTCAGATCAAAGGTGAATGTTTTATTTGTAATCTGCATTTTTTTTAGGTTACAAGTGTTTTCATATGTTATTAGCCATTTGTCTCCTTTTGTGAATTGCTTCTGTTAATTTTTTTTTAATTAGGTAGTTAATCTTATTCTTACAGATTTGTAGTAGGTCTTTTTTTATTGTTTTTTTTTTTTGTATGCTGTATGGTGAGGTCACATTTCATTCTTTTCCATACAACTGTCCCGTTATTGCAACATCATTTGTTGAACTTTCTTGTGGAGTGGAGGGATTGAAAGTGCATGGTCTGGGGATCGAACCCTGATCTCATGCAAGGCAGGTATAATAGGCCTTTATATTTAAAGCTTTTAACTGTAATATAATACTTTCTCTACCTTCTCATCTGACTCCAAATATTATTTATGATCTTTAGATATTTTAATTTTTAAAAATTAAAGTACAATGGCCTGCCATGCCAGAGACCCAGGTTTGATTCCTGGAGCCTGCCCATGCCCCCCCCCCCCAAAAAAAAAGATTTTAAGTGCAGTGATGGCTAGCTAGCTATTCATCATAATGACTGAACTGGAGGTCCTCAGTTGAAAAAAGAAGCTATTTGTTAATGTGTTTTTATTCTTAGAAGACCTTAAGTAAATAACTGAAGCAAGCTTTGTGGTTAGCCCTTTTTATTACTCTATTTCTGAGTGTTTGAATTAAGTGTAATCTTACACCATCATAATTCTAAGTAAGAGAATTTTAAAGTAAGCTTACTGTCATAAACAGTCTCATACAAAATTAGAGCTAAACTTAAACCATTTTGGAGTTTAGATATCCCTACGTTTTGATTAGTTAACTGCCTGTTATAATTCTCATATGTTTTAGGTATGTTCCACCAGAACAAGCCAAAGTGGTAGCATCAGTTCATGCATCTATTTCAGGGTCCTCTGCCAGTAGCACAAGCAGCACACCTGAGGTCAAACCACTAAAATCTCTCTTAGGAGATTCAGCACCAGCACTACACTTAAGTAAGGGCACACCTAGTCAGGTGAGTAGTCTTTAAATACTTGTGTGGGTTTCTTTCTACTCAAAGAGGATTGAGTATCTTGAATTTGAGAATTCTTTAAGAAAGCAGCATAACTGTGCATGCCAGCAGCATTATGTTCTAATGGTTACAATGCATTGAGGATTGTTGCTTAAGTATTTGGAACGTGCATGTTTTTGTTCTTTAGCTATTGCTAATGAGAGTTTCTTTGATTCCTTCACAGCTTTGTAAAGGTATTCAGGAATGATCAGCTATCTGTTATATAGCATACATTTACATGTTAGAACAGTATAGCCTCTGTGATGTACTTTAACAGAAAAGGTTTTCTTAAGTAGTAGAATTTTCCCACATACCTGATTGTGATACATACGTATCATTAAAGCACACGTGGTTTGCATTATATATTATTTAAAAAAAAATGGAAGAGACTGTAATCTTATCATAATTTAGTGCCTGTTTATATTCCTGCACTTCATTATAGTTAAATAAGCCACAACAAGACTGTCACTGTGCAACGTTGCAATCTCTGACCTACAAAGAACATTTCTGAGGCACAGTATTGTTTGGATTACAATCTTTTTTAATAATGCATAGTAGGACATTTACAAAAGTTACTGTTTTATAAAAAGTTTGAATGAAAAAATGTAGAAAGTGGTTAAGTCAGTATACTGTAATTTTTCCCGTGCATAAAGGATGTGTCCTATAAAAGCCTTATAACAGTCTTACCAGTAAGTCTATTATGTGCTTGTGGCATGAGTTTCAGAACCTGTTATAATTGCATTTCTGTGCATACAATTTAAAATTCAGAGATTCTTTGGAAATAAATGTTGAAAGATTATGCTTTTCAGAAGACATCAAAGTACTAAAAGCTACAGATAAAAAATTATATGATATTTAAAATGTGTTTTAAACTTGGTGAATTGGAGATAATTTTATAGGAAAACTTTAGCACATCTGACTGGAAACTTTTTATAGCTAATATGTGGTTTATAGTCTCCTGTTGTAGGTCGCTCTCAAGGGCAGCAGCAGGAAAAGAAGCAGTTTGACCTTTTGAGTGATCTTGGTTCAGATATCTTTGCTGCTCCAGCTCCTCAGTCAGCAGCAACAGCCAATTTTGCTAACTTTGCACATTTCAACAGTCATGCAGGTAAGTGTTTTTCCCAACATCTTTTGTCAGAGATGTGTTCAGTGTGCCAAGATTTGTTCATTCTTGATTAAACTTACATATCAATAAGCATATTTTGTTGAGACTGCTTGATCAGCCTTAAACCATGTATGTAACTATATAACCCTTTTGCGTTTCTTTTTTTAAAAATATTTTTATTGACAAATCTTCATACATATACAGTCCATACATGATGTACAAACAGTGGCTCACAGTATTATCACATAGTTATGTATTCATCATCATGATCATTTTTAGAACAATTGCATCACTCTAGAAAAAGAAATAAAAAGAAAAAACTCATAGTTGCCATGTCCCTTACTGCTCCCTCTCATTGACCACTAGTATTTCAATTTACCTAGTTTATTTATTTAAATCCATACTTTTTTGCTCCTCTGTTCATACACTGATAAAAGGAACGTCAGACACAAGGTTTTTACAATCACACAGTCACGTTGTAAAAGTTGTATCATAATATAATCATCTTCAAGGTTCAAGGCTACCTGGAACATAGCTCTACAGTTTTAGGTACTTCCCTCCAGTACACCAATACATCATAAACTAAAAAGGGATAACTGTATAATGCATAGGAATAACCTCCAGGATAACTTTTGACTCTGTTTGAAATCTCTCAGGCACTGAAACTTTGTTTCATCTCTCTTTTCCCCCTTTTGGTCAAGAAGACTTTCTCAGTCCCATGATGCCGGGTCCTAGTTTATCCCGGGAATCAGGTCCCACATTGCCAGAGGGATTTACATTCCTGGGAATCATGTCCCACATAGTGGAGAGGGCAGTGAGTTCACTTGCCAGATTGGCTTAGAGAGAGAAGCCACATCTGAGCAACAAAAGAGGTTCTCTGGGGGTGACTCTTAGGCATAATATTAAGTAGGCTTAGTCTGTCCTTTGCTGGAATAAGTTTCATAGGAGCTCACTTATTGATGTGGTTGTGCCCACTGCTTGCGAGGATATGAGAAGTTATCCAAATGGGGAAGTTGAATATTTCTTAATTTCTCTCCATCCCCCAAGGGGGGGCCCAAGTAGATTATATTAATTCTAGATACTGACATGACATCTTTTGATGGAAAAAATGAGGAAAAACTTTTTCATTATATATATTTCTTGCCCTTTCTTTTGGAAAATTGCTAATATTCAAAAGTGACCAGATAATATAACCTTTATGTGCTTATCACTCATGGCTAATCTTGTTTCATTTATAATTCTACTCATCTTCTCCTCCCATGTTATTTTGAAGTAAATTTCAGATATAATATTAGTTCATTCTTAAATGTTTTACATATATATATGTATAAAACAGAAGAAGTTTTAAACACAACCGCAATACCATTATTATGCCCTAAAATTTGTAATAATAATTCATTAGTCACCATTCAAATATCTGGTTGTCTTAAATTCTATACATATACATACACATGCACAGTTTGAATATAAGGTTCACAGAAGGTCCATGCATTGTAATTATGAAATATGACTCCTAAGTCTCTTAATTTATAGGTCTTCCAACCCTTTTTTTCCCACTGCAGTTTATTTGTTGAAGAAACTGGGTCATTTGCCCTGAAGTTTTCCATCATCACTTTGCTGATTGTACCACTGTAGTGCCCTTTAACAAATTTCTCTGGGCTCTGTATTTTTTCTAAATTCTAAATTCATAAAATTCCTCTGGGCTTTGTATTTTTCCTATGTTCTGAGATCACAGAGACTTGCTCAGTTACAGGTGCTTGTTGGAGGAAGAGTGAAGGGGTAAACGTGGTACTTAGAGCTTAAAATGTATCTGCTATGTGATTGTCTTTCCTTTTGCAATGTTAGCTGTTGATCTCAATGCCTTTATTTATTTTACAAAATGGCAGTCTTGTAAATTTATCATTCCTTTATTTATCAGCTGAAACACTTCTTGGAAAAACTTTTAGTTACTTAGTGTATAGAACAATCAGATAAAGAATAACTTAGTCTTTTTTTCTTATTTACTAGCTATCATTCTCTAGCATTCTCTAACGGTGACCTTTTTTTTTAATAGATCAGCTTGATTTCATAGATTTAATCATTTGATACATTTCAGTTCATTGTTATTATTACCCTTAGTGATATTCAGATTTTCCCATTTGGAGTGGAAATGTCTTCAAGCTGGTTCCTAAGTCTTTTTTTTTTTAATTGTGATACATAACATATATATATAAAAAAGCAATAAACCCCCAAATATATTTTAAGAAGCTGTTAAATAACAGATTTTAAAGTTTGGTGTGCATTACAGTCCACGATTTTTCATTTTCTTTAGCTGCTCCAAGACACTGGAGACCAAAGCAAATATATCAATATAATAATTCAGCAGCCATACTCATTTGTTAAATCCTATCTTTGTTAAACTCCTCCTTCTCTTTATATAATATATACATAAAAGCAATAAATTTCAAAGCATATCACAGCAATTAGTTGTAGAACAAGTTTCAGAGTTTGTTATGGGTTACAATGCCATAATTTTAGATTTTTATTTCTAATTGCTCTAAGGTACTGGAGCTTAAAAGAAATATGAGTATAATGATTCAGCACTCATGCTCATTTGTTAAACTTGACCTTCTCTGTATAACTCCCCCATCACCTTTGATCTTTCTCCTACTCTTTTGGGATATTTGGGACTATGCCATTCTAACTTTTTCATGTTGAAAGGGGCTGTCAGTGATATGAGATAGGGGGATGGAATTAATTGATGCTCTGGAGAGACAGGTTCCTCTGCATTTCAGGACTTATCTGGTTCAGGGACCCATCTGGAGGTTGTAGGTTTTGGAGAGTTACCCTAGTGCGTGGAACCTTTGTAGATTCTTATATAATGCCCTAGGTATTCTTTAGGATTGGCAGGAATGGTTTTGGTTGGGTTTTGGCAAGTTATGATAACTAGCAGTGTCTAACTGAGGCACGCATAAGAGTGGCCTCTAGAGTAGCCTCTCGACTGTATTTGAACTCTCTCAGCCACTGATCTTAAAAGTCTTTTTTGGGGGGGAGCATGGTCTGGGAATCAAACCCAGGCCTCCCACATGAAAGGTGAGCATTCTACCCCTGAACCACCTGTGCACCGTGGTCCTGAGTCTTGATATAACCAGTATGGTCTTTGGACAGCTTTTTTTTTTTATTCCCCAGATTTAACATGTTTATTTTAAAAGCAGATATTTGTTGTAAAGAGCTTAATGTGCTCCACCAGAAATTAGAAATTTTCTTTTTAATGGATTCTCATACCTCCTTACCTTGGTTATATTTAAAAATTGATTTTTGAGTTACAGATTTAATCAGTTGTGGGTCCTCAATTTTAATAGAAACAATGCAGTAGACGGAAGCATCATAATGTAGTGAAAAGAATGAGGGCTTTGGATTCAGAAAAACTGGGTTCAGATGCTGACCTTGCCACTTATCTGCATCCCCTTGAGCATGTTACTTAACATTGCTTAATTTTCTATACTATACAACACCTATGACAACTTCATAAGTGGTGAGATTCAAGTGTGTGATTATGGATTTCAGGGATTTGGCATGTAAAAGTACAATAAATATTGATTTTCTTAGTCAACGTTATATGCACACACACGCTACGCAAATATGAATGTGTACATATATATGCATACACTTGTATGTATATTTATGTATCCGTACGTGTTTAACAAAAGTAAGTTCATAATCTATATAGAGGGGTTTTTTTTTTGTTTTTTTTTTTTAAAACATGGGCAGACAATGGAAATCGAACCCAGTCGCCAGCGTGGCTGGTGAGAGTTCTGCCACTGAGCCACCATGGCCTGCCCTAGATAGAGTTTTTATCTTGTTTTGATGTTGGATCTTAACTAAGGTTCCCCAAGTGGTTTAAACTTTATTTTGAAGTAATTTCAAACATACTGGGTAGTTGCAGAAACAATAAAAAACCCTTACAGAGAACTTACCCATCCATCCAAGCCATTTATCTATAAATATTTGAGAGTAGATTTTATGTGTGTGTATATATATATATATATTATGCTCCATGACCGCTTAATACTTTCATGTCTATTTTCTAAGAACAAAGATATTCACTTAGTAACTGCCTTAAAATACAGGTATCAAGTCAGGAAGTTTAACATTGATATAAAACTTTTATAGTCTGTCTGTATTTGTGGAATCCTTTTTACTGCCAGGAAGCTTTGATTTCATATCATAAAATTCACCCATTGCATTTGTGAGTGATTGATTAAGCATCAAGCCTTACGTTAGAACACTAAAATATATATTCTGTAATTTTGAGCATGGTAGAAACCAGTGCCTACAGCCTATAGAATTGATTTCCTATTTGTATTCTATAACTTTTTTTTTTCTTTAGTCACCTGTGAGATTGTGATGCTATTGTTTTTTTGCTTTTTATTTCAGCTTGATCTCTTGCTTGTAAATTTAGATAATGATCATAAAAAGTATATCATTTATATACTCTCCCCTACTCCCCCAAAACATGCTTTTTTGAGCTAGTTTGAAAACTTGTAGAAAAACTGCTCATCGGCCACATTTTTTTCTAGCAAACATTAAAGGAACTTTTTGTTTTAATACTGATTAATAAATGTATTTTCTAAGAGCATGCTTCAGAAAAAAATTACGATGTAGTCGACACATGTTACTGTGTGCGCATGCATGCGTGTATGCTTGCACACACGTGCCCTTTAAAATAAGATCCTGGAATGAAGAAAATCTCTTTTTCAGGAGAGATTATACTGAGAAGGAAAGGAGGATCAGGAAGCTTAAGTTGTTGAAGCTATAGTAGTACATTTCCTTTCTCTTGTGTTAGCTGAGCTTCCAAAGCTCAGAAAAGCAAGTGTAAAGCAAGTGAGCCTTCCTCAGTTCCTCCTTCCACCCGCCAGATGTGAAGCCAGACAAGAGGCCCCCCCCCCACTCACAGTTCCCACCCGCTGCTTTTGAATGTTGGTAAATAAAATTGGTGGAAAAGTCAGTGTATATAAAGTGATACTTTTGTAATTTAATAATATATTCTGGATTTTCCTCCATTTTAAGTTTATTGAGATATACTTTTAAATTGAAGCCATACCATGTTAAATAATTTTATATTTTTCTGGTTAGTATTTAACAGACTATTGTAAATTTTTAGCCACGTGAGCAAAAAATGGTTATCATTCGAAAAGTTAATGCAACTTTGTAGAATAATTGGCATCATGAACTCATACTTCCGATAACTCCTTTAAATGCTCTTTGGAAACAATTGCCATTAATTTAAGTTGTAGAAAATGCAAAAAATATTTTGATCATTTGATAGCAGATGGTAGATCTTAAACTATTTTGTCTTTTTTTTTCACATATGGAAGAAATGGTAGAGAGTATTGAGTCTCTGAGGAAATAGTTAACTGCCAGTAGATCTGGTAAGGTTGCCTAGGAGTTTCTTAACCTGCATTTCCTTCTTATTAATGAATGACCATCCAAACCAACTTTATTACTTCATTTGGCTTTTAGTTCGAGTCCAGGAGAATAAAATATATCTGCATATTGCAGTGAAAACCTGAAAAGTACTCATTTATTTTTCATAAAGTTGTTGCCATGTTTTGATGGTTTGCCTTGGAATAGTTTTAAGTGTAAATCTGTGTCGTGGTTTGGTCTGAAATATCTTTTCCAGAGCCTTTGCAAGCACTGTGAATCTTTATTTTTCTATATAAGTTCACAAATAAAGCCATTGATTATTGGGTTCTCACCCTGAAATTCTTATTTACTTTTTTATAAGTATTCTCACATATTTTTATTAAGTAATTTTATCTAAACAAATTGACATGACAGATGGAACCTTTAATAGCAAGTGATAATTATGGAGGTTTGCCAGTCTAGTTAGCGTTATTTTGTAGGAAAACTTGTTCTTTTGCGTTGCAGATAGATGAGCAGCTTAAAAGCCAGAACTGTCTTTACCCTTTGTATAACTTTCTGGCTAAGGTAGTTTGGGGTCACCGGTGTGTTCAGGAGAAATCATCTTCTGCAGAAATAATGCATGAACATAGAAACATAATTTAGTAATCATTTTGCCATTATCACAAAACATAAAAGCTAGAAACTATCATTGATTTTTGTTGCACCATATACCAGGAGTCTTAAACTCAAAGACTGCCACCCAGGTAAACTAATGAGTGGCATAACTGTGTGGAAGGAACTGTGGTGCCCTTTTTAAAGAGAAGCAAGAAGTCTTGTTTGGTTTAAGATGAAATGCCTCTTTTTAAAATATTGGAAATTGATGAAAACAAACATGTTAAATGTAGATTTCTCTCCCTATGATATTTATTGTAAATTAAATGAATTTAGTGTACTAATGTTATATGCTGCTACATATTCTATATTATAAACTATAAATTGACTTAAGTACCTGATTCCCATTTCTACAAGGGATAAATATATTTCAAGTGCAAAACAACTTTAGAAACACACCTTTTGGAATATAACCCACTCTAAATTTGTTAACTTCCTATGTTTTCTTTTCATTTGGTTTATGGTTGTATATCTGTAATACGTATTTTGGCCTTGAAATCATTTTACTTTTTAATAGACTTTTTTCTGAGCTAAGTTTTTCAAAGCTTTTAAGTTATAGAATCATAATGCTGTATTTGTGAACAGAGACTGTCAATTGAATCCTCACATTCTGCTAGTTAGAAAACTGGAAGAGCTTAGAGGAATTGAGAAACTTGCCTAAGACTGTGTTATTACTTAGGTTTGGATGAAATCTTCTGATTCTTAGCCCCAATTCTGTTTTCAATAAACTGTACTTGCTTACTGTTATTTTCAGTAATGCTAAACGGTAACTGAACTTGTATAGATATTTCTAAGAAATTTTTTTTTTTTTTTTTTTGGCATGGGCAGGCACAACAATTGAACCCTGCCTGGTCTCCAGCATGGCAGGCAAGAACTCTGCCTGCTGAGCCATTGTAGCCTGCCCAGAAATTCATTTTTTAATTATTATTTATCTATTAAAATTATTTCCATTATTAGAGTAAATTGTCAACCTAGAAAAAATTAAATTTTATCATGTTAAAAAGAAAGACAATAGACTGCCAAGGTATCCAGAAAATATGTGATTTATATTGCTGAGCACTAAGTGATCTTTTAATGTAGTTACATCTGGGTAGTAGTTGAGAGATGGGGAAAGATTGTGCATAAAAATTTTCAGGTACAAAGTCTTAGTAGTGATATGTGGGCATTGCACATTTCAGAAGAGCTAGAGGTGAAGATATAGGAAAGCAAATGGCACAGGTAAAAGGTACATTTCGTCACAGTCTTTCAAATGTGTACAAAACAGTCATTCTATAAAATGCTCTTAAGTTTTCCTGAATTTCTTCCTAAAATAGTGTTTAATATGCTGCTTTCTTAATGGAATAATTTTTGAGTAATATTTCTTTTTTGTTTACAAGTAGAATATCCATTGCAAGTGCTTGGCAAATTTAGGCAAGCAAAAAGAAGAAAATAATGCTTATCTGAGTTAACTAAAGTGCAAATTTTTAACATTCATGATGATAACATTTTTAGTTTAACAAAACTAAAGTGTATCTGGAATTTATTAATCTGTTTACTTTGTCAAAACCATCTCCAGATGATTCAACATTCTTTTATGTGATTTTTGTGACTGGTTATCTATTATATGATGATCGATTATATATCTAAGCAATCCTGTACTGGTGACAATTGAATTTCTAATTGTTTCACTAATATTGTTTGTGTTATATATATCCGCATATATACACAAACACCCCACATTAAAAACATATATACCACAATAAAAAAAATTTTTACACTTATATTGTCTAACCATATATATATATATATATATATATATATATATATATATATATATAGCCATTATGTTTGCAATATTATTTCTTTAGGAAAATTCCTTGATGTCGAATTTCTTATAAAGTATTTGAAGTGGTTGTCTTTATTATACTCACGACATTTAACCTTTGAAATCCTTTTGCACGTGCTTTTCATTCTTACCACTTAACATTCCCTTTTTGCATACTACCCTCTTCTTATTCTTATCATATCCTTTAAAAATTTCTAATCCACTATCTGAGTCTTTTTAAAAAAAAAAACTTTTGAATTGTTTCATTCATTCATTTACTCATTTTACATTTAGGGAAGACTGGCATTTTGCTTTTAGGTTAAGTACTAAGCAGGAGCTAATAACTGTCTTTTTCTCTGAATATGAGGTATGGTTATGATACAGTTTCTGCTTTTTTCATTACTTCTTAAATTTTAGTATGTGTTTAAAATGACAGGCTTTTAATAAAATGAGGATATCTTGAATTTCTTTGGTAATCATGTCTTTGTTATGCATTCATATTTTTTTCAATATTATGTACCATATTTGTAAACTTAACAAAAAGAATATTTTAATAATATAATTAAACCATTTTGTATCATCATTTTAGGTTTTTCATAACTGATAAAGTAGCTCAATACCATTTATTTAAGTCACTGAATTTTCCAGAATGTATTGTATTTCTTAGACTGCTTTACTGTAACTCATATATTTGATGCCTTTTGTTACTAGATTCACTTCTTGAGTACAGTTTCTGAGATCATTCAGAGGGTTTTGTGAAAAAATTTATCATTGCACAAAGTGTTTTTGGAAAATTCTAGATACCCTTTACCATTTCTTGAAATTGGGTTAAGGAAACACTAATAAGAGATGTAAGATCTGATTTTTAAATTAATTCTTTAAGTTGTGATATATAAAAAGTTCATAAAATTGTTAAATTCATTTGTCATCTTTTCATTTATAGTTTTCACATTCATTAACATATCTTGTTCCTTACCATTTACAGCTCAGAATTCTGCAAATGCAGATTTTGCAAACTTTGATGCATTTGGACAGTCTAGTGCTTCGAGTAATTTTGGAGGTTTCCCCACAGCAAGTCACTCTCCTTTTCCGCCCCAAACTACAGGTAGAGCTTCTCAAGAATGTTTGCTTTTAAAAACAAAGTAAAACTCTCTAGATGTAGTTTTAAAAATTAATCTAAACTTAAATTCTGTAATTACCTGATTTCAAAATAGTTCTATCTTACAAAGCTCTGGGGAAACCTGAAATCTTTATTTTTTTTATGTGTTTATTTGTTTTTCTGATCTTTGGTATGTTGCCTAATTCATAATATACATTCTCCTTTTCCTGCACATGAATCTTCCTTAAATCTCTCATATATTAGAGACCCTGATGTACTATAAAAATCTTTGTAGGTTCCTGTACACATTGATTTAGGCTGATATATATAATAAAGCAAGCCAATTGGCTGCTTCCATAGATTTAAAAAGGCAACAAGCTTGAGAAAAGTTTTAAATATAATTAGTCAAGAGTAGATTATTTAATGGCTGCTCTGATCCACTTGAAAATAGTTTTCTCTGCAGAATTTGGCCTTTAAACATTGAACACTCCTATGAACTAATTGTCTTCAGAAATTCATTGAACACTTGTTTAAATGTTTAGTTGATTCCTTTCAACTTTCAACTCTATGTATTGTCTTAAACCTTTTTTTTCTACCTTCAATTTTCTTTCTTTTTTCCTTTAAATTTCACCATTTACATTATTTCTGGCTGTCCAGCATTTAGAATGCTTTCATCTAGCTGCAGTTTTGGTGAATTTACTTCAGCTTTTCTTCTCCAGGTTACCCACAGTAAGTTCTATTGTCAAATAGGTGTCTTTTACTACTTTGTATCTTTTGCACCACATTATATGGGATTTTCAAAGGTAAATGGCCAGTCATATTTTAATGGTAACCTTTCATAAATTCTCACTTTTACTTCTTTATTACTTATTAAATAACCCAGTGGTATACAATAAAATAATAAAATAAATAAAAAAATAAAAGTTTGTTAGATAACTCAGTTGTTACCACTTTAAAATAAAATTGTTCATACATGTTTTGAAAGCTTAATATCTACATTGCTTGCTAGCTTCTTGTAGTAGTTCACTAACTTGCAAATATAAACACACATTTCATAGTATTAAGTGAAAACAGACTTTAATTCCTGAATGAGATTCATCACTATGTGTTTTTTTTTTTTAGGATGTCTAAAGAACTGATTGGTAGAAGGTGTGTTCTTTCTCATAGGGGGTGTATCCATTCTGTTTTAAGACATCTATACATATCTATGACTTTAAACTATAAATGTATATACTATTCTGATTGCTGAAACTGAAGTTTAGAAATAAAAAACTAATATCTAAAAAGTGTGGGATCAAAAACATAAAATCACATATGCTCCCTTTAGTCCTTTGATAGTACTTTGAGAGCAATTTTTAGAGTATAGGACAGACTTTAAAGACTAGATCTATACCAAAGTGACCATTAGGTGACTTGTGCTTTATAAAGTCAAATTTTGCTATAGTATTTTAATTATTTGTATATTGTCTACTCTAATTTTTATTCTTTGAACTACATGATAGGGCAGTAGACATCATGGTATTGTATGCACATTAAGTTATTATGTGCAGTTAAATAATATCCAATATGTCTTCAGTTGAAATAAGTAAAGTTCAGCAACCACCTTTTAAGAAATTATGAATCTAAATAAACAGTGCATCTTAAACATTGTTAGTCACTAGCCCTGGGATTTGTTTAAATCGTGCTTCCATGGAGCTGTAAAAGCTTGACTCTTCCATGTAAGATACCTTGCATCTTATTTTCAGAGTCTCTGTTTAGAAAGAACTAGTAAAATGTCATAATTAGTACATAGCTGGTTCATACTTTACGTCTTGTAAAGTAACTGAGTCTCAAATCAGATAGCATGAAGTTACTCTCCTATGAAATACATTTTTCTCTCTCTAGAGTAGGTAATTAAACATTGAAACATGTTTCCTCCAACATGTTGCCTGGACCTTTGAAAATCTAGTGTCACAAATTATAAAAAGTGAAGTTTAGAGGATTAAAATTGAATGTGATTTGGCAGTCATTAATTTTAAGGTTGTAGGATTGCTTATAGGACACTTAAATTAGCAAGAAGTGATCTTACTATCTACCAAAGAATATTGGGATACGTTTTGAAAATTCAAGTGTTCTGTTTATTTTATTACAGGTGGAAGTGCTGGATCAGTAAATGCTAATTTTGCTCATTTCGATAACTTCCCCAAATCCTCCAGTGCTGATTTTGGAAGCTTCAGTACTTCCCAGAGTCATCAGACAGCATCCGCTATTAGTAAAGTTTCAACGAATAAAGCTGGTCTACAGACAGCAGACAAATATGCAGCACTTGCAAATTTAGACAATATCTTCAGTGCTGGGCAAGGTATATAAATTTGTATAATAAGTAGTGCTCTCACTTTGGTTGTGTTCATTAAAATCTGAAGATATACTTTCCTGAGTTGTATAGAAATTTTGTCTGTAATAACATTTTGAGTACATTCATGATTATTTGGCACATTTTAGGCCTGAAATGTTTCAGATTCCAATCATTATAATCCTTCGAAGCATACTATAGAAATTTGTTAATAGTACTAGTCAATATCTAGCTGTTGGCTGCTGTCGTTTTGTTTCGTTTTATTTTTTAATGTTTTTTCTTTAGGTTTCCTGGACACTCAACAAGGTCTTCAAATGTTGGAAATTACAAGTTGGAAAATGCATTCGTACTTTGGTGACTCATAATTGGAAGGGTCACATGGCTTAAATACTTTTAAGAAATTTGGTAGTACAGATACATTTAATGTAGAGTAGTTTTTCGTGTTCACTGTAGTAACCACAAATAAAACTGAAACTGTGCTACTCTAGAATGAAATCATTCCAAAAGTAGTAGTTGAGTCAAAGGCAATTTCCAATTGTATATTACTGTTCATTTGCTAAAACTATTTAAGATTCATTTTCTTTGTTTATTTTTTTAATGGACTATTCAGACATTAAAATGCTATGAGGATAATTTCAGTTGGTTCTGAACATAGTACAGTTTATGCTTAATTTTGTAGGTATCTGTTAATTTCCATTTTAATGAATTATCTTTTTTTAATTAAAACATAATAGAATAGATGAACAAACTCCATTATGCTGCAGTCCATATTGTGTCTGCTCCTCCCTGCCCTCCTTAGGTTTGGCTTTAAATCCTACAACTTTTTTTTTTTTTTAGAGAAACGGGTTTATGGGACAGTCATGCATAAAATACAGGATTCCCATACACCACCCCACTACTAATACCTCTCATTTCTGTGGAACGTTTGTTACAATTGATGATAGCACTTTTTGTAATTGTACTATTTTTTTAAATAGTACTTTTGTTATAATTGATGAAAGCTTATTAAATAGCAGTAGTAACTATTGTTCATGGTTTACATTAAGTGTATTTTCCCCATATACCACCCTACTTTGCTGTAATTTATGAAAGAACATTCTTATACTTGTACTATTAGCAATAGTCCATCATCTACAATAAGATTCACTGTGTTATACAGTCCTTTGTTTTGTCATTTAATTTTTATTCTGTTAACATATACGATCCAAAGTTTCCCCTTTTAACCACTTTCACTTATACAATTCAGTGCTATTAAGTACACTCCCAATAATGTGCTACTGTCACCACCATCTGTTTCCAAACCTTTACAATCAACCTGAATGGAAATTCTGTATAAATCAAGTATCAAGTCTCCATTTTCTTACCCCAGTCTATCCCCTGGTAACCTACATTCTAGATTCTAACTCTACGAGTTTGCTTGTTCTAATTAGTTAGTATCAGTGAGATCATACAATATTTGCCTTTTTGTGTCTGGCTTTTTTCACTCAGCAAATTGTCCTCAGGTTCATCCATATTGTCACAAGCATCAGGACTTAATTCCTTTTTTTTTTTTTTTTTTTTTTTTTTTTTAGAGAGAGGGAGGAAGGGAAGGAAAGACAGAGAAGGAAGGAAGGATGGAAGGAAGGAAGGGAGGAAGAAAGGGAAACATCTTGTTTTTATTATATTTTGTTTGTTTGTTTGTTTTTTTTACATGGGCTGGGGCCGGGAATCGAACCGTGGTCCTCCGGCATAGCAGGCAAGCACTCTTGCCCGCTGAGCCACCGCGGCCCGCCCAGGACTTAATTCCTTTTTATAACTGAAGTATATTCATTTCAGTATTCCAGCCATACCCATTATCAGGAAATACACGTTTTTTTTTTTTTTTTTGGTTCAGTTGTATTCTGACTGTTAAGTGAAATTAAAGGTAAAGTTGTATCCATTGACCCTTTTAGTTACCCTTACTGATGATCTTCATTTTATCACACTGCTACAAGTTACTCTCTCCTGTCTTTTCCTTCATTGTAAAGCCTCACAAGCATAATAGCATGTTGCCCCTTCAAAAAATACTTAGAGGCAATATTAGGACCTGAATCTAGATTTTTTTCTCTGTATATCCAGAATTCTTTCCTGAGAGAATTTTTTCCTGCCTCATAAGGAGAGAACACTTCATGTTTGATTAAAGAAAATAGACAATTCTTTAAGAAAATAAGCTTTTATAGTTGGTTTCCTACAATGGTCAATTATTTATTTTAATACTTTCGAGAAAGCCTTGGTCATGTGTTTTCAAATGGTAGAAAACCACAATCTGTATCCTATTCACAAAACCCTTAATATCAGCTGCAAGCTAGTGACTTACAAACTAATTTTTTTAACTTATAGTTTTAAGATAAAACAATGGAGAAAATTTTTATTTTGCCCTAGAATGCATGCTTTAATGTTCCATTAACAAAGTTTACTGAGAAGTTATTTAATAGTTTCTATAATGAATTTTTGAACTATTTAATATCTTAGTATTTTTTTTAAAAATTGATCATTTTGAAAGTATATTCTTATACCCAATTTGGTCTTGAGGCCAGTATTTTGCCTATAAAAGCGTATGGTATAGAGGTAAAAAGTTAGACTGGATTTTGCCACCTGATCTTCGAGCCTCAGTTTTCTTGTCTCCAGAATGAGGATAACAGGATTGACCTCATGGACTTGTATTATATGTATTGCATGTTGAGACATTTAAAATATAGTCATGTACATTGTAAGTACTCAGTAAATATTTCCTTTTATTATCTCTGATTTTTTTTTGTCATGGGAAAATGATACTATTAATAGAGTGTTTGTATTAGATCCAGCTTTTTATGAATTTGTATATTCATCTGAGTGAAATGCACCAATCTTAGAGATGTTAATGAAGCACTTTGAGGATTTCTTCTTTATGCATAATCTAGACATATTATTAATGCAAAGTCTTAAGTTTTTGTCACAGAATTAATAATTGTTTTTTCCTCAGAGGTGAGTATAGCAACTAATATTGTCCAGTATTAGCTAGATTATATAATAGTTCAAGACTTGAGAATCCTGTCTATTTAATTACTTAGCTCCAAATCCCTTTTAAGTTGGTCTGTGTTTCAAGGCAAATATTCTTGATAAGTTGGAAGAATAACTTCGAATTTTTGATGTAATTGTGTTTTTGTTTATTCCCAGGTGGTGATCAGGGGAGTGGCTTTGGGACCACAGGTAAAGCTCCTGCTGGTTCCGTGGTTTCAGTTCCCAGTCAGTCAAGTACATCCTCAGACAAATATGCAGCCCTGGCAGAACTAGACAGTGTTTTCAGTTCTGCAGCTACATCCAGTAATGCATATACTTCCACAAGTAATGCTAGCAGGTACCTTGTCTTAGTCAAGTTCTGTGTTTTATGTTGAAAGATCATTCAACTCTGAAGCATTAATGTGGTTAAATAATGACTCTGGGTAGCTGTGGTTTGGGGGAATAGTTTTTAAATTGTTGAATATTTTTGTAAATTTGTGGAAACTGAATTTAATTTGCTAATTAAGATGTAATCCTTGAGTAATTGCCATAATTTTATCTTTTCATTGAAGGATGTATGTATTAGGGGTGTATATATATTTTTTGAATCTAAAGTTTTTTCTTTTAGTCTTTTAACATTAAAGTGTGGTTAAGAGTAAGTGCACATCTTAAAATAGTTAGATAGATTTCATAGTGCTTATTAGAGAATCCATTTAGTGGTCAAATTTTTACTTTTTTAACATATCATTTTCAGCCATGAAGGCTAAGTATTGCAGCCATAGTTGTAAATACGCAGTTTTAGAAATATTTGCAGCGTAGCCCAGCACTAGTTCTATAGCTCTTCATTGTTAATAGTGGAATTTTAAGTAGACATTTCTGTTTCTAGGTTTGAATATCTCCGTGTATAGGAATTTTTACAAGCAGGAAGTCCTAACACATGTTAAAGACATTAAGGTTTTTAAAACTCTTCCAGCCTTGACTTCTGTATCTTAAAGTTAAGAAAACAGATCAGAAGAGTTAGGTGACTTACCTGCATGGTGCTTTCTTCATTTCTTTGTATTCCGTGCCTGTAGATTTTCTCCGTTTCTTCTGTTGTCCCAGTAGCTTTTCATTTTCCTTTACCATCTTTTCTAGGAAGAAGTGGTAGTCTTGTAAAATTGTTTGTACATTATTTATATCTTTTTTTCCCTTTATTTAGTATTTCATATACATAATAGTGGATTTTAACAAAGTTGTCATAAAGTTTGGAAACAGAAATAGGTATACATAGAAAATTATCTATTAATGCTACCTTGCGATAAATTTGGTTCATAGAGTCTATGTAGTCCATGGAACATTTGGCAGTACTTAAGACCCTTTCAAGGTCTGTATGGTTAAAATAATTTTCATAATAATTCTGAGAGTGTATTTGCCTTTTAACTAAGTTGTCATTTGTATTCATAGTGCACAAGCAGTGGCACTGCTACTAAGTCATCTTCTTTACCACTACACATTTGTGCAGAAAGAAGGAAAAAAGTTAGTTTCACTAAGGAATATTCTTGATGAATCAGTAAAAATTGTTTTATTAAATCTTGACCATTCTATATGAATCTTCTTATTCTGTATGTCCAAATAAGAGGGTATGCATCAAGCAGTTCTGTTGTATATCAAAGTTTGATGGTTATCTTGAGAAGGAGTATTTATGTAATTGCTTGAGTTGTGGAACAAATTAAGCACTTGTATCATGAAACACCATGTTTTTCTGGAAAGTATGACTAACAAACCATAGTTGTTCAGATGTAGGTATTGAAAAATATTTTCTCACAAATGAGCTAATTAAATATGTGACTTTAAGTAAGGAAAACAGTTGATAAAATTTGTATGAATATTAGAACATTGGAATTTTGGAAACTTTATATATTCCACAGTAAGATTTGCAACTTCCCATTGCTATTCTGATGAAATGGGTGGCAAAATTATTTTTAAATTTTGCATAACGTGTATATATATATATATATATATATATATATATATACATCTTTACAACATTTGTAAAGATTGACATCATTCAATAAACCAGTATTTTCCAAATGACCAACACATGATATAAACTCAGTAAAATTCCATTTAAAGTGCATGCAAAAACAATGATTTTACTGTAACACAGTGAAAAAATCTCATTAATAAGTTTTACATTCCACATTACAACCTTAAGGAAACTCACTGTCGATTTTAGCTGTGATATCAAAGAAAATGCCCACAATTGGCTGAAAGTCTATTAAAATGCTCCCTATTTGGTCAACTATGTGAAGCTGTATTTTCTTTATGTGCTTTTCCCAAAGCAACATAACACAACAGCAAAGTAAATATAAGAATGTAGGTATCTTCTAAGTCCCATGTGCAAAAATGTAACATATATTCTTCTTTACAAAAGTTGCTTTTGTTTTGGAAAATATAGTTATGTACCATAAAAATGTAACTTATGTTAGCATATAGTGGCTTCTTTTTTTTTTTTTTCTCACATGGGCAGACACAGGGAATCGAACCCAGGTCTCTGCCATAGCAGGCGAGAACTGTGCCTGCTGAGCCACCATGGCCCACCCTTTTGTTATTTTTAAGTGAACTAATAATTTAAAAGATTTTCAGTTTTAATTTCTATACAGTATATATTGATAAATATAATACAGATAAAGAGAAGCTCTTTTGCGTTCTCAGTAATTTTTCAGAATGTCAACAGGTCCTGAGACTTAAAAAGCTTGAATAATGCTGTTATCCATGATAGGTTCAAAATTATCTATTTGTACATTTTATGGCCATCCTATGTATAGATTACCCTCCCCTCCCCTTTTTTTCTTTAAACTTATGAATGTATGTTTTCAGCAATGTTTTTGGAACAGTGCCAGTGGGTGCTTCTGCACAGACACAGCCTGCTTCTTCGAGTGTGCCTGCTCCATTTGGAGGTATGCATTTCTAGTTTATATACCAGTTTTTATAAAGAGACCAAATGCATATTGTATTGTATCTTCTTAGGCGTACTGGAAGACATCAAAACTATTATTTATTTTCAGAAAGCTGAAGTGTTCTCTTAATAAACGTAATGAAAAAATACTTTAAATACTTGAATTAAAAAAATATCAGAATTTAATAGTGTATTTTATGATATTTTAAAGCTACACCTTCCACAAATCCATTTGTTGCTGCTCCTGGTCCTTCTGTGGCATCTTCTACAAATCCATTTCAGACCAATGCCAGAGGAGCAACAGGTAAGAAAAAAAAGACTGATTATAGTTCATTAAGCTTTGGGGAGTTTATTTATCACAAAGATGCCATGTGAAGCACACCAGAGAATAGGGGTCTCTCACCTGGAGTGAATGGAAAGTAGGTGAAAAAGTCTATGTAGATAAATACTAGCTGAAAGTCATGAAATCCTGGAATTGAATAGCTGAGGGACACCTTAGAGGTTTTCTAAAACCACTCACTCCCTAATCAAGCTTTCAGATAAGGAAGCCCAAACGTGGAGATGAGACAGCCTCAGAGCCACAGAGCCAATTTATGGCAGAGATATGACTTGAACACAGAAACTCTGACCTATTAGTGGTCTTATTTTAGAGTTAACTGACTAAAATTCATTCAGTCTTAATAGAACAATTTGAGTTTTTTTTTTCATATAACCCTTGCATGAGATGAATTAGCTTTGCTATTTGAGTTAATATAATTAGGTCTTTCTCCAGTGCATATCTCTCAAGGGTTTAAACATTTTTAAATTTGGGGAATATTTAATTGGGGATAAAAAAATTGAAAATTTTTTCTTGATAATTTTTTTTCTTAATCATCTTTATCCGCCTCCCTCCTCTTTTTTTTTTTGAAACTGCAAGCTGGACACATCTCTCTTATTTTGCATCTTTTTGACTTTTTGTTTTATTACCCTTATGCTTTGAACAAATATTGTAGTATTTCTTCATCAATAATGATAAATGCAGTTTTTCTGTTTCTTTGTATTTGACTTGGTGGAATTAATTTGTTAGATGTCTCACAATACAATAGATTTTTGCACAGTCTCATTTAATCCTCTCCCCTCTCCTGAAATAAATATTTTTATCACCGTTTGACAGCTAAGAGAACCTGAGGCTCAGAAAAGTTAAAGGGGTGTGTTTTATAAACAACCAGACTGTAGTGTTCAGATCCTATTTTATGTTACTAAGTGTTCCTAAGAGAGTTTTTTGTATTTTATTACTTGGATGGATGGAATGAGGATAAAGATGATGGGTGGGTGTGTACTTATATTTGTTGAGTTACTGCTTAAATATTTAAGAATATTTTATAACACCATTTAACAATTGAGGAATGGAAACTCATGTTAAGTTGAGTTATGTTGAGTTGCCCTAACTTACTCTGAGCTTTACTGTTGTACTTATTTATAGAATGTGAACAATATTCTCTGGCTGCAGGGTTATTGTGAAGGTTAAGATTTTGTAAATCACTCTGCAGTTCTTTGCATTGCAGTATATACTCTAAATCATAGCTATAATTTTCCTGACGTGACTGTATCTTGGAGTTGATTCTGTCATTAAGTTAAGGGCTTATTTTGCTTATTTTTTTTCAGTTTGAACATCTTTTGAAGCTAAGGTTCTATGTAGGATATTAAATTATGTAAAATAATATCATCCTGAGCAAAATTTATTATAGTTGGAAAGGTAAATCTACTGTGTTCCCTACTTTTGTTTCAAGGTGAAATTTTTTTCCCATTATATAGACTATTTTGAATTGATCACCTTTATTAGGTTATTATGAAATTGACCAAATCCAAGTTAACATTAACTATATATGTTTCTGCTAAAACTGAAATATAAACAATACTTCTAACAAATGCACTTTACTTAGAAATTCCTGATTTTTTACCATCAAAATTAATGTTAGTTTTTCAGGAAATATTATTGTTGCTCTCTAATATGTTGATATTGTTAGATTATATTTTGCATAGCTTTTGAAAGAGTTTATTGACTAATGCTTCTATATGAAATTAAAATTTTTTTAATATAATTCAGTACTAAAATATGCATAGAGATAGTATAATTGTCAGCTATTAGGAAAATATTAGGAAATTCTCATCTATGCCTTTATATCTCTCCTTTGCCACTGAATGGATAACCTTTCTTTCCTAACATTAATTTTAATGGTTTTAAAGTACTTTTTTCTTCCCCACAGAGATAAATTTACAGAAAATGTAGAGCTGAAAGAGTCATAGATAGCATTTAGACCAGCATTCTTATTTTATTACTTAGAGGGGTAACTGATTTGCAGAAGTGTTAATAGATTTGCCATAAAGTTCAAAATTAATTAAATGGGTAATCTGATATTAGTAGCCAGAATTTTCACTTCTGAGCTAGCTATATTTCTATCCCATTCCATCTTAATTGTCTTTATAATTATCACACATTTTTGTTTGTGAGCATCATACAGAAATAGGTTTCATTATTTTTCTTCAACTTTTATACTCTCAATTTTTCCTTCTTTCTTTGGGATATGAACTGTAGAAACCAAGAAGAATTTATAATTTGATTTTGCATTTATGAAACATGTCTCAACATTTATGTTTATGTATCTAGTAGGCTTACCTCACTTGTCTAGTATATTCTAGAAATAAGAATACCGAAGGGGCAGAAGGCAAAGGAAAACCTAAATAAAAGTTATATGGAATTTGTAAGATGTACTTTGTTTATTAAAGAGCTGACTTACTGTCCTGCCATCTCACCTTCAGTTTATTCTTAATATTTGAGCATCTCTAACATTTAATTATCTGTGTTTGGCATTTCTAAAGCAACCAAATGTGAAAATTGTCAGTTTGATAGTAGAAAGTTTCCAAAATGAACACAAACCAGAAAATTTAAATTATAGCAGTTTAGAGAAAATATTTGAGAAGCATATATCTTATAAAAAAGTTGGGTTCAGAATATATGAAGATATCTCCAATTAAATGATAATAGGAAGACAACCCAATTTACAAATGGACAAAGGATCTGATGAATAGACATTTCTCCAAAGAAGATGCACAGATGGGCCATAAGCATGTGAAAACATGTTCACAATCATTAATTATTAGGGAAATATGAATTGCAACCATAATGAGTTTACCACTTCATATCCACAAGGATAGCTATAATAAAAAGATAAATAGTAACAAGTGTTGCCAAACTTTTGGAGAAATTAGAACCCATGTACATTGCTGGTGGCAGGGCAAAAGGATACAGCCACTTGGAAAAAGTTTGGCAGTTCCTCAAAAAAGTTAACCGTAGGTGCGTGGGTGGTTAATTCAGTGGTAGAATTGCTCACCTACCACTGGGCAGACCCGGGTTTGATTTCTGGCCCAAACCCCCCCCCCCCCCCCGAAAAAAAGTTGGATGTTCAACATAGAGTTACCATATGACCAAGCAATTCCACTCCTAGAAATAGTCCCATGAGAAATGAAAACATATGTCCACAAAAAACCGTACTCAGATGTTCATGGCAGCATTATTCATAATAGCCAAAAAGTGAAAACCTCCCAAAATTTCATCAACTGATGAATGGATTAAAAAAAAAAAGTGGTGCTTTTATACATTAGATTATTCTGCAATAAACAAATGAAGTGCTGATAAATGCTACAACATGAAAATATTATGCCAAGTAAAGGAAGTCAGTCACAGAAGGTCACATATCATGTGATTCCATTTATATGAAATATCCAGAATAGGCAGATCTATAGAAACAGAAAGTATAACAGTAGTTGCTAGAGGCTGGGGTGTAGTGGTAGTAGGTAGGGCAGAATAGGGAGAGACAGCTACTGGGTACGGGATTTTAACCCATTTAGTAGGTGAGATGAAAATGTTCTAAAATTGGATGTGATGATGGTTGCCAGCTGAATAAACACATGGAAGTCTACACTTTAAATGAGTGAATTGTATGTATGGATGTATGTGAATTATATCTCAGTATAGTAGTAAAAAAGTCTGAAAATTTTTTTGTAGTAGTCTGGAACCAGAGCCTGGAAGGGACATTATTTGTTTGAGTGAGATTCAGTGATTAGTATTGATTAATGCTGATTAACTTAAAGTTGATTTTTGCCAAAATAGAACATCTCCTGAGATGAAATTAATGTATTCCTTAAGAGTTCTGTGCCCAAATACATTTGAAAAATGCTGGAATAAACAAAATTTTACCAGTGTTAATGCAAAACTTTGCATTAATATGCTCTAACACAGGAGATAAATGTTACTAATCTTATCTCAGAAAGTCTGGAATATCAGTCTTTTCTTGAACTCAGAACAGAACGCAGTATAAAAATTGTTTTATATTATCTGTAAAATTACATTCATAGAATGTTTACAGCACTTAAACACACTCTTACATTTGATCTTCACAGTAGCTTTGTGAAGAAGTTATTATATCTGCCACTTCACCCTCCATTTGCAAAGAGAAAATTGAGGCTTTTAAAGGTTAAGATCATGCAGCTAGAAAACAAGTCAAGTCCTCAAACCACCTCAGTCTCTCAGTTGCTCAGTTGTTTCCCTGAGCCAAATGAATATGCTATATTTAAAATACTTGGAAATATATTTTTAAAACTCCTATTTGGTTTGTTAAAGGACACAAAAAAGTTCTAGTATTTAACAACTGAAATTTGTTTTCTATTACATTTACTTATATGTAACCTTTCTGTCCTCAATCATACCAGGTGAGTAAGATCTGAATGAGAGGCCTTTTTCTTTTCTCCCTTTTTCAGCCATTTTATTTTAAGCTAAAAGTGCTGCCCACCATTCTCTTGTATATTTAATGATTTTTCCTTTCTAATAACTTAAATAGTTCACTTGGATTTTCTTTATGTATTTCTAGTTGATGTGCTGTTCTTATAAATGAAACAATCCAACATTATTCATGGGCTCTAAAATTTGAACTCTTAGATGTTAAGTCTAGAAACAGGTCTTTTCAGAGGGTGCTGAGGAATAGATTTTTGGGTATAGCATAAGAGGCTTACAATGTCTTTTTGGGAGAATGTAGTAATGTCTTCACGTGAATGAAGTATCATTGGGGTTTTTTTAATTGTATCCATGTGTTTTCATTCTATTTCTTATACTAGTCTCCCCTTTATTTCAAACAATATAAATATTAGTGTCATGAATATAGCAGAAATAAAAAGGCCTTTTTTATGGATGTTTTTATTATGTATTCTTAAGCTACCCATTTTGCATCAATACATTCTAATTTTAGAACTTTTTAATGAAACAAATTTAATCTTATTTTAACAATAGTTATCTGTAAGTTAATTGATATTGGTCTCTTTATGGCTTTCCGTAAGGCCTCTCTGGAGCAATGCACTCTCAAGTATTTCCTCACGCTCATTTTGGTAGGTGGCCACAACTAATATCTAAATTTTGCGTGGCAATTTGTCTACCTGCTTGTGAAAGCTGCTAATGTGCTGGATCTCTGCATGTGAATTAAGTTTTTTCCATGTTTTAAAATGGAGTGGGCATGGATGTGTGGCATCAGGATTACATTGTATTTAAAGTTAATGAAAGCCAAAGTGGTCATTTACGTTTTAATGCTGAAAAGCATTATTGCTTACCTCCATGGTCACATTAGAATGCTGATAGCTTCTTTGATTATTTTTCTTGAGCTTGAATTCATAGTACTTTGAGTGATACCTTTGGATATACCAAACCATTTTACCACGTTTTCCATAAAGTTTGTTTGCTTAACCGTATCCAGTTTTCATTTTTTAAGTGCTTTCTTAGAAAGTGATTTGTCAAAGTATGTCAGTGTATTTTTGTCTGTTATGAAACCCTTGTTTCCCTTGTAATGTGCTTATTATTCTTTAATTCACTTGCTTTCATGGCTTGTCTCCTTTTTTTAATCTATATTAAATTTTAAAAAATTCTCACAAATTCTAATTAGGTTAATTGAGGACAATTGCATTGTTAAAGCATTACAACTATGACGATTAACTTTAAGCAACATCTGTCACCATTTTTTTTATTAATAAAAGACATAATTTATGAATATTTTTAGTATTTTAGTTGCTTTTCTTAAGTCAGTGATAGAGTTTTAAAGTCAGGAAATTCAGTGAATTTGGTAACATCATGCTGAAAATATTTCACTATGTAATTAATAGTATTCTATATCTAAAATAACATTTTTAATTTTATTTCACCGAGACCGTTCCTGGAACATACAGTTGGAAGATTTTGTTTGAAATCTTCACCAGCAATAAATTATACTCTATTCTGATAGTATATGTATTTCTGTAGTGGAAATTACCTAATATGTGATTTATAGATGGGGAAATGATGGTAACATACCACATATGCAGTGATGGTTCACACAGATTTGCCCCAATGTGTTAATGTTCTGTTCTACCAAGTAATAGCAGCCAGACATAACAAGCCATGAAGAAGTACAGTACTGAACACAGCACATTTATCCTCTAAGAAATGCTTATTTCACTACTTTTCCTAGTCTTTGCATTTTGCCCTAATTTAATTTAGCAGTCTTACCCTTCCTTATATCAGACCTTTCCAAAGCTGCATTCATTTATATTGCAAAAAAAAGTGGGAAATTAGATACTTTGGAATTGATTTCATTTTGACTGTGCTGGTATTTTTATTAGAATCTTTTTCTCCTTGCTTCTGATTACAATGCTACATAAGTTTTGAGCATTCTGCCTCCAACTCTCTGTCTCCTTGAAGTCCAGTTATATTTAGTGGGGTATTTTGCAAAAGTTACGCACTCATCCCCACACCTGAAACACATCTATTGCATTACAGCAAATAGTTCAATAGGTAAGATTTAAATTTTGTCTATTTTATTTATGGCAAATCAGAACTATAAAAATATGACTGTATTAATATACATATGAATTATGTGTTGAAAGGCTTTAAAAAGTAAATTATTGTTTAGGCTTAAACGTTATCTTATTTGGAGAAAATTTTTGAAAATTTCAAAAGATGGCTTTATTTCATTCTGGTTTTTGGGTTTCAAGAGAATAAAATTTCATAGATTATGTTGAATTGTATTAACACTAAAATCACAACATTATTAACCTTGTTGGGATTTTAGAAATTTAAATACCTTTACTATACAATATCTATCCTATAATATCTATCATGAGAAACAATCTTTCCTTTTGTGCATAACTGATTAGCCCCTCTTTCCTCCTGTTAGCGGCAACGTTTGGCACTGCATCCATGAGCATGCCCACAGGATTTGGTACCCCTGCTCCCTATAGTCTTCCCACCAGCTTTAGTGGCAGCTTCCAGCAGCCTGCTTTTTCAGCCCAAGCAACTTTCCCTCAACAGGCAGCTTTTTCTCAACAGCCCAATGGTAAGATCTAACATTTGGGTAGCTGTTAGTCCACTTAATATGTCATATATGTTAAATATTTTGGCAAAGAGACAAATTATATAAAGAATACTGTAGTTATTAGCTATTCAGAAAACTGAGTGATTTGGTAAATTCATATGACTAGATTACAGATTTTAAGAGAAATCAGTGACTGTCTATAGAATACCCCGTTTTTCTCAAAATCTCCAGTAATTCCTCTTATATATTCTCATGCCTCTTGATTTTAAAAGAAAACTTTACATATATACCTAGAGTTAGATATTTTAGGCATCACAAAAATGTTGCTTACGTGCTACTTTGTATAAAGATGTTTTTTGGTGAAATAAAGATTTATTTTCTTATGCAGTCAGGTTTTGTTGTTTCCTGAAGCAGGGAGATTCCCTAGAGACCAGTTTGTTTGTTTAAACCCATTTCTCTCAATTGTTAAAGATGGAAGTTCACAGTTTTGAGTTACAGTTACATATTTTGCTTTTTTAAATTAGTGATTAGATTAAAAATTTGGAAATATGGCCCATGGCAGGGTCATAATGATAAAATATTTCATAAATAGTACAGTGATTTACACACAGAAATCATTGTGTCACTTTTCCAACCTTCCCAAATAATAGCAAGCTCATCTGTGAATTAAATTTTTTGAATGTCAACAATTTATATAGCTGGGGCAAAGTGGAATTAACCATCTCTGGAGAGCTGTATAAAAGCTCTTTTAGACATGACATTGGAAATTTGTCTCTGGTATTATTTGAAAGAATATGTTACACAACAATTTAACTTTGGTATTTTATTATTTCTGCACTTGTAGGAGTTTCTCTGAAACTCATATGGTTTTATAAACATTGGATTGTCTCTTGAAGGCATGAGGTATAATTGGTGGTTTGTTTTAACAAGGTGCAGGTTTTGCAGCATTTGGACAAACAAAGCCAGTGGTAACCCCTTTTGGTCAAGTTACAGCTGCTGGAGTATCTAGTAATCCTTTTATGGTGAGATACAGTTTTCAATTTTTAAACACTTTATGAATTATTGTTTGTTGTTTTCAAGTTGGGAAAAGCAGAATGTGAATCCTCCTAGATGCTATTTGGGATTCTACTAAAATGACAATTATAAAATACTACAGTACTGCTGTGCATGGTCCTCTGCTGATAAAACATTAATCAGTTTGCAATTCAAAACAGTTATAGAAAATAAGCTATTTTATAATATGAAACTTGTCTGGTTTCTTTGTCAAAATAACAAACACTTCATGAGAAGCTGTAGGATTTAGTGAACAGTGTGAAATAGGGTCATGGAGTCAGAGATTTGGTTTGAATCCCAAGTGTGTTTTTTTGTGTGTGCTTTTTAGTGGCAAGTCTCACAGCACAGCCTGACAGAAAATAAGTTTGTTATAGTATGTTGCTAATCAACAATAATGAATAAATACTTTGTCAATAATAAAATAATACCTAATCTGATAAATGTAGTTTAATGTTTTCTTATTTTCTTCACACCGCTTTTATTTTTTTTTCTCTTATGCTTTCCTTTAGACTGGTGCACCAACAGGACAATTTCCAACAGGAAGCTCATCAACCAATCCTTTCTTATAGCCTTATATAGACACTTTACTGGAACGAACTTTCATGTGGTTACATTACATCTCTTTGCCTCTTGCACTGTTGTCTTGTTTCACTGATCTTAGCTTTAAACACAAGAGAAGTCTTTAAAAAACCTGCATTGTGTATTTTAAACACCAGGTAATATGTGCAAAACAGAGGGCTCCGGTAACAACTTTTAACCTGTGAATTGGCAGGAAAAGGTAGCGGTATCATGTGTATTAAAAATTGGCTAATATTAAGTTATTGCAGATACCACATTCATTATGCTGCAGTACTGTACATATTTTTTCTTAGAAATTAGCTATTTGTGCATATCAGTATTTGTAACTTTAACACATTGTTATGTGAGAAATGTTACTGGGGAAATAGATCAGCCACTTTTAAGGTGCTGTCATATATCTTGGAATGAATGACCTAAAATCATTTTTACCATTGCTACTGGAAGTTACAAAGACAAAATTGGAAGGTTTTATTCATTCTTGAATTTTTCCTTTCTAAAAAACTCTTCTATTTATACATGCCTAAATTCTTTAAAAATGTTGAGGGATCCCTGTCTGCATTATAAAACTGATCATGTTTTGCTACAGTTTGCAGGTGAAAAAAATAAATATTAGAAAATATGCTATTGTTTTTGTGTTCTTGCTGCAATGCCTTTACCAAAGTGGCCTTAAATATGAATAGTGAATTGAGAACATCTTGAATTCTTAAATCAGAATTTCAGAAGACTTCTAGTGACTTTTAGGTCTAAAAGAGAAAACTTTATTAAAAGGCCATGTAGAAAATTTATTAAACTACTATGACCGCTCTATTCAGGAATATGTCAGTGGTAAAGCATTTAAATGTAGCTTGTCAATTTCACCATGATCCTTCTAATTTGTTTGCAACTTCTTAATTTTGTGAAAATTTGTATATATGAAGAAATTGCATGTATGTGTATTTACAAATTTTTTTAAGTACCTTGAATTCTCAGATCAAAAATGCAAAAGGCCTATTTTAACTATTGATTTTTTAAAAAATACTGTCTTTGAATGTATTGGAAGCAGACATGCATTAACTGTGACATGATTGCACCTCAATTTTTTTCTTTTTCAGACAAACTGATAATATCAATAGGACATTTGTTTATGTTTTTTTTTTTTTTTTTTTTTTGATGAGGGGAGGGTTCAGGAAAGAAACTGGAATGTTAACCAGAATACCCAATGTTACTTTAAAGTTATAGAATTCTTCATTTATAAAGGCAGTGATACTAATGTTTAGTTATATCTTTTTGTTGATACTCAAATGAACATGTTTAAATATTTAAATACAGTAATGCCTCATTCATTCAGAGGTAATCAGTAAATCTCATCAAAATGAAACACCTGAGAAACTTGTAGTAGTTATTAAAAAAAATGCCTCTGAGCAACCCACTTAAGTCACAGAGTCTATACATTAGAGCTCATGCATTTGTTTTTATGTGAGATTTTAATTTCGTTATTTGATTTCCCACCCCATAGCTTATTAACAGTTCGAAGTGGTGGCTTGAAAAGGTGACCAAAAAAAAAAAACTGGATAGAATACCATATCCAAGATCTTTTAGTATAGGGACAGCCAGCCCAGCCTGGAGGGCATAAATACATTACATCATCTTCTGGTAATTGTCTGTTGTTATGACTGTGTCATCAAGAAAAGGTGAAATTATGATCAACACAAATATGTAATAAATGCTTGAAAAGTTTTATCTTAAAATGATTAAAAAATTTTTAAAAAGCCTTTGTCTTAAGAGAAATGAGCATCAATTTCCTCAAACAGTGGTGGCTATGTGAGTTATCTGAGTATTTTAATTCTGTATTCGGTATTGTGTTTTAGATTTGTTTCAGCATTGCTATCCAGTGCACATCTAGCTGAATGAGTGGTTTATATGAACCATTTTGATAAGCAGGATGATTTGGAGACCTCTGCCCCTTTTCTGAGCAGTATGACTCTTCTCTTAGAATTAAATGAAGCAGCAAATGTTCAGGTGTGTGTTGGTGTATACTTGAAATGCCTCTACATTTTGGGGAAATTCCCTCCAGCCCTTTTCATGAGGGAAAACTTTAAGAAATGTCTTTGAATTTCTTTGTTTTAGATTGTATTGGATCCCAGACAAACTGATATAAACGTAGACCATTGCCCAAATAACCTACCATTCTTACCATCTAAGAAACAAGTAAATTAAACCGATGTTATCAAAATAGCTTTAAAGACTTTTTTTTCTGGGTAAATCTTAGTTTGTAATAATGGTAACTCTTACTGACCTATTAAAATGAGTGCTTAAAAATCAAAATGCTCAGTTTAAGAAGATAAAAAAAATGGATTTTTCTCTTGATCTTGTTTACTGTTAAAAAAAGCAACTTCTATTACAGTTTTATGTTCGGCTTTGCTTCTAGTTATATATAGATCGTCAGAATTGTGTTGAGTGCTAAAAGGAGAAGATCCTCGAAGGTGTTAAGATTGAACACCAAGTTTCCTGACTTACTGGTTGAATAAGATCTCTTTTCTTCAAGGGTGGCAAACTTTGATGATGTAATTTAAAGGCTATATCACTTTCTCTTTTAAAACAATTCTTCTGTGAATTTGAAGCAGCACACTGATACTTTAACTTTAAGGTCTCTCTTCCCCTACCAACACACACTGTCTTTGGTGCCATTGCTATAAATTGGACAAAATGGAAAGAGTAGTGGACGGTAGAGGTAAACTCTTACCAACAGTTCCTCAAATGTTTTATGCTCAGGACCATAACTCTTAAAAATTTTATTGAAGACCCCAAAGAGCTTTTGTTTATGTGAATTAAGTCTATCTAAATTTATTGTATTAGAAATTAATACTGGAACATTTAAAAAATGTTTAAGCAATAATAAATCCATTAATTACATGTTATAAATAGCATTTTTGATGAAAATAAACATTTTTCAAAGCAATTAAAATTAATGAGAAGGACATTGTTTTACATTTTTGCACATCTCTTTAATGTCAGGCTTAATTAATAGAACAGTGGGATTCATTCTGTTTCTGCACTCAAACTCTTGGTATCACACATCTCGTAGATGCTGCAACACTCCACTGTGTACTTATGAGATAGTAAGAATGGGAAAGACATGTAACATCTTAGTGTTATTATGAAACTAGTTTTGATCTTGCATAGCTGCTGGAAGAGGGTCTTGGGGACCTTGAGCGTTCTCCAAACCACACTTTGAGAACCACTGTGCTGCACTTTTAAATTTGTAGGCATGCTGCTGCTTGAACTTGTTGTGTTCGTTCATTCATTCATTCATTTGTGGTTGGTAGGCATAAAACTTATTTGAATTGAAAATCCAGTTAAAATTGAAAACTTTTTTAACATTGTTCTGTGAATTTTCTTCCTTCTAGTTTTATTTTAAAAGTGTTTTAATGATGAAATTGGTAGATATTGCTCATGTATAATATTTTGGAAAATGTTTAAATGGATGTCAGAAGTTTTTTTTTTTTTAATTAATTAATTTATTTATTTATCTGCGTAGGCAGGCCCCGGGAATTGAACCTGGGTCTCTGGCATGGCAGGCAAAAAATCTGCCACTGCGCCACCCTTGCCTGCCCTTTTTATTTTTATTTTTGGATGTTAGACGTTTTGATTCATGGATATAGATGTTTGCTTGGAATTGTATTATTTTCGTCACTTTAAATGGTGTACATCTCAACTAATTTAAAGGTCTGCTGTGACTTTTCTTTTTTCTTAAAGAAAAAAGAAAGTCTATTTTTTTTTTTAACATTTTGTCCATTTCAAGAGGGTACTTGCTGTTGCTTCTCATTTAAACAGAACGTTTTGAAAGTGTTCTGAAATCCTAATAATTTTTAAAAGGTAGTTTACCTTAAGTAGTCACCAGAATTTTTAACTTTAGTTTGTGTATTGTGAAATACGCTTTTTGAGATATATTTCTATTCCCAAGGAAACCCTGTGTATCTTTTCTGTTCACATGTTAGATCTCCTGTATCTAATTTGATTCATAGTGACCCTCCACTTCACCCGCAACTTGCAGCCTCAGACTTAGGTTGGAAAATTAATCTCTGAGTGACCATTATGAAGATGTATTTTAAAAAATAACTACTTTAAAATGATAGTAGTAGTGATATTATCGGTATGGCTTATTAATCCCTTTATATATCAGACACTTGCTAAATGCTTCTCATATATTTTAACAATTCTTAAAATGGCTCCATATTTTAGGATTGAAAGAAGCAAGGCATAGAGGGTTAAAGCTAGTAAGTGAAAGAGTTTACACTCTTATTGTTGAATAAAGTGCTGTTTCATTTATGTGTAAGTAGGTATTTTTAGTATTTTGAATTTCGGAGATTTTACTTTTATATTCTGTATACCTAATCATAATTTGGATAAGCCAATACAGCTTCTTCTGAGAGGTTTTATGTAAACTTTAAAAGTAAATTAAAAGAGGTGGGTCACAGTGGCTCAGCAGGCAGAGTTCTCGCCTGCCGTACCGGAGACCCAGGTTCAATTCCCAGTGCCTGCCCATGCAAAAAACAAACAAAAAAAACAGTAGATTAATAGGGAAATTAGTGGAATATGTTTTAAAATAAACACACCTGAGTATCACTGTAATTTATGGTTTGTGAAATCTTCCCACTTTTTATTGATCTAGTTTGTGTCCTATACAATTATAAAATTTGTTTTTTTTAAGATATACTGTTACTGAAATTTATATTAAGTTCGCTTGCTGTATTGAATTCATCCTCATTAAATTTTCCTTTGTATATTTAAAAATGTCATTAATTGTAATTTTTATGTGATTGTATTTGAACAAATGAACATATAAAAGCAAAATGTAACACAGTGGAGTGATGGTGAATGTTTTACCAATGTCTCGTGAAAATGCCGTTTTGTGGTATTTGCTGACAGTGTAGGTTAAATACTCTCAACCATAGCCTACCTACTCTCACCTCCCTT
Organism: Tamandua tetradactyla; assembly: GCF_023851605.1. Taxonomy (NCBI): domain Eukaryota; kingdom Metazoa; phylum Chordata; class Mammalia; order Pilosa; family Myrmecophagidae; genus Tamandua; species Tamandua tetradactyla. Next base: position 203,338,806 of record NC_135329.1, read on the forward strand.
GATGCCATTAAACTCAGCGCCTCTCCCAATCCATTGCAAGCTAGTGCCAGCACAACACTAACATTCCACAACTCATTCATCAAGTGTATTATTTATTTGGTGCCTGTCTCCATTATTTGAAGAGCCTTTTGTGACCCTAATCTCTCAGTTGCTCTGAAGTATTTTTCTTCAAAAGAGTTCCTTTTGAAGGAGCAATAGATTGGCTACAGGTTTAACTGGTCTATGTTGATTTTGAAACAGTATTATAATGCAGTTTGACATATAGCAACTTGTTGGATGGCGGTTTAGGTTACATTTATATTGTTAATTCATTCAACAAACATTGGGATACTTTTTTATTTCTGGGCATTGAAATACTGAACCCTGGTTTTAGAAAGTGATTATTGTGCTAATGAAGGGGTTGCACATTCATGGCTTGCACTGAATTCTAACTGCAGTTATGTTTTAATTGATCTACCACAGTATTTTAAAATTTTGGAATTGAATCCTTTTATGTGGGTCATGCACTCTTAACATGACCACCACCTGACCATTTTCAGTTGTCTTAGCCACACATGGTCAAATGCCCTGGAAGGCATTTGAGTTAACAAACCTTGACTAGAAACGAAAGAGGCTAGGGGGTCAGCTCTTATCATTGTGCTGAATTTGGGGGACATCGCTTAAGGTTTGAATTCATTTTTTTAACTATATATTTTTATTGATATATATATATTCAAATACCATGTAATCATCCAAAGTGTACAAGCAATGGTTCACAATATCATCATACAATGTGTGTTTTTATCATCACAATTGCCCTTTTTTTTTCATTTTTGTGAAAAACAGTTGTAGAACAGGTTTCAGAGTTTGATGTATGTTACAATTCCTCAATTTTAGTTTTTACTTTTAGCTGCTTTAAGACACTTTTTGTAATTTAAAAAGCAGTTATTAATACATTAATGGAATAAAAAGTTAAGTTGGAAGTAAATGTGTTTTTTTTTTTTACAAGAATACATTTTTATGAATGGCAAAAGGAGAAAAGGCTGTTTTTCCAGTATTACATGTCTTACTGAATTATGTGGCGCTCAATGCAAGAGGCTATTCCCAAATGGAATGCAAATTCAGGAGCCTTTTAATTTTGTAAAATTCCTCCAACGATAAATAATAACAAACAACAATTAATCAAATTCATCTACCATACTAAATGTTTAGAAATAAACATTTAACTAAACCTACAATATTTCAGTTGGAAGAAATAGTCATCTCCTATGCAGTATAATGATGAGCAGTCATACTCATTTGTTAAACCCTATCTTCTCTGTATAACTCCACCATCACCACTGATCTTTCTCCCACTCTTGAGGGGTATTTGGGTTGTACCCATTCTAACTTTTTCATCTTAGAAGGAGCTGTTGATAATATGCGATGGGGGATGGAACTACTTGATGTTCTGGAAGGGCTGACCTCTCTGCGTTTCAGAACTTACCTGGTCTGGGGACCCATTTGGAGGTTGTAGATTTCTGGAAATTTACCCTAGTGCATAGAACCTTTGCAGAATCTTATATAATGCCCCGGATGTTCTTGAAGATTGGCAGGAATGATTTTGGTTGAAGTTTGGCAAGTTATGATAAGTAGCAATGTCTTAAGTGAAGTGTGCATAAGAGTGACCTCCAGAGTAGTCTCTCATCTCTATTTGAACTCTCTCAATACCTTATTTGTTGTGCTTCAGTTCCCTCTTCTGGTCAGGAAGGCATTATTGATTCCACGGTACCAGGGCAGGCTCATTCCTGGGAGTCATTTCCTATGCAACTAGGAAGACTTTCACTCCTGGATGTCATGTCCCACGCAGGAAAGAGGGCAGTGGTTTCACTTGCTGAGTTGGGCTTAGAAAGGAATTTATTTTTATTAATTTTTTCCAGTATAGACTTTAGTCAAGATTGTATTTTGTTTCAAAACTGATAACCTCTATTCTGCTTATTTTATATGCCGGTAAGTAGGAATTCAACATTTATTTAAATATATGCTTTAAAATCTTTGTCCAACTCAACAGGACCATGTGGATTTACCTAAAATGGTATGCTGAGATCCAGACTTTTGTAAAGTGGAAAAGTAATCCTGGATAAAATGTTTAATTGGTGATAAAAATGTCCATCAATTATTTTTTTCATTATTTCCCAGAAATCTTAAGCCGATGATGTCCAACTTATGGTTTAAGTAATGAGAATAAGTTTTAAACTCATTAAATTCTCAACATTTTTCCTCAGTCTCTACTTAGTAAAGGGACAGAGGAAGCAAACATCAAGAAGCCTTCTAAATTTGATTAAATGATCGTTTGCTACAGGCAGAATGGGACTGTAAGCTAATTATATTCTGCCAGTGTTTCATAGAATGCTTTGAAAATAACTGAGCTCCTTAAATACTTCAGAAGTTTTTAATATGCTATCAAAGTGATACATTCTTGAGTTTTTGAAATTATGCAGGATACAAAAGTATGAAGTAGAAAATGTATACCTCTCTAAAGTTGACTGTATTCCCATTCCCCAGTGGAACTATAGTTTCTTGTATAGCCTTTCAGAAATGAGTGTTCTCACTTATTTTATACACATACACACACTTGCCTCTTGCATCTTTCCTTTAATAAGAACAGCTGTCACTTGGTCATTGTACTTTTTTTTTAGCTTGATTACCTCCGTATTACCACAGTCAGCTCTAATTATTTTAATGGATGTAGGGTTTCATTACATGGCTGTTCATTTAGAAAAGCATTTGTCTATAGATTTTTCTGTTAAAATAACATCCTTATGCATATATGAAGATGACTCTTGATTTGCTTAACTTGAAACTTAATAAAATAGACATTCTGAAGATCACCAGTACGATCTTGCACTTCCACTTAGGAAAACACTCACATTGATCATTTTTTTAAGATATTTGAGAAATCCCGTGCTTTTTAACTGGCCATGAAGGCATTCAGTCTGTTCGTTGAAGATTATGCAAGTTCCCATCTATTTTGCACCTTCATATTTTCATTATCCCTATCTTTGATTGTTGGTTTCTATTTTACAACTTGTTGGTATGCCTTTCTTTAGCTACATTAGTTTAAGAAAATCTCAGTTTTAAGAAGAGAGCATGCAAATTGAGCTATGTTGTAATCCATTTGGGTACACTTACGTGTTTTATTCATCATTTCTTCAAAATTAGCTATTTTGTCTCTTGTACTTTGAGCCACATATTTTCCTTGAAAAGTATGCATCTTTTCCAGCAAAATCTTGTTGGGTTTAATATTTTTGATGAATATGTGGAAATGTTATATAATGGTATACTGTACTAGAAATCTGAAGACCTGTAGCAGATAAAAAAAATTCCAACTTTTTTAAACAGGTTTTTGAAAGATTGTGAAATTACAAAAAATGTGCATGAATCATTTTAATATTCTTTATGATGGATAGATGAGGCTGTCCATTGTACCATTTCTTTGAATTCTCAGGCATGGTTTTGACAGTACAGAAGCTGTATAACATTAAATTCAGTGAAAAGTAAATATATGATAAAAAAAAGTTTTAAGTAAATATATAGAAAACAAAAAATTTAGCTTCCTTAGCCTTATGAAAATTTTGAATAATAGCTAAAAGTCTTTTTATTCTTGCTTCCTCTTAGGGTTTGAGTTCAGAGAATTTAACCTGTATTTAACATTAGTCAAAGACAGAATTTGCTTCCTGGAAAAGTTTGTATTTATGAGGAATGCTCACACTAATAGTTGATAGAAAGTACCTTCACACCTTAAGACCAGGAGTAGGGAATAGAGGAATTTAAATTACAGAAGACACAATAAGAGGCTTTCTAGTCAGCAAGTTATGTTTTGAAAAATGTGTTAATATACCAAGGTTTTCAGAAATACATTTTTGTGCAGCATGCATATTTTTATATATTGGATGAAATATTGTAGGTTGAGTTAAATGTTTATTTCTAAACATTTAGTATGGTAGATGAATTTGATTAATTGTTGTTTGTTATTATTTATCGTTGGAGGAATTTTACAAAATTAAAAGGCTTCTGAATTTGCATTCCATTTGGGAATAGCCTCTTGCATTGAGCGCCACATAATTCAGTAAGACATGTAATACTGGAAAAACAGCCTTTTCTCCTTTTGCCATTCATAAAAATGTATTCTTGTAAAAAAAAAAACACATTTACTTCCAACTTAACTTTTTATTCCATTAATGTATTAATAACTGCTTTTTAAATTACAAAATATCTGCATTTTTTAAAAAGCATGTTTGTTACTAAACCTCCAATTTTAATCCTTTTTTTCTTTGATAAATGTTGGTCTAGGTTGATGTTTAAAACAGTATTGTATATTATTGATCATGTTTTTGTGCTTCTGTAAGCGACTGTGCTTATTTTTAGGAGATGCATGCTGAAGTATTTAGGGGTAAAGTGTCTATGTACGATTCATTTTCAGATTGTTTAGTCAAATGAAAAGGGCAAAAAGTTAACAACTGATGAGTATAGATGGAGTTCACTCTACTATTCTTTCAACTTTTTTGTTTGATAATTTCCATAATAAAAGTTGAAGAATAAGGGAAATAGTACATTAAATAAATAATAGTAAAGGCATTAGACCTACCTGTTTATATTTAAATGGTAAAAAGTGAATTGCCTCCCAGTTCTCCACAACCCTAATCTTAACTTTATGGAAATAATATTTTGTGCCCACCCCTATTATTGTAAGCATTTTTATTTTTTCTTTAATTATTTTCATTAGCCATCACCAGAACCCGGAAGAAAATGTAGTTATCCTAAGAATGAGTATTTTCCCTCATTAATCTTAATTAATGTTCTAGTCTCTCTCATTTACTGAAAAAAGATTCAAGTTTTTTTATCCATTTTTTTGTTCTTTAATAGTATGCCCATGATGTTTACTGAATTTAAGGATTGGAGATCTTTAAAAAGTACTAAACCAGAAGTGAATTTGCTGTTTCAGTCTGAAGCTCTGCTTTTAACTGGCCTTTGGACAGTAATTTAAGTGCTTTCAGTTCCCTAACTTTAAAACAAAAGCTCAACTTAGTGATTAAATTGGGATTCTCATGAGCCATTGGAATATTTAAATTAGAGAGTTACTAGGTTTGGGAATTGGAATTAAATGTTTCAAGATGGTTGAACCGTAAGAAACTGGTATTTTTGGTAGGTCAAAAATAGTCAACTCATCAGTTTCATAAAGTTTAACCTAATACTATGGCAGCTATTTGTTGGTCAACTTTTGCCAGGCTCCTTGTGAGTAAAACTGATTTCATTTAATGGCCACAGCAGCCCTTCATGGCAGATTTTGTTTAATTAATTTTTTTATTTTTTAAAATCAAAAAACACCAAATAAACACAAACATTTGTAATTTTGATCATTCCATTCTACATATATTAATCAGTAATTCACAATATCATCACAGAGTTGCATATCCATCATCATGGTCATTTCTTGGAACATTTGCATCTGTTCAAAAAAGAAAACAGAAAAAAATTCATACATACCATACCCCCACCCCTCCCCCTCACCGATCACCAGCATTAAATTATTAAATTATTTATTATAATAGTAAATTTATTTTAACATTTGTTCCCCCTATTATTCATCTTTATTCCATATGTTTTACTCGTATGTTGATAAGGTAGATGAAAAGAGCATCAGACACAAGGTTTTCACAATCACACAGTCACACTGTGAAAGCTATATTATTATACAATCATCTTCAAGAAACATGGCTACTGTAACACAGCTCCACATTTTCAGGCAGTTCCCTCTAGCCTCTCCATGATATCTTGACTAACAAGGTGATATCTATTTAATGCATAAGAATAACCTCCAGGATAACCTCTCGACTCTGAAATCTCTCAGCCATTGACACTTATTTTGTCTCATTTCACTCTTCCCCGTTTTGGTCGAGAAGGTTTTCTTAATCCCTTGATGCTGAGTCTCAGCTCATTCCAGGATTTCTGTCCCACATTGCCAGGAAGGTCCACACCCCTGGGAGTCATGTGCCACATAGACAGGGGTAGGGTGGTGAGTTTGCTTGTTGTGTTGGCTGAGAGAGAGAGCCCACCTCTGAGCAACAAAAGAGGTTCTCTTGGGGGTGACTCTTAGGCCTAATTTTAAGTAGGCTTGACCTATCCTTTGTGGGGTTAAGTTTCATACAAACAACCCCCAAGATTGGGGTCTCAGCCTATAGCTTTGGTTGTCTGCACTGCTTGTGAGGATATCAAGAATTCAACTTGGGAAAGTTGAATTTTCCCCCTTTCTCACCATTCCCCGAAGGGGACTTTGCAAATTTTTATTCACTGCTCAAATCACTCTGGGATTTATCGGGGCATCACTCTGGACAAACCAACAAAATCTCATGTCCTACTCTATGTTCCTTCATGGCAGATTTTGTCAATTCATTTAGGAGAGAACTGAGATGTAAATATTGTCTTGGCCACGTTTACAGAGCTATTTAGTAAATGACATAGAATTCTACCTGACTTTAAAATGTATCTTCTCACCTGTATTGTATCCGTACTTTGAAACTTCTCGTTCTAGCAGTTTCAATAAAAAAGTATGAATTAATATATATATATTAATAATATATTTCAGAGGGATTAATGGAAGTCAAAACTAAAAAAAATCTTCACAGCCTTCCTACCCAAAATGATCAAACTTCCCCTCCTCCCCTTTGTATTTGCTACTTGCCCATAGGAAATTTTGCTTTATGATCTTAGCCTGGACAATAATATTGTGCCTTTCAGATAACAAGTTTTTTCCAAACTGGAAATAGATTTATTACTTGTAAGGGTCTCATGCTCTGCTGACTGAGGTATCTGGGCAAATCATTTATTTATTTTTATTTAAAACAACAACAACAACTTTATAATCTTGTACAAATATTTTTTTTCCATATTTGACTACATATAAAGACCTTAACAGAATGGAATCATATACCATGATTACTATTTGTTAACCTTTTATCCAATTAAAATACCATGGATTTCTTTTAATGTCAAATACAGATCTGCATTCTTTTCCAATGATGATTCATTAGATGACATTCTCATAATATCCATGGTGAACATTGAGGTGGTTTATAATTAATCACCAAAAATACTCTGTGTCCTTATTGAAGATATGTGTTTTTTAAGAACTTTGGTAAATTTCATAAACATTTTCCATATTGTTATTTAGCCCTCATGGTCATTTGTCACTTTTCATAATTTAAGTAATTGAATACCTCACTATGTATAATTTTACTTAGAGTGTTTTGGAACAAATTTATAAATCATACTGTTGATTTTAAAGGATTAACGTTTTTTTCTGTTAGCCAAATAGCTATTTGAAAGGATTATTTTAATTCCTGCAAGTACCAAAAAAGCATTTGGGCCATTTTTTTACTCCATTCTTATTAATGGTTGCCTTAATTTAAGGAATAGGAAATAATGCCTCTTATTTCCCTTTTTTTTTATGAGTGATGAGTTTATTTTCCTCATATTTACCAGTTGCAATTCTTAATTTATGATTTTTAAGTTAATTTTTAAACATTGATCATTTTAATTTATATTTTTATTCAGTGCATGCTCGTATTTAATATTGTTGAGAATTATAGAGACAGTCTAGTACTTTCTATTGCAAAAGATATAGTCATTTAGTTTGTTGGGCTGAATAACCTCTGTAAGGTAGGATTTTTTTTTTTGCTTTTTTTTTTAATTGACAAACCATAACAACATACAAACACGAACATTTTTAACATACAAATATTCCATACATACTGTACAATCAGTGGCTCACAATGTTATCACATGATAGTATATTCATCACCATGATCATTTTTTAGAACATTCGCATCACTCCAGAAAAAAAGAAAGGAAAAGGAAAAAGAAAAAGAAAAAACTTATACATACCATATCTCTTATGCCTCCCTCTCATTAACCACTAGTATTTCCATCTACCCAATATATTTTAACCTTTTTTCCATTATTTATTTTTTTATTCATATTTTTTACTCATCTGTCCATAACCTAGACAAAGGAAACATCAGACACAAGGTTTTCACATTCCACAATCACATTGTAATATCTTGATACAATCATCTTCAAGAAACAAGGCTGCTGGAGAACAGCTCACCTGTTTCAGGTACTTCCCTCCAGCCACTCAAATACACCATTAACTGAAAAGAAATATCTATATAACGCACATAACTTCTTGGATTATCTTCTGGGTAACCGCTCAATGTTTGAATTCTCTTAGCCACTGATAGTTTTTGTAAATAAAATTTTAGTGGAACATAGCCATGCCCATTTGTTTACATATTGTCTGTTGCTTTTGCCTTAGAACAATGGCAGAATTGAATCGTTGTTACAGAAACCTTATGGCCCACAAAAACTAAAATTTTCCTCTAAAGAAACAGTTTGCTAATCCCTGCTCTAGGTCATTTTGATAAATGCGGAAAGAATTTTTTTTTAATTGTCTATAACTTCACCTTCCAGGGATAAACAGTTTATAATATTTTATTATAAATTTTATGTAATTTGTATGTGTTTTTGTCTGTTTCTTACATGTATTCCAAAAATGTAAAATGAATCTATATACATTTTTAATTACATTAAGTCATTACATTTTGGGAAAACATGTTTTTTAATACCTGACCTGTAATGTATTTCATAGTATAGAAAAGCAATACACTCCTAGTAATTTGTCTCCAGTTTGCGTTAGTGCAAATAATATTTTGATAAATATCCTTCATAATTTGTTTTATATATAGTGTTGTTTTTGAAAAGATAAATTTCCAGGAGTAGACTTATTGGAATCAAGAATATTTTCAGTGTTCTTTATTTTGCCAAATTGCCCTGCAAGGAGACTTTACCAAGTTTACACTCCCGGTTTCAAGATACAAATGTCCATTTTACTTGATCCTTATTGATGTGATATATTTAATAACTCTTAGGCATTCTGATAAACAAAGGATGTTATTTCATTGTCATAAATTGTGTTAAAGAAGTGAATGATTTTCCCAAGCGTTAATTTACTTGTTCTTGTTCTTCTTTTTGGATTTGTCTATTCTTGTCTTTGGCATGATCTTAATTACTTAGGTAAGTGCAACATTTTTTCTGGTTGGAAATTATTTATTCTCCAATGCTCATGCCACATACCAGTTTATTACTGTTACCTTTCAAATGTATGTTTCTGCTTTAGCATGATATTTCTAATTCATTTGCTCATTTGCTTTCCCACTAGACAGTAAACTCTTCCATGGTAATAGCTCTGTTGCAGTTACTTCCAGATTACTTAATGATCCCCACTGGACTACATATCCATATGCTGAACACTCAATAAATATAGCTTGGATGAATGAGTGTCTCTTGGGTCAACTTCTGGGAAAATAAGAGTAGGTACTGGTGGGTAACAGCCCTTGAAGTAACTCCTTAACTTTTGAATAATTTTTTATCGTCATTGTCACGAATATTAACTGTCTACTATGAACCAGGAACCATGCTAGGTATTGGGATTTAACAGTAAATAAAATATACAGTTTGTCCTGTAATCTAGTGGGCAAATTAGAATTACACTGTGATGTGATTTACAGGGAAGTGGCTATAGACAAAAGAACTCGATAATGGATACAGGTAGGAGAGGTACTTACCCAAAATGGAGCATTGGGAAAGGTTTTTAGTTTTAAAAAGATATCCAGCAAAACTTTAATGAGTCATGAAGGATTTTTCAGCTTGGTTCTAAGAAAAATCCAGCGTCTGAGATCACCTAGTACAAAACTCTGAGGCTGGAAAGAAACTCAGGGCTTGAGAAGAATTCCAAATTATGGAGACTCTGGAGACAAAATGAAGAATGATCAGACTGAACAGTTAGAAGCCAGTTCTTGAAAGGCTTTAATGCCACTTTACAGATTTGTTTTACAGCAGTGCAAAGGAAAAGTGATTAGGCATTGAAGAGTTTTAAGGACATGAGTGATAATCATTTGCAGTTTATCCTGGGGATGAACCTGGCCCTGGCACTGTAGAATCAACAATGCCATCCTGAACAAACTGGGAATTTATTTAAATAAGGTATCAGTGGCTGAGAACATTCAAATAGAGTTGAGAGGCTACTCTGGAGACTATTCTTAACACAAATTTCAGCAAGATATTACTATTTGTCATAGTTTGCCAAATGCCAATCAAAACCATTCCTGCCAGTCCTAAAGAACATTTAGGCCTTTGTCTGGGATTCAACAAAGGTTCCGTGTACTATGATTACTTTCCAGAAATCTGTAACCTCCAGATGGGTTCCTAGGACAAATAAGTCCTGAAACCCAGATGGGCCAGCCTCTCCAAAACATCAACTAGTTTCAACCCCCTATCTCATATTATTGACAGCCCTTTCCCACATGAAAAAGTTACAATGGGCATAGCCCAAATACCTCTAAGGATTGGGAGAAAGATCATTGGAGAAGGTGGAGTTATAACAGAGAAGATAGGATTTACCAAATAAGTATGACTGTTAAATCATTATATTGGTACTTCTCTTAGTCTCCAATGTCTTAGAACACCCAGAAGGAGAAACCTAAAATTGTGGAACTGTAACTCATACCAAGCTCTGAAGTCTGTTCTGTAACTAATTGTTGCAATATGCTTTGAAATTTGTTGCTTCTTTGTATATATGTTATTTTCCATAATAAAATTTAAAATGTGATGGTTGCAGAGTGGAGAGTAGATTTAACAAGGGAACAAGACTGGAGGCAAGGAGACAGGTGGTTGTTTCAGTAAAATTTACATGAAAACTGATGGGGATAAAAAAAAAAAAACAAAAAACAGAACTGATAGGGACCTGAACTAGCATGATGGAAAGGTGGTATAAGTTTTGGGGGTAAGGAAAAGAGAACAGTCACTTATGTTACTCAGACTTTTGGCTCTCAGGCATTTGAGTGGATGGGAAGATACTGTTCAGTTTTAGACATGTTTCTGAAAGATATATGTGTAAATGTAATAATAGTAGGTGGTTTCAGATACTCACTGAAAGAACTGAGCTTTGAGATACATTTGGACATTTTTAGCATTCATAAGTAAATCTACAAAAGGACCTGCAGCTTTGGTTAGGGGAGAGTAACTCCTGTTGGTCCAGTCCTTCCATAAATAACTACAAATTCTGGAAAAAGAGTTTAAGAACTACCTGAATACACTGAAGAGCAACCAAAAGTAGGCAGAAAATGGTTTTGACAGTTGGAAGATGGAAACAGTACTGACTTGTTTTTACAGCTTTTTGTCTGAGGACAGGCCCCATTTGATTTATGTGGGGCAACAGAAACTCAATTAAAAACCTGCAGTCTTAACTGGCTTGAATAACTTAGATGGCAGTATTTGGAGAACTATAGCATCCAGAAAGCGAGAGGGCAAGTCCCAGAAAGGAGAGGGCCACGAAGAATGAGTCCTAAATTCTGCATTTAAATTCTACTTTATCTGACTAAACTATGTATACACAAGGCAGACTCCAAGAAGCCCAGCTAAGGGTGAAAGAACTGAACAGATATTTCTCCTGCTGCTTATCTCAAGAGTGATAAGATTTGAAGTTTGAGTCCAGCCTATTAAAGTAAAAATAGAATCCAGAGTCTACAACGAATCAATATCCAAGATTTAATCCAAAATTGCTAGATGTACCAAGAATCAGCAAACTTTCTTTAAATGACCACATAATAAATAGTTTAGGCTTTACATTCTGGAGTCTCTTTTGCAACTACTTAACTCTGCCATTGTAGTGTGTAAACAGCCATGACATGCTATAGGAACAGCGAGTATAGACTATTTCCTAGCTCTGCCTTGAAAAGAGGAGACATTAGAATTGCTAAAGGAGGAAATGAAGTTAAAGAATGGGAGAGGGCTTGTTTGCTTTTAAAAAGATAGTTGTGATTTAAGCTTGTAAAAATGCCCATAAGAAGAAGTTAGAAGAGAAGGAAAGAATTCTTGAACAGTGGCTTCTATTTCCTCTATGATTAGGAGTTTGTCTAATCTGGAGAGAGGATGGAGATGGTGTTTGTGCTGGTTTGAAAGGATATATGTCCCCTAGAAAAGCCATGTTTTAATCAAAATCTCATTTTGTAAAGGCAGAATAATCCCTACTCAATACTGTATGTTTGAAACTGTAATCAGATGATCTCCCTGGAGATGTGGTTTAATCAAGAGTGGTTGTTAAACTGGATTAGGTGACAACATGTCTCCACCCATTTGGGAGGGTCTTGATAAGTTACTGATGAGTCCTATAAAAGAGGAACCATTCTGAAGAATGAGAGATTCAGAGAGAGCAGAGAATGCTGCAGCACCACGAAGCAGAGTCCACGAGCCAGTGACCTTTGGAGATGAAAGAAAACGCCTCCCAGGGAGCTTCATGAAACAGGAAGCCAGGAGAGTAAACTAGCAGATGATGCCATTTTCGCCATGTGCCCTTCCAAGCTGAGAGAAAAGCCCTGACTGTTCACCATGTGCCTTCTCACTTGAGAGGGAAACCCTGAACTTCATCAGCCTTCCTGAACCAGGGTGTCTTTCCCTGGATGACTTAGGTTGTATATTTCTACAGACATGCTTTAACTGGGACATTTTCTCAGCCTTAGAACTGTAAACTAGCAACTTATTAAATTCTCCTTTTTAAAGCTATCTGTTTCTAGTATATTGCATTCTGGCAGCTAGCAAACTAGAACAGTGGTAATGTTAGAGATCTGAGGAAAACTAGGAGTGAGAACAGTCAAGGAAAACATGAAAGGATTCCTAAGTGGTTGAATTTGAAGACCATACGTTATAATACAAATCCATAAATGTGTGGTTTTTCTCCTAAAGTACATGCAGCTTAACTGTAAGCATGGAGAAGATGGGTACTTAGATTATCTAGGATTGGAGTTTTCCTTGCCATGTGCAATAAAAAGATAAGTGGGGCTCTTCTTTGCCATCTCCTGAGAGAATGAAGACCTTTCTCAACAAACAGACAACACTCTGAGGTTATGCAGGTATTGTGAAAGACCCCAGAGAAATCCTGCAGAGGGACTTCAATCACGTCAATGTAGAACTCAGTCTCCTTGGAAAGGAAAAAGAAAAGGCTTTGGGTTGACAAGTGGGAGTTGAACAGAAAGGAACTGGCTTTAGTGCGCACTATCTGTAGTCATATACAGAACATGAACATGAGCTTGTGTTGCGTCATTTCCCCATCATAATTCAGGAGAGGGTCTCTTGAAATCCAGTATTTCTTGAGTGAAGAAGATGCATACGTTTAAGGTGGGGCCAAGTATTGCTTGTTTGGTAGCTCAAGCCCAGAAAAATGACTTAATTCTTGAAAGAAATGACATTGAATTTGTATCAAATTCAGCTGTTTTGATTCAGTGAGCTATGAGAATTAAAATCAAGGATATCAGAAAATTTGGGGTGATATCTGTGTCTTTGTAATAGAGCAGTTCAGCAGGTTATGAATAGGATCTAAGAATTGTCGAGTTATGGAAACAAAAAACCAGATGATTTCTAAGACTTATCTGTGATACTAAGATGCAACAAAAATCATCTGTTGGGAAAAAAAAATGAGTTGGAAATATTAGTAAGAGAATGGCTGTCCAATCTGTGACTGATCACTGCTCCCCCCCTCCCAACAAGATAATCCAATCGGTTGAAGGCTTTTAAGGGGAAAGAGAGACTCTTTCACTGCTTCTTCAGCCATTGAGCCTTTCCTGTGGAGTTCGTCCAGACCCTTCATCAGAACCACCAGCTTCACAGACTGCCCTATGAATTTTGGACTTTTCCATTCCCATGATTGCATGTGATACCTTTATAAATCTCATATTTACAGATCTCTCCTGTTGGTTCTGTTTCTCTAGAGAACCCTGACTAAGTCAGTTACTGAGATAGTTGTGTTAAAATCTCCAACTATCATGGATTGATCTACTTCCTTATTTCCATCAATCAGTTCTTCAGATATTTTTAAACTATGCATACAAATTTTTATATTTTCCTATTATATGCCTCGTTTATTAATTATAAATGTTTCTATCAATAAAATTTTCCTCAAGTTATTAAAAAAGAGAGAAAGGCTGTCCATTGAATGAAAGATGAATAGTGAAAGAATTTTTTTAAAAAAACTAGTTCATTGGGGCAAAAATAGATTAAGTGGATAGGAGCTTTTTTAATGATGCTGAAGAACAGATAGAAGAAGAATATCTGAATGGAAGTTCTGCAAGTATAGGAGTTGTCCAGGGGAAGATTTTTGGATTTGAAATTTTAGTATAATTCTAAGTGACAAATCCAAGATCTGGCCTGAGCCTGGGTAGCTAAAATCCAGAGGAGATAATCTTTCAAGACAAGGTGATGAAGGAACTAAGCTTAGAATGTCAGATAGATTTCCTGCACAGCTATCAAAGTCAGCATCCTGAGTGGGATAGTGACAATCATCAGTGAATTGGGGGCATTTCCAGAAGTTAATAGCCAGGATGAGAGAAAACATAGAAATTTTACATGAGGAATAAAGCCTGCGAGGGACCATAGGAAAAAGGAAGATCACCAACCCAGAGTTATGTGCACGGTGAGAATATGATCAACTTCCCAAAAGTGGTATCCTCTGGAGAATCAGACTCCAGTTGAAGCCACCACAGGGAATACACAGGGCATGTACAGTTTACATGTGTAGGCTGGAGGTATCCGTTGAAGAGCGTGAGCATGTCAGGGATGCGAGGTCAGAAATGGAATGGTTTTAACAAAAAGAGGTTAGGTCTGGGAGGAAACTTTTGGAAAAGTAAGGAGATGGGGATGGCGGTTGGGAATAAACTGAGAAGTTTATATCTTGGCCAGGGCAATGAAGCATGGTGGTTATAACTGACCATAAATTCCCCAGAGGATGAGTCCCAGCTGTGCCATGAATGATGGAGGTACGGGAGAGCAGGAGTGGATGGGGTCCTTCCTCTAAGAAGGAGTCTTTGTGGACCAGGATTGATTGTGATTCTAAATGAGCCTTACTATTTGCAAAATCCCCTTGGGGGCATGGCGAGAAAGGGGGAAAATTCAGCATCCCCATTTGAAGAAGGCCTGATATACTTGCAAGCAGTGAGGACAACCAATTCAATAGTCCTCAATCTTGGGGTTTGTTGATATGAGACATCCCCACAAAGGATAGGCTAAGTCTACTTAAAATTAGGCCTAAGAGTCACCCCCAGAGAACCTCGTTTGTTGATCAGATGTGGCCTATCTCTCAGCCAACACAGCAAGCATATTCACTGCCCTACCCTTCTCTCTACATGAGACATGACTGCCAGGGGTGTAAACTTCCCAGGTAATGTAAGACAGAAATCCTAAAATGAGCTGGGACTGAGCATCAAGGGATTGAGAAAATCTTGACCGAAAGGGGGAAAAGAGAAGTGAGACAAAATAAAGTGTCAATGGCTGAGAGATTTCAACGAGTCAAGAGGTTATCCTGGAGGTTATTCTTACCCATTATGTAGATACCCCGTTTTTAGTCTAAGGTGTATTAGAGAGGCTAGAGGGAAGTGCCTGAAACTGTACAGCTGTGTTCCAGTAGCCATGTTTCTTTAAGATGATTGTATAATGATACAACTTTCACAGTGTGACTGTGTGATTGTGAAAACTTGTTCTGATGCTCCTTTTATGTACAGTATGGACAGATGAGTAAAAAATATGGATTAAAATCAAATAATGGGAACAAGTGTTAAATTGGATAGAGGGAAATACTAGTGGTCAATGAGAGGAAGGGATAAGGTATGTATGAGTTTCTCTTTTTTTTCTTTTTCTGGAGTGATGCAAATGTTCTGAGAAATGATCATGGAGATGAATATACAACTATGATGATATTGTGAACCATTGATTGCACACCAAGTATGGAATATTCATATGTTAAGAATGTTCATGCTTGTATGTTGTTTGATTTTATCAATTAAAAAAAACCATAAATGAGCCTTAGTCTGCATACATAACACCCCTGGACCTGAGTTAGAGGATCTCTACCCTGGGCCCTGTACTTTAGGAGGACCCAATCTGGCCCTCCACTATCTGTGCTGCCCCCCAAGGATGGCCAAGAAATCCATGGAGATGTGCTCCCAGATTGATTCCCCTTCTAGACCATGCTCCAAGCAGTCAGGAATCCAAGGATCTATGCACAAAGAACTCCAAAGCCAATTCCAGGTGTATGTACCTTGTCTAAACCCAAAGCATTTGGGGGCTCTTGTTTGCTGTGGTTGGGACTAATGTGTGCACAGAGCCTTAGTTTCCTCATCTGCAAGTCTGTAATGATAAATTTTGTCTAGCAGGGTTATGGTATGGAATATAGATAGTGTAACTTGATATATCAGAGTATCAGTAATTTTATTTTTCTTATCATATAAACATTTATTAAGAACCTAAATAAGGATCCTAACATCAAAAAGCCTATAAGGCTCATTATTATTTTGCTGGAGCATATGGATTATGTAATATACTCATTGTTACATATGTTGTTATGACTGCTGAAGCTATCACCTCTTCCTTAAAAGCTTTTGGTTGATTAGATTAAATGACTCTCATTGTGGGAAGCACTCCCCTTAGTCAACTGCAGATGTAATCAGCCATAGATGCAGTCAGTATGCTGATGATTTAAGTCCACAGAATGTCCTTGCAGCTACAGAGTGACCATTGCTTGCCTGACCAGGCAACTGGGCACCATGACCTGGTGAAGTTCACAAATGGACCTAACCATCACAGCCTACCAACTTGGCAGCTATACATATCACTTTATACCATGCTTAATCTCTAAATAAAAAAATAGTAGCAGACATTTTTGCCTAACAATACTCAACTGCCGTGCATACAAACAGAAAAGAACTAAATTTGTTCAAAATAGGTGCAAGTTATTAGGTAATATTCACTGGATATCCTATAACTTAAATGTAACATGAGCACTACAACTTATGTCATATGATAAGGGGATAAGATAGAGAAGAAACCAAAGATATTTGCTTTATGTTAAAATACAAACATGCTCAAAACAAGGAAAAAATATTCATAGTTACAGTCCTTGTTTCTGTAACTGGTCACGTGATTGTAGTTCATATTTATCGCTACCTCTTCCATTACCGATTCCATGTTCACTTTACCCTCAGCAAGCACCTCAGCTGGCCATAGTTTTTTATCTGATAGGATGACCCAGACCTTCATTCCTGAAGTTTTTGAGCCATTGATAGTCCTGCCTGGATTAGGTTGTTGTAGTTTCCCATTGACTTTAGTCACAGGGCGTGGTAATACTAAGAGATGCCCTAAGGGATCTCCTGAATTCCAGGAAAACCCTTCTTGACCTCCATTATGTAGTTGCAGTTCTTTTTCCCCTTGATAGTCAGGATCAATCACCCCAGCTAGTACAGTAATCCCCTTCCTTGCCTTTTTTTATTTATTTTTTTTTATTTTTTATTTTTTTATTAACGGAAAGAAAAAAAAAAGAAATTAACACAACATTTAGAAATCATACCATTCTACATATGCACTCAGTAATTCTTATCATCACATAGATGCATCATTGTTTCTTAGTACATTTGCATCGGTTTAAAGGAACTAGCAACACAACAGAAAAAGATATAAAATGTTAATATAAAGAAAAGAAATAAAAGTAGTAATAATAGTAAAAAACAACAACAAACAAACCAACAAGCAAACAAAAACAAAAAAAACCCTATAGCTCAGATGCAGCTTCATTCAGTATTTTAACATGATTACTTTACAATTAGGTATTATTGTGCTGTCCATTTTTGAGTTTTTGTATCTAGTCCTGTTGCACAGTCTGTATCCCTTCAGCTTCAATTACCCATTGTCTTACCCTGTTTCTAACTCCTGCTGAACTCTGTTACCAATGACATATTTCAAGTTTATTCTCGAATGTCCGTTCACATCAGTGGGACCATACAGTATTTGTCCTTTAGTTTTTGGCTGGATTCACTCAGCATAATATTCTCTAGGTCCATCCATGCTATTACATGGTTCATAAGTTTATCTTGTCTTAAAGCTGCATAATATTCCATCGTATGTATATACCACAGTTTGTTTAGCCACTCTTCTGTTGATGGAGATTTTGGCTGTTTCCATCTCTTTGCAATTGTAAACAACGCTGCTATAAACATTGGTGTGCAAATGTCCGTTTGTGTCTTTGCCCTTAAGTCCTTTGAGTAGATACCTAGCAATGGTATTGCTGGGTCGTATGGCAATTCTATATTCAGCTTTTTGAGGAACCGCCAAACTGCCTTCCACAGTAGTTGCACCCTTTGACATTCCCACCAACAGTGGATAAGTGTGCCTCTTTCTCCGCATCCTCTCCAGCACTTGTCATTTTCTGTTTTGTTGATAATGGCCATTCTGTTGGGTGTTAGATGATATCTCATTGTGGTTTTGATTTGCATTTCTCTAATGGCCAGGGACATTGAGCATCTCTTCATGTGCCTCTTGGCCATCCGTATTTCTTCTTCTGGTAGGTGTCTGTTCAAGTCTTTTTCCCATTTTGTAATTGGGTTGGCTGTCTTTTTGTTGTTGAGTTGAACAATCTCTTTATAAATTCTGGATACTAGACCTTTATCTGATATGTCGTTTCCAAATATTGTCTCCCATTGTGTAGGCTGTCTTTCTACTTTCTTGATGAAGTTCTTTGATGCACAGAAGTGTTTAATTTTGAGGAGCTCCCATTTATTTATTTCCTTCTTCAGTGTTCCTGCTTTAGGTTTAAGGTCCATAAAACCACCTCCAGTTGTAAGATCCATAAGATATCTCCCAACATTTTCCTCTAACTGTTTTATGGTCTTAGACCTAATGTTTAGATCTTTGGTCCATTTTGAGTTAACTTTTGTATAGGGTGTGAGAGATGGGTCTTCTTTCATTCTTTTGCATATGGATATCCAGTTCTCTAGGCACCATTTATTGAAGAGACTGTTCTGTCCCAGGTGAGTTGGCTTGACTGCCTTATCAAAGATCAAATGTCCATAGAAGAGAGGGTCTATATCTGAGCACTCTATTCGATTCCATTGGTCGATATATCTATCTTTATGCCAATACCATGCTGTTTTGACTACTGTGGCTTCATAATATACCTTAAAGTCAGGCAGCGCGAGACCTCCAGCTTCGTTTTTTTTTCCTCAAGATGTTTTTAGCAATTCGGGGCACCCTGCCCTTCCAGATAAATTTGCTTATTGGTTTTTCTATTTCTGAAAAATAAGTTGTTGGGATTTTGATTGGTATTGCATTGAATCTGTAAATCAATTTAGGTAGGATTGACATCTTAACTATATTTAGTCTTCCAATCCATGAACACGGTATGCCCTTCCATCTATTTAGGTCTTCTGTGATTTCTTTTAACAGTTTTTTGTAGTTTTCTTTATATAGGTTTTTTGTCTCTTTGGTTAAATTTATTCCTAGGTATTTTATTCTTTTAGTTGCGATTGTAAATGGGATTCGTTTCTTGATTTCCGCCTCAGCTTGTTCATTAATAGTGTATAGAAAAGCTACAGATTTTTGAATGTTGATCTTGTAGCCTGCTACTTTGCTGTACTCATTTATTAGCTCTAGTAATTTTGTTGTGGATTTTTCTGGGTTTTCTACATATAGTATCATATCGTCTGCAAACAGTGATAGTTTTACTTCTTCCTTTCCAATTTTGATGCCTTGTATTTCTTTTTCTTGCCTAATTGCTCTGGCTAGAACTTCCAACACAATGTTGAATAATAGTGGTGATAGTGGACATCCTTGTCTTGTTCCTGATCTTAGGGGGAAAGTTTTCAATTTTTCCCCATTGAGGATGATATTAGCTGTGGGTTTTTCATATATTCCCTCTATCATTTTAAGGAAGTTCCCTTGTATTCCTATCTTTTGAAGTGTTTTCAGCAGGAAAGGATGTTGAATCTTGTCAAATGCCTTCTCTGCATCAATTGAGATGATCATGTGATTTTTCTGCTTTGATTTGTTGATATGGTGTATTACATTAATTGATTTTCTTATGTTGAACCATCCTTGCATACCTGGGATGAATCCTACTTGGTCATGATGTATAATTCTTTTAATGTGTTGTTGTATACGATTTGCTAGAATTTTATTGAGAATTTTTGCATCTGTATTCATTAGAGAGATTGGTCTGTAGTTTTCTTCTTTTGTAATATCTTTGCCTGGTTTTGGTATGAGGGTGATGTTGGCTTCATAGAATGAATTAGGTAGTTTTCCCTCCACTTTGATTATGTTGAACAGTTTGAGGAGAGTAGGTACTAATTCTTTCTGGAATGTTTGATAGAATTCACATGTGAAGCCGTCTGGTCCTGGACTTTTCTTTTTAGGGAGCTTTTGAATAACTAATTCAATGTCTTTACTTGTGATTGGTTTGTTGAGGTCATCTATTTCTTCTTGAGTCAAAGTTGGTTGTTCATGTCTTTCCAGGAACCTGTCCATTTCATCTAAATTGTTGTATTTATTAGCGTAAAGTTGTTCATAGTATCCTGTTATTACCTCCTTTATTTCTGTGAGGTCAGTAGTTATGTCTCCTCTTTCATTTCTAATCTTATTTATTTGCATCCTCTCTCTTCTTCTTTTTGTCAATCTTGCTAAGGGCCCATCAATCTTGTTGATTTTCTCATAGAACCAACTTCTGGTCTTATTGATTTTCTCTATTGTTTTCAATTTCATTTATTTCTGCTCTAATCTTTGTTATTTCTTTCCTTTTGCTTGCTTTGGGATTAGTTTGCTGTTCTTTCTCCAGTTCTTCCAAGTGGACAGTTAATTCCTGCATTTTTGCCTTTTCTTCTTTTCTGATAAAGGCATTTAGGGCAATAAATTTCCCTCTTAGCACTGCCTTTGCTGCGTCCCATAAGTTTTGATATGTTGTGTCTTCATTTTCATTTGCCTCTAGGTGTTTACTAATTTCTCTTGCAATTTCTTCTTTGACCCACTTGTTGTTTAAGAGTGTGTTGTTGAGCCTCCACGCATTTATGAATTTTCTGGCACTCCACCTATTATTGATTTCCAACTTCATTCCTTTATGATCCGAGAAAGTGTTGTGTATGATTTCAATCTTTTTAAATTTGTTAAGACTTGCTTTGTGACCCAGCATATGGTCTATCTTTGAGAATGATCCATGAGCACTTGAAAAAAAGGTGTATCCTGCTGTTGTGGGATGTAATGTCCTATAAATGTCTGTTAAGTCAAGCTCATTTATAGTAATATTCAGGTTCTCTATTTCTTTATTGATCCTCTGTCTAGATGTTCTGTCCATTGATGAGAGTGGTGAATTGAAGTCTCCAACTATTATGGTATATGTGTCTATTTCCCTTTTCAGTGTTTGCAGTGTATTCCTCACGTATTTTGGGGCATTCTGGTTCGGTGCGTAAATATTTATGATTGTTATGTCTTCTTGCTTAATTGTTCCTTTTAATAGTATATAGTGTCCTTCTTTGTCTCTTTTAACTGTTTTACATTTGAAGCCTAACTTGTTGGATATTAGTATAGCCTCTCCTGCTCTTTTCTGGTTGTTATTTGCATGAAATATCTTTTCCCAACCTTTCACTTTCAACTTATATTTATCTTTGGGTCTAAGATGTGTTTCCTGTAGACAGCATATAGAAGGATCCTGTTTTTTAATCCATTCTGCCAGTCTATGTCTTTTAATTGGGGAATTCAGTCCATTGACATTTAGAGTTATTACTGTTTGGATAATATTTTCCTCTACC
This sequence comes from Tamandua tetradactyla, assembly GCF_023851605.1. NCBI lineage: Eukaryota > Metazoa > Chordata > Mammalia > Pilosa > Myrmecophagidae > Tamandua > Tamandua tetradactyla. The sequence goes on from NC_135329.1 coordinate 203,360,492, forward strand.
ATTTTGCCTTTTGTATTATATATATCATATCTGACTTTCCTTCTTTCTACACTTTTCTCCATGTCTCTCTCTTCTGTCTTTTTGTATCTGACTCTAGTGCTTCCTTTAGTATTTCTTGCAGAGCTGGTCTCTTGGTCACAAATTCTCTTAGTGACTTTTTGTCTGAGAATGTTTTAATTTCTCCCTCATTTTTGAAGGACAATTTTGCTGGATATAGGAGTCTTGGCTGGCAGTTTTTCTCTTTTAGTAACTTAAATATATCATCCCACTGTCTTCTAGCTTCCATGGTTTCTGCTGAGAAATCTACACGTAGTCTTATTGGGTTTCCCTTGTATGTGACGGATTGTTTTTCTCTCGCTGCTTTCAAGATCCTCTCTTTCTCTTTGACCTCTGACATTCTAACTAGTAAGTGTCTTGGGGAATGCCTATTTGTGTCTAATCTCTTTGGGGTGCGCTGCACTTCTTGGATCTGTAATTTTAGGTCTTTCATAAGAGTTGGGAAATTTTCAGTGATAATTTCTTCCATTAGTTTTTCTCCTCCTTTTCCCTTCTCTTCTCCTTCTGGGATACCCACTACACGTATATTTGTACGGTTCACATTGTCCTTGAGTTCCCTGATACCTTGTTCAAATTTTTCCATTCTTTTCCGGATAGTTTCTGTTTCTTTTATAATTCAGATGTTTCATCCTCCAAATCACTAATTCTATCTTCTGTTTCTTTAAATCTGTCGTTGTAGGTATCCATTGTTTTTTCCATCTTTTCTACTTTATCCTTCACTTCCATAAGTTCTGTGATTTGTTTTTTCAGTTTTTCTATTTCTTCTTTATGTTCAGCCCATGTCTTCTTCATGTCCTCCCTCAATTTATCGATTTCGTTTTTGAAGAGGTTTTCCATTTCTGTTCGTATATTCAGCATTAGTTGTTTCAGCTCCTGTATCTCATTTGAACTATTGGTTTGTTCCTTTGACTGGGCCATATTTTCAATTTTCTGTGCGTGATCCATTATCTTCTGCTGGCGTCTGGGCATTTAGTCAGATTTCCCTGGGTGTTCGACCCCACAGGTTGAAAGATTTTTCTGTGCAATCTCTGGGTTTTGTTTTTCTTATCCTGCCCAGTAGGTGGCGCTCGTGGCACACGTTTGTCTACGGGTTCCACCAGTGAAAGTTGCTGTGGGTCCTTTAACTCTGGAAAATTCTCGCCGTAGGGGAGGTTCGGCAGCCGAAGCGTCTTGGAAGAATGCCAGCCAGCCTGGGGTTCCGAATGCGGGGAGGGTCGCCGGCCGCCGCAGCATGGGAGAGCGTCCGGCCGAATTAGCTAGTCGGCCCGGGGCGCCAAGCGTGGCGGGAGGGCGCCAGCTGTCACAGCCCGGGAGAATGCACTGTTCCCAGCCGGACGGGGGAGTCACGTGTTTGGAAGGGATCCCCCGGTCACTGTTCTCCGCAGTCTGGGGATTTCCGACCCAACTCTCTCAGTTGGTCCGGGGGGCCTCGCATGGTGGGGGCACCAGCCGCCGCGGCCTAAGGGGACCACCTGTCCAATTCTACCAGCTGGCCTGGGAAGGTGGAAGGGAGGGACTCCGGTCGCTTGCCGTCCCACCCAGGAAAGCCCGTGCCCCTTGGTGATCTCACCGGAGCTGGTTCTCCCAGATAGTCAGCCGTTCCAGGATGGGGTACGCCGTCCCTTTGATCTCCCTCGTGGCTCCGGGAGCTGCTCTGTATTATCTCCACTCCCCCAGTAGCTGTTCTGGAGGAGGAAAGGTGAGGGCGGCAAGGCTGTAGAGGCTGGTGGTGGAGGAGCCGGTGAAGGCGGGGGAAGAGGGTACCGTGGTGGTTGGAGAGCAGCCGGAGCAGGAGGGGGAGGAGAGGGCGGGCAGGTCGGCTGTTGCGGGGCGTGGGCGCCGCGCGCGGGCCGGCGGAGAAAGAGAGGGGAGAAGGAGGGCGGGTGGGTCGGCTGCTGCGGGGCGTGGGCGCCGCGCGGCGGGCCGGCGGAGAAAGAGAGGGGAGAAGGAGGGCGGGCGGGTCCCCTTCCTTGCCTTTTGATTCAGATGCACGAGAAGCCCAAAATGGCCTGGTGGCAGTCTTAACATCTAGTTCAATGGAATCATTGTTGTATCTCCTGATGGGATCACTCCTTTTGGGACAAAGACCTGTAGACCAGCAGACCTTAAGGTTGCAGGGACAGGAAGGAAAAATTTTTCTAGTGGATCACCAGGGGTGATAGTGAATGGTGCCACTCTCATTTCTACCCTTGATTACTGGACCCATGAATCCAGCGTTTGGGGGGGAAACCCATATAGTAGGCACTGATTCAGAGCATACACAGCCTCCTGGAGAATATTTCCTCAGCCCTGCAAGGTGTTGCCACTTAGTTGGCACCATAATTGAGTCTTCAAAAGACCATTCCAGTCCCTGGCACCATGGGATAAACAATTCATCCTGACCTAAAGGGGGAAAAGAAGTGTAGCTAATAAAGTATCAGTGGCTGAGAGAGTTCAAATAGAGTCAAGAGGCTACTCTGGAGGTTATTCATGCAAGCTTCAGTTAGACATTGCTACCTATCATAATTTGCCAAACCCCAACCGAAACCATTCTGGCTAATCCTAAAGAACACCTAGGGCAAGAGATAAGATTCTACAAAGGTTTCATGTACTAGGGCAACTTCCCAGAAACCTACAACCTCCAGATGGGCCCCTGGATCAGATAATTCCTGAAACCTAGAGGGCCCAGCCTTTCCAGAACATCAGCTAGTTCCATCTCCCTACCCCATATAATTGACAGCTCCTTCCAACATGAAAAAGTTAGAATTGTCATAGCCCAAATACCCCTAAAGAATGGGAAAGAAAGATCGAAGGTGATGGTGAAGTTATACAGAGTATGTAGGGTTTAACAAACAAATATGATTGCTGAATCATTAAATTGACATTTCCTTTTGTCTCCAGTATCTTAGAAGTAAAAACCTAAAATTGTGGAATTGCAGCCCATACCAATGCTGAAATCTGTTTTACAAGTAATTGTTGTGCCATGCTTTGAAATGTATTGCTTTTTTGGTATATATTGTTATTTTTCACAAGAGAAAAAAAAGTCAATTATGATGATAAAAAAATATTTATTCCTTCTAGCCTCCTATATTCTGGAGTAGCTGGAAGGAAAAATCTGAGATGACCATATGCAGCCCATGATAAATTCTGGGATCTGTCTTGTAACTACTTGCTGAAGAGTGGTTTGAAAACTGTTGCTTTTTTCTTTCTTTGCTTTGTATATATGTTATATTGTACAATTTAAAAAGTTGTTTGTTTTTTGTTTTTTTAAAAAAAGTCCATTCCACTGCCTCTGGATGATGGGGAACGTAAGACCAGAGAATTCCATGAGCACATGCCCATTCCCACATTTGATTTGCTGTGAAGTGAATTCCTTGATCAGAGCAATGCTGTGTGCAATACCATGGTGGTGGATAAGGCATTCATTCCGTAAGTCCATGGATGGTAGCTTTGGTTGCTACCTGCCTAATCCAGGCAGGACTATCAATGGCTCAAAAACTTCAGGAATCTTCATTCAGGAATCTGGGCCACCCTATCAGATAAAGAACTATGACCAGCTGAGGTGCTTGCTGAGGGTAAAGTGAACATGGAATGGGTAATGGAGGAGGTAGTGATAAATATGAACTACAATCATGTGACTGGTTACAGAAACAAGGACTGTGACTAAGAGTATTTTTTCCTTATAGGCAGGAATGCAAACCCACATCTGGAGCATGTGTCTGTTCCAGTTGGAACAAATTGCTGCCCCTTTTGTGATGGAAGTTGTTCTAGTTTGCTAGCTGCCAGAATGCAATATACCAGAAGTGGAATGACTTTTAAAAAGAGGACTTTAATAAGTTGCTAGTTTACAGTTCTAAGGCCAAAAAAATGTCCCAATTAAAACAAGTCTATAAAAATGTCCAATCAAAGGCATCCAGGGAAAGATACCTTGGTTCAAGAAGGCTGATGAAGTTCAGGGTTTCTCTCTCAAGTGAGAAGGCACATGGCGAACACAATCACAGTTTCTCTCTCATCTGGAAAGGCACATGGTGAACACTGTCAGGGTTCCTTTCTCATCTGGAAGGGCACATGTTAGACACAGCATCATCTGCTAGCTTTTTCTACTGGCTTCCTGTTTCATGAAGCTCCTCAGGAGGCATTCCTTCTTCATCTCCAAAGATCGTTGGCTGGTGGACTTCAGCTTCTCATGGCTATGTCGTTCTTCTCTGCTCTCTCTCTGAATCTCCCATTCTCCAAAATGTTTCCTCTTTTATAGTACTCCAGTAAGTCAATCAAGACCCACCCAAATGGGTGGAGACATGTTGTCACCTAATCCAGTTTAACAGCCACTCTTGATTAAATCACATCATCCAAGGAGATGATCTTATTACAGTTTCAAACATACAGTATTGAATAGGGATTGTTCTACCTTTATGAACTGGGATTTTGATTAAAACATAGCTCTCCTAGGGGGCATACATCCTTTCAAACCAGCATAGAAGTGGTTCAATATAATCAGCCTGCCACCAGGTAACAGGTTGATCACTTTGGGGAATGGTGCTATATTGGAGACTGAGTGTGGGTCTCTGCTGCTGGAAAATTAGGCACTCAGTGGGGACTATAGCCAGGTCGGCCTCTGTGAGTAGAAGTCCATGTTGGTGAGCCAATGTATAACCTTCATCCCCAACACTATGACCACTTTGTTCATGAGCCCATTGGTCAATAATAGGAGTGGCTTAGGAAAGAGGAGGATGATTTGTATCCACAGGATGGATCATCTTATCCACTTGATTATTAAAATCTTCCTTTGCTAAAGCCACCCTCTCCTGTGCATTCACATGGGATGCAAATATCTTCATGGTCTATCCACATATCTCCTCCCCAGACCTCTTTGTCACTAATTTTCCAGTCATGTTCCTTCCAAGTCCCTTTCCATCCAGCCAAACCATTACCAACAGCCCATGTATCAGTATACAAATGCACCTCTGGCCAGTTCTTCTAAGCAAAATGAACAACCAGGTGCACTGCTCAAAGTTCTGCCCACTGGGAGGATTTCCTCTCACCACCGTCCTTCAGGGACATCTCAGAAAGAGGCTGCAGTGCTACAGCTGTCCACTTTTCACAGCTACCTGCGTATCATGCAGAACCATCTGTAAACCAGGTTAGAGTTTTCCCTCCCTCAGTCAACTGACTATAAGGAACTCCCCAAGAGGATAGCTCTGGGCTGGGAAAGGGAAGGTAATGTGGCAGGAGTGGGGTCCACTTCCTCAATGTAACTTACTTGTGCCCTCAGGACATGCTTGAATCCTAACTCCATTTTATGATAGAATGCTGTTGTGCATGCCGAACTTTATGCCTTGGCAGGTCAAACAACACCCAGCTCCTGATAGACAACTCAGGTCTCATGGTGACTTGATGGCCCATGGTTAAGTATTCAGTTATTACCAAGGCCCAGTAGCAGGCCAAAACCTGTTTCTCAAAAGGAGAATAATTATCTACAGAGGATGGCATGGTTTTACTCCAAAAGCCTAAGGGTCTGTATTGTAATTCTCCTATAGAGGCCTGCAAAAGTCTGCAAACACCATCTCTATTTGATACTGACACTTTCCATCAGCATTGGAACTGCTGGATCATTATGGCCCAAGTCATATTGCACAGCAGCCTGGAACTGTCTCAGAGTCTCCTCTTGTTCTGTTCTCCACTCAAAGCTAGCGGCTTTTCTAGTCACTTGGTAAATGGGCTGGAGTAGCTCACCCAAATGAGGAATATGGTGTATCCAAAATCCAAAGTGAGCAACTAGGCATTGGGTCTCTTTTTTGGTAATAGGAAGGGCCAGATGCAACAGCTTATCCTTCACTTTAGACGGAATATCTTGGCATACCTCATACCACTGGACACCTAGAAATTTTCCTGAGGTGGAAGTCCCCTGTATTTTTGTTGGATTTATCTCCCATCCTCTGACACACAGATACCTTACCAATAAGTCTAGAGTAGTTGCTATTTCTTGTTTTAGTGCCAATGCTCGATATAATAGACCAGTGTGATGTGTTGTGGGAAAGGGAAGCATTCAAATTTTCCGGTCCCTATGCACAAGATTATGACACAGGGATGAAGAATTGAAATATCCCTGAGGTAGGACAGTGAAGGTATACTGCTGGCCTTGCCAGCTGAAAGCAAACTGTTTCTGGTGATCCTTACTAACAGCTATTGAGAAAAAAGCATTTACCAGACCAATAGCTGCATACCAGGTACAGGGGATGTTTGCTTTGCTCAAGCAATGATACCACATCTGGAACAGTAGTTGCAATTGGAGTCACCACCTGGTTAAATCTATGATAATCCACTGTCATCCTCCAAGATCCATCTGTTTTCTCCATATCACTGAATGGCACTGTGATAGGAATCACCACCCCTCCACCATTCAAGTCCTTGAGAGTGGCACTGATCTCTGCAATCCCTCCAGGAATCCAGTATTGCTTCTGATGTACTATTTTGCTAGCTAGGGGAAGTTCTAGTAGCTTCCACTTGGCCTTTGCTACTATAATAGTCCTCACTCCACAAGTTAGGGAACCAGTGTGGGGATTCTGCCAGTTGCTGAGTATGTCGTTATGCATTCTGGAACTGGGGGAAATAACCACAGAATGTGTCCCACTGGACCCACTGTGAGATGGACCTGAGCTAAAACTCCATCAATCACCTGACCTCCATAAGCTCCTGCTCTGACTGGTGGATCAGAGTGATGTTTTGGGTCTCCTGGAATTAATGTCACTTCTAAGCCTGTATTTAATAATCCCCCCAATATCTGTTCATTTCCTTTTCCCCAATGTACAGTTATCTTGGTAAAAGGCTGTAGATCTCCTTGGGGAAGATTGGGAAGAAGGTTAGTAGCGTAAATTTTTGTCAGTCTAGCAGGGTCTTTACCCAAGAGTACCTGGTCTTCCTCTTATTCAAAGGGCTCTGGGTCTGTTAACTGTCTCAACTCTGGAAATTGATTAAGGGGCTGTGACTCTTTATTTTTGTAGTTCAAGTTAGAGTTTTGTTTACTTGACCTAGAACTCTTCTGCTTATACAGATCAAACAAGGTTTACTAGATTGCCCATCTTTTTTCTTCTAGGTACCCCATGATCTAGCCCGTACCATATGTCTCTGCGACTCAAATTGTTTTTTTTTTTTTATTAATTAAAAAAAAATTAACTGACAAAACATTTAGAAATCATTCCATTCTACATATACAATCAGTAATTCTTAATATCATCACATAGTTGCATATTCATCATTTCTTAGTACATTTGCATTGATTTAGAAAAAGAAATAAAAAGACAACAGAATAAGAAATAAAACGATAATAGAAAACAACAACAACAACAACAACAAAAAGACCCTATACTTCACATGCAGCTTCATTCCATGTTTTAACATAATTACATTACAATTAGGTAGTATTGTGCTGTCCATTTCTGAGTTTTTGTATCCAGTCCTGTTGCCCAGTCTGTATCACTTCAGCTCCAATTACCCATTATCTTACCCTATTTCTATCTCCTGATGGTCTCTGTTACCAATGACATATTCCAAGTTTATTCACTAATGTCGGTTCATATCAGTGAGACCATACAGTATTTGTCCTTTAGTTTTTGGCTAGTCTCACTCAGCATAATGTTCTCTAGGTCCATCCCTGTTATTACATGCTTCATAAGTTTATTCTGTCTTAGAGCTACATAATATTCCACCATATGTATATACAACAGTTTGTTTAGCCACTCGTCTGTTGATGGACATTTTTGACTCAAATTGTTTTGACTACTGCCTTGAGTCTGCTGTCCATTATGGCAGCCATACCTACCTTGTCATGGTGATTAGCCTTCACTACATGGCTTCTTGCCAACATGAGATCAAATCATCCCCATTATGTTTAAGGATTAGAGCTCAGTAACAGCAGTTCCTGCAATAATATCAGACTTACAGAGAAGAGAAACTACCGAGCTTTTCAGGGATGATCGAGCTAGTCTCACACATTAATTTCTCAAGTTTCTGGTGAAAGATGTGTCCTCTGGACATTCCTGGGGTGTATGGGCAGATCTTTCATGATAAATCCACTGTAACATTCCAAATTCTCTTAAGCCTTTGGATCCCTTCATCTACATTATACCAGGGCAATTCTGGCATTTCAACCTCAGATAATGTCCAACGCTTTTTGATCCATGCGTCAGCCAACCGCCCAAACAGATAGTTACCACCCTTCCTAACCCCTTGAGGTATAATACTGAATCCAGAATCTCTGCTTAATGGGCCTAAATCAATAAATTGAACTTGATCCAACTTCATATTTCTTCCACCATTAATCTACACCCTTAATATCCATTCTCTCATATAATCCCCTGATTTCTGTGTATAAAAATTGGAAAACTCATGCAGTTCTTTTGGAATATTGTATACCTCCTCATGGGTCATACTTTATACTTCACCTTATGGAACCAGTTGTGACTTTATCTAGTTATAGGCCTAGAAGGAAAGAGAGGTGGTAGTGGCGGGTCATGAAAAGAATTAGAAGTGCCTTTCAAGTCAATTCCCTTGAAATTCCACCTGGTGAAACAGGATTAATCTTTGCAGACAGAGGAGTGAGGGCTGTGTAGGTAGGGGAATAGGTTTAGCAGTCACTGAAGGGTTAATATCTTCAGGTGGAGGTTGTATGGCAGACTCCTTAGGGAATACTGGAGGTTGGAAAGTTGTTTCCTCAAGGCAGACTGGAGAATGAGTGGCTGTTTCCTTAGAGCAGACCATTACAGGTTTATCTAGCAAGACTTAGCAAAATCTAGGGTTTCAGTGACTGCCATCATTATCCATATGTCCCCATCCCAATTTTCAGGATCCCATCCCTTTCTAATCAATCCCCTCACTTAAACAGCTGAGACCCTGCAAGGTTGAGAATTTATTTTACATTGTAAATCTGCTACTCATACAATGAGACTCTGGGTCTAGTTTTCAGAGAGCTCAGGTCTGCAGCCATAGGAAATAAAATGTTTTTTTTCAAGGCACACACAGAAACTTTTACATCTTTCATACAGTACTTAAGCTGCAAATTTGTAGCCTCCAATTCATCCTTTTCTTTTAAAATTGTATCCAGCATATCTAGAAACACCAGCCAACATAATACCTTTTAACTCCACAAAGCTATCAAGATGTCAAAAACACTCTCACTCAGAGCCTTGCTTCATATAATCTTATGATTAGCAGAGTCAAATAGTGATATTTCTATTGTGATATATAAGCTTCATATAAGCTTATGATTAGCAGAGTGAATGGTGATATCTCTATTGCCAGCTCATGCCATGGACTGCTAGTGTCATCTTGATTGCTGGAAATAGAGTCATTAGTGCCTATGAGTCTAATTAGAGTTGAAAACCAATAGCAAAAACCCATTTTTAAGATTCTGTTTCTCAAGAACCACTCTTGTACCAAAGCTGTATTAGTTAGGGTTCTCTAGGGAAACAGAACCAACATGAGAAATCTGTAGATAGTATGAGATTTTATAAAAGGTGTCGCATGATTGTGGGGATGCATGAGTCCAAATTCCATAGAGCAGACTGCAAGCTGGCACTCCAATGAAGATCTTCAGTGAATTCCCGAGGAGAGGCTGGCTGGTTGACTGAAGTAGAGACAAAAGTTCTCTTTTCTGACTACTGAGGCCATAACCTCCTCCTTAGAAGCCTTCAACTGATTAAACAAAATAGCTGTCATTGTAGAAGACACCCCGTTAGTCAACTGCAGATGTAATTGGCCATAGATGCAATCAGTGTGCTGATGACTTAAATCCACAAAATGTTCTTGCAGCTATAGATAGCCCAGTGCTTGCTTGACCAGACAACTGGACACCATCACCTGGCCAAGTTGACACATGAACCTAACTATCACAGTATCAGAATAAATTTTTTTTTAAGTCTGTGGAACTACAAGAACAGTGAACCTGAAGCTAAACCATAGACTAATAATAACAATTATAAAAATGTGCTATCATCAATTGTAACAAATGTTCCACACCAGTGCAAGTTGTTGTTGGTGGGATGGTGGGGCCAAAAATTGGAGACAGTTCAAATGTCCACCAGCTGCTAAATGGATAGAGAAAATGTGGTATAGTCTTACAATGTAATATTATTCAGCTGTAAACAAACTGAAGTGCTGAGACATACTACAACATGGATAAACTTGGAAACATGCTAAGTGAAGGAAGCCAGAAATAAAGGCCACATATTGTATGATATTATTTATTTGAAATGTCTAGAACAGGCAAATCCATAGAGATAGAAAGTAGATACTTATTCTACTATGAGAACTTCATCTTAATCCCTGGCCCTCAACAAGTTCCTACCAAGTTGTAGGTGCCCATTTTTTGTTGTTGTTATTGTTAAGCCATTAAATGAGTGAATATGTGAGCAAAGTAAATACAGGTCTTATCCTCAATAGAGTTTCTTTGACTCGTTTCCCGGTGGCGATGTGACTGTCCTTCCTGCTATTGGTTCCACTGCTTCCGTTCATGGAAGCCACCAGCGACCTTCCAAATATCCAGTTGTTCAAGTGACGTGATAAGGAGGGCCTGGTCAGTTTGCTTCTAATTAATTATATTACAGCACTTTATAGATAATGATCCTAGAATTTCATAGGAGATCATGACAGCATGGACCAAAGAACCAAATGAGATGTTTTTACAATTGAAGATCTTCTACTTTTACCATCTCAGGGATATTAATTTTCTGGGGCTGCCATAACAAAGCACCATAACTGGGTGGCCCAAAACAACAGCAATGTATTCTCTCACTGTTCTGGGGGCTAGAAGTCTGAAATCAAAGTATTGGCAGGGCCATACTCCCTTTGAAGGCTGTAGGAAAGAACCCTTCCTTCCCTATCTTGGATATTGATGGTTGCTACAGTCCTTGGCATTCCTTGACTTGTAGCTACATCATTCCACTTCCTGCCCCTGTCCTCACATGGCTTGTGTGTCTCCAAATCCTCTTCTCCTTATAAGGATACCAGTAATTGGACTTTGGGTTCATCCTACTCCGGTATGTATCTTGATTATATCTGCAAAGACCCTATTTCCAAAAGAGGCCACAGTCGCAGGTATTGGGAATTGAGATTATTCTTCAACATAACCTTTTGGGAGACATAAATTAATCCCACTACGTCAAGTAGAGTTGAGACAGCGTGGGAAGAAGAAGCTACAAATGGCAGTGGAAGAAATCAAGTGGCAGAATAGCTGGGAAATCATACTGTGCCCAGTTTAGAAAGAACCTGAAATCTAAATTTTTCTACTACTTTTTAATTAATTGTAACTGATCCTCTTCAAATCAATAAAGAGCTCAGTTGTACTTCAGATATTTCCCAACAAGTTGAATCTCCTTATTCAAAAAGAATGAGCAAGCTTGTAGATACTGCTAAAATACCTAAAGGCATGTAGTCACCCCTACTCTCCACCCAGCCAGTTGCCCTTGTTTATCTACCAACCCCCTCTTTCTATCATTCTACTGGTGTTTGTAGTGTGGTAATTAAGAGCAAAGTCTATAGAATCTGTCAGATCTGGATTCAAACTCCAGTTCCATACTACAAACGATTTGTGTGTTTGACACCTTTTAAAATCTCTCTGAATGTTAGTTTTTCCACTTGTGAAATGTGTATCATGATATTCGTCTTTTGGGCTGTCATCAGAATAATAATTAAATTGATGCATGTATGCCTTCAGAAACAGTAACTATTATTACATCTTCATTATTATCATCATGGGTTCTATTTTCAAGATTTTTGTTTGTTCAGTCTTAATTTCTTTCAAGTCTGGCCTAATTTTAAAGAGTGAGATTTGGATTTATATACTTATGCTGCAATTGAAATTGCAATTCTGGCATTATCAGCTTAATTTCTCATCATAAAAATAAATTTGATACTGCTTCATGCATCAGTTGTATAAATTAAATTAAGTTAATAAAATAAGATCTTATTGGTTATCTTTCTCTTGGGAACAATGAAATTATCTAAAGTTGAGAGTGCTGATGGACTGAGGACTTCGGGCATTATCTGATGTCTAATGAATATGGGCGGCTGAAAGATGCACTGATTTGACAAATAATGATGTATACATATGATCGAATATTGTGCTGTTACAAAAAGGAACAAAGTTGTGAGGCATGCAACATTATGAATGAACCGCTGGGATGCTTGGTGAGGCAAATAAGCCAGAAACAAAAGAATTATTGTATGGTCTCATTTAGAAAATGCTTATAAGAAAACAGGCGCCTAGATTGTAAGCTCTCGTAGCTGTCACATATTGTCTGGAGTGGTAATTGTTATTTCTGGATTTTTAAACAGGCTATTTTATATATGTATAACCTGGTATTCAGCGCTAAAAATTACAGCAATCAGGTCAGGGTTAAGGTAATTCAGAACACAGTGGTGAGGAAGAATTGTGTATATTTTGGAATCTCACCTACTCTTTAAGACCAAAGAAATAAAGGTTTATTTTATCCAGATCCTAAATTTTCTGTAGTACATAATCTAACTCAACCTACCTAGATAGCTCATTTAAACAACTGAAACACAGGGAGCTCAGAATAAAAATGAGGGCCTTTAAACCTGTATAGCTTAATGATAATGCCTGGATATATCCCAGAATATACTAAGCAGATGATCAAAAAGTATTGGTAAAGTTTCTTAAGGGATGGGAGAAAAAACATGGAACTATTAAACTTTACCACTGGGGAAACCCCTGATACTATGTTAGACATTAGGGACACCCAAATCAATAGGCCCAGCCCTTGATCTTGAGGCTTGTTCTTGTGTCAAACCCCAACCAAAATCATTCCAGCCAATCCTAGAGAACACCTAGGGCAATATATGATTCTACAAAGGTTCCATGCACTAGGGTAACTTTCCAGAAACCTACAACCTCCAGATGGGTTCCTGGACCAGATACATCCTGAACCTAGAGGACCCAGCCTCTCCAGAACATCAGCTAGTTCCATCTTTGCACCTCACGTATTGACAGCCCCTTCCAACATGAAAAAGTTAGAATAGGCATAGCCCGAACACCCCTAAAGAGTGGGAGAAAGATCAAAGGTGATAGTGGAGTTACATAGAGAAGGTAGGGTTTAACAAATGAGTATGACTGCTGAATCATTAAATTGATATTTCTTTTAGTCTCCGGTCTTAGAGCAGTTAGAAGTAAAAACCTAAAATTGTGGAATTGTAACCCATACTAAACTCTGAAATCTGTTCTACAACAAAGTGTTGTGCTGTGCTTTGAAATTTATTGCTTTTTTGTATATGTGTTATTTTCACACAAAAAAGAAAAAAGATTTTGATGATAAAAAGATATTTGTTCCTTCTAGCCTCCAATGTCTGGAGCAGCTAGAAGGAAAAATCTGAGTTGATGGTATGGTAGCCCATGACAAAGTCTGGGATCTGTCCTGTAACTACCCATTGAAGAGCGCTTCGAAAATTATTGCTTTTTTTCTTTCTTTGCTTTATATACATGGTATATTATACAATAAAAAAGGTTAAAAAATATTTGATCCAGATCAAATAAAAATGACTCTTTCTGCCCTCTTTAAACGAATTAGTCATTCATTTTGTAAACATTTATCTGGGGGCTACTCTCTAGCTGAAATGGCTCGTTCTATATTATCATTAAAATAACTGCGAAGAATTTATGAGTGGGAATGGACTCTTCGGAAAGTCTGATGGTAGAAATAGTAGCTTAGAAAGCTTTAGTGACTTACTGAAGAATAGACAGCTGCAAAGTCATGTGGACAAAACTAGGATGTAACATCCCCCTAACTCCCACTCAATGATCTTTCCAAGGCACCAAACCCTATAGTAAGAAAAAGGCAAATAGTGACTTTATGGCTAGACTTTATTTTAATCCCTTCAGTGACCTGTTTACATTCTCTGACGCACACCATGCATCTCTCACATCCTCCTGACCAATCCTAACCCGTCAATCTTATAGCACCCTGCTCTTTTCTGACCCCAAGTACAAAAGGCTTTTTAGAGCTGCCAGTGGTAATTATAGTCTCCCACACAGCATTCCCACAGTTTTATGAATAATTACAGAGCTGAGTTTTGGGGGGTAAAAATACTCAGTCCCACCATCCCCACCCCCATATCCTGTGGCTCCCATGGAGAAGTATTTGATAAAGATTTCAGTCCTACATGCTAGCTCCCAGGCATCTGTTTGATGTTTGATGGTTCCTTCAGTGGCTCTTAGTTTCTAATTCTTTATTCTGTTCTGTGACGTGGTACCAGCAATAACTCAAAGGGAAAAGAACATCTACTAATGTCCTCTTTGAAAAACAATCAAAAGCCATTTTGCAGACCTCAGATCCCAGTGAAAATGTGTGTCTCTTTGTTCTTGTCTTGGTTCTGCTGGCAACATTTTTATCCCAGGATCAAGAGGCGGGTGGTTGAACAGAACAAGGGAGCTGCCTCCAAGTCCAGTGCAGCTGCACAGCAGTTCCAGGCTGGGCGCAGCAGGAACGTCTGCAGATGCAGGCGTGGTGGGAGGCAGCTAGCTGCTTTGCAGGTCTCTTTGGAGGTTAAGCTTCCAGCCTATTGCAAATCTGTTAAGGCAGTCAGATTCTGAGATATCCACATAGATTAGACCTTTCAGATACTTCATTATAAAGATTTCTTTTTATCATCTGACTATTTGGCCTGGTTTTGTAGGTTGGTTCGTTTGTTTCTGGTGGCTCAGTCTTGCTTTTATCTAATTATAATATTTTGTGACATATGCGACAACAAAGCAAACAAAAACTTTATTGAATTGGCAAATCGCTGTAAAGTCTTTTTTCAAGAGCATCAGCTTGATCTTGTAGGGTGGATTATAAAAAGGATCATCTGTTTTGAAGATGCCTTTATTCTTGGAGTTTCCATCACCTGCTCTGGTGACATCCACAGAACCTTGGCAGACCCTAGGGGTTCACTTGGTCATCCCTCATAAAAACCATTCATTTTATTTTGAATAAAATTCATTGTATTGCTATTATGGGGCTTTCCTTTCTCTACCACTTTAGATAATTTGCCTTTTTTTGAAAAAAAGTTTCATTTCAAAATATTTCTGGAATATGCAATTTTATTCAGCTTTGCTTCTTTTTTTGTGGATGTCTTTGGCCAGAAGTTTAATGCCATGGATAAATTACCTAGCGAGAAGGGAAGTTTTAGATCTTCTGTGTCTGTTGCATATGCATCCTCTCTGGCCTTTTAAATGGTTTTAAGTGGCTCCTTGGTGAAGCGACCACTTGGTATCATCCTGTAGAAAGAGGGTAAAGTTATTCATTAATCAAATAATAATTGTTGTGCTAAACTTGAAAGGACCTGGGTCTTCAAAACCAAAAATACGTGGTCCCTGCCTTCAAGAAATTCAAGCTCTTGTAAGCAGGTCGTGGGTTATAGTGTCTATATAACAGTAAGAGCACATAAAGGCAGACATGAGCACAGATAAGGGGGTAATAGACTCCGTGGGTGACTGGAGAAGGAAAGCTGGCGAGGGGAAAACCTCACAGAGCTTCCCCTCTTCATTCGGGAGGCATTTTTGAGTATATGTCTGACAATGTTGCAGGCTCCAGGAACTCAGCATAAAAAGGTAGTTAGAATTAAATATCATGGAGAAAAAGAGAAAACATTAAATAAGAGCCAAACAACAAGCTATACCAAGTGTATACAAATAATATAGGGGCTACTTTATATTGGGTGGTCAGGAAAGATCACTCTGGGGATGTAAGAATTAACATTAGACTAGAAAGTTAAGTGCTATAAACTGGGCAAAGATTTGCAGAGGGAATAGTTATAGCAACGCTTCTAAAGTAGGCACAAGCTTTATGTGTTTGAGAAATGGAAAGAAGGCAGCTGTGGGTGGTAGGTGAAGGTGGGAGGGTCAGATCATGTAGGACAGGGTAAAGGATTACAACAAATCCAGAGTGCAGGGTAGTCATCGGTGGTTGTAAGCATGGGTGTGACATGGCCCAGCCCCTGGCTGCTGTGTGGAAAATAGAATCTAGTGGCAATAAGGATGACACATGGAGAGCAAGGAAGAGATTATACAGCAGAGGCTGTGTCAGGTACCGGGGGCTGATGGTGGTAGAGAAAGAAGTGAATGCTTATGAAAGAGGAAAAAGAATTTACCAAGCATACAAGGTGAAGGTAGGGCCATCAAGACAGAGAGGTAAGTATGGGAGAATCATAATCAATTCCTCATGGTCAAAGCTGACAGTGAGCAAGTGGGATGGCCATAGAGAAGGTGAAGAGGTGAACTTTCTAACTCAACCTAGATGCCAGGTTAAACTTGTAGTTTATTTTTAATTTTAAGAAACATATTATTTTGAGATCATTGTAGATTCACATGCAGTTAGAAGAAAGAATACAGAGAGATGCCATGTACCCTTCACCCAGTTTCCCCCAATGGTGAAATCTTGCACAGCTGTAGTACAATATGGCAACGAGGAAATTGACATTCCATCAACTGTATTCAGATTTCAACAGTTTTTCATGTGCTCATCTGCGTGCATATTTAGTAGTAGGCAATCCTGTCACTTGTGGAGATTAGTGTGACCACTATGATGGTCAAGATACATCAGTTCCCTCATGCCACCTTTGTATGGTCAAACCTCCCTCCCTCCCCACCTCCCTAACTCTTGGCAACTACCAATCTGTTCTCCAGCTCTATAATTTTATCATTTCAAGAATGTTATATAAATGGAATAATACAGTACATAATCTTGGGGGATTGGCTTTTTTCACTCCACATAATTCCCAAGAAAGCCATCCAGATTATTGCATGTATCAGTAGTTCATTCCTTTGCATTGCTGAGTAGTAGTCTGTGGTATGAATATTCCAGTTTGTTTACTCCCTATTGAAGGATATTTAGACTGATTTCAGTTTTGGGCTTTTTATGGATAAAGCTTCTGTAAGCATCCATGTACAGGTATTGGTGTGAACATACGCTTTCATTTCTCTGGGATAAATGCCCACAGTGCAATCATGGGTCATATGGGAAGCACATGTTCTGTTCAGTAAGAAACTGCCAGACATTTTACATAGTAGATGTACCATTTTATATTCCCACCAGAAAAGTGTAAGTGATTTGGTTTCTTGGCATCTTTACCAGTATTTGATGTTGTCTCTATATTTTATATTAGCCATTGTGATAGGGGTGTAGTGATATCTCATTCTGATTTTAATTTGTATTTCCGTAATAGCTAATGATGTGGAATATCTTTTCATGTGCTTATCTGCTGTCTAAATACCTGGTCTGTTCACACATTTTTCCCATTTCCTAAATTGGTGATTTGTTTTTTCACTGTTGAGGGTTGAGTTCTTTATGTAGTTCAGATACTAGTCCTTTGTCAGTGTTCTAGTTTGCTAGCTGTCAGAATGCAATATGGCTTTTAAAAGGGGAAATTTAATAAGTTGCTAGTTTGCAGTTCTAAGGCCGAGAAAATGTCCAATTAAAACAAGTCTATAGAAATGTCAAATCAAAGGTATACAGGGAAAGATGCCTTGGCTCAAGAAGGCTGATGATGTTCAGGGTTTCTCTCTTGGCTGGAAGGGCACATGGCGAGCAAGGCATCATCTTCTAGCTTCCACTCCTGGCTTCCTGTTTCATGAAGCTCCCGGAGAGACATTTTTCTTCTTCATCTCCAAAGGTCGCTAGCTGGTGGACTCTGCTTCTCATGGTTATGTCGTTCTGCTCTGCTCTCTCTGAATCTCTCATTCTCCAAAATGTTTCCTCTTTTACAGGACTCCAGTAAACCAATCAAGACCCACTCAAATGGGTGGAGACACATCTCCTCTAATCCAGTTTGACAACCACTCTTGATTGGGTTACATCTCCAAGGAGAGGATCTAATTACAGATTCAAACATACAGTATTGAATAGGGATTATTCTGCCTTTACGAAATGGGATTTTGAATATAACATGGCTTTTCTAGGGTCCATACATCTTTTCAAACCAGCACAGTCAGATATGTGATTTGCAAATATTTTCTCCCAGTCAGGGGCTTATCTCTCAATAAGGACTTTTGTAGAGCAAACATTTTTAATTTTGATGAGGTCCATTTAGTCAATTTTTCCTTTTGTGGGTTGTATTTTTGGTGTCAAATCTAAGAACCCTGCCTACATTTAGATCCTGAAGATTTTGTTCTTATGTTTCTTCTAAAAATTGTATAGCTTTATGTTTTAGATTTAGCTGCATGATCTATTTCGAGGGTTTTTATTTTGTTTCTTTTTGGCCCAAGGTGTTGAGTTTAAGTTCTTTTTTGTTTTGTTTGCCTATAGATGTCCAATTGCTCTAGCATCATTGTTTGAAAAGATTATCCTTCCTCCAATGAATTGCTTTTGCACTTTTGTCAATAATCAGTTGGGTATAGGATATGACTCTCAGGGATGAGCCTGGCCCAGGCACCGTGGGATCAATAATGCCTTCCTGACCAAAAGGAGGAAGAGAAATGTAACAGATAAGGTATCAGTGACTGAGAGTGTTCAAATAGACTTAAGAGGCTATTCTGGAGGCTACTTTTATGCAATCTTCAGCTAGACATTGCTACCTATAATTGTTGTCAAACCCCAACCAAAACCATTCCTGCCAACCCTAAATCCCTAAAAACACCTAGGGCTTTATCTGAGATTCTACAAAGGTTCCATGCACTATGATTACTTTCCAGAAACCTACAACCTCCAGATGGGTTCCTCGGCCAGATAAGTCCTGAAACACAGAGGAGCCAGCCTCTCCAATACATCAACTAGTTCCATCCCCCTATCCCATATTATTGACAGCCCTTTCCAATATGAAAAATTTAGAATGGGCATAGCCCAAATATACATAAAGATTGGGAAACAGATCAAAGGAGAAGGTGCAATTATACAGAGAAGATAGGCTCTAACAAATGAATATAATTGCTGTATCATTATATTGATATTTCTTTTAGTCTTGACTCTTGAAGCAGATGGAAGTAAAAACCTAAAATTGTGGAATTGTAACCCATACCAAACTCTGAAATCTCTTCTACCCCTAGTTGTTGCGATGTGCTCTGAAATTTATTGCTTTTTCGTATATATGTTATTTTTCATAATTAAAAAAATGATATTAAAACATCAATTGGGTAGATATATATGTATCTATTTCTAGGCTCTCTATTCTGTGCCACTGATCTGTGGGTGTCGCCCTCTACCTTCACCTCACTCTTTTGATTACTGTATTTGTATAATAAGCCTGAATATCAAGTAGGGTGATTCCCCCCACTTTCTTCTTTTTCAACAATATTTTAGCCATTAGAGGTCCACTGCCTTTCCATACCAATGTTAAAATAAGCTCATCTATGTCTACGAAAAACAAAATTTCCTGGGATTTTGAAAAGGATTGTATTCAACCTATAGATCAATTTGGGAAAATTGACATCTTTACTATGTTCAGTTTTCCCATGCGTGAACACAATATATTTCTCCATTTATATGGGTCTTCATTCATTTCATCCACATTCTGTAATTTCTAGTATATAGATCTTGTATATTTTTTGTTAGATTTATATTAAGTATTTCTTTTACTATGAGACAATTGTGAATGGACTTTCTATTTCTACAGTTTTTTTTGTTAGTTTGCAATTAATTTTTTGCTCTTTTTTTTTTATCCTGTCCTCAGATAGAAGAATGTGCCTTGCTGTAAATGTAAGTCACTGAGCCACTAGTGCCCAAAATGCTATTTCCCAAACATGGTTTTAATCCTGATTTTCAGGGATCTTCATCTGGGTAAGGGGTAGACCACTTCTGCTTCCATGGAAAACTGGCATGTTTGGCTGGGTTCGTTTTCAGTTTGTGAGTGTCAGAAACATGATTTCTAAAGAAATGGAGATTTTTGTCGTTGAGGCCACCACACTGATTTCTGCATTAGCTAGGTTTGCTTCTTCTGATGTTCTAGAAATAGGCAGCGGCCTAAAGAGCTTTTCTGCAAGCTATATTTCTTTCAAAACTTTTTTTCTTTTTGATTTTTGTATTTTGTTTGGAAATATTGAATGGCTGTGCTGTAAAAGCACAATTTCATTTCCTTCACTTGGTAGTCTAAGACCCAGTAATGAGATAGGTAGCCTGGGGGCAGGAAGACTTTCCATGAGGATGGTGTGACCAGCATCTGCAAACCCCAGAACTCCTGTCACTCTATGTCTGACTGTACAATTGACCAGTATTGTGAAAAGGGAGGGCATCTCACAGTTGATATTGCTAGGGTGATGATCACACTTCCAAATCCAAAACTGAGCATTACGGTTTGCTAGCTGACAGAATGCAATATACCAGAAATGGAATGGCTTTTTGTTCTAGTTTGCTAGCTGCCGGAATGCAACACACCAGAGACGGATTGGCTTTTAATAAAAGGGGATTTATTTTGTTCGTTCTTCAGAGGAAAGGCAGCTAACTTTCCACTGAGGTTCTTTCTTACGTGGAAGGCACAGGATGGTCTCTGCTGGTCTTCTCTCCAGGCCCCTGGGTTCCAACAACTTTCCTCGGGGTGATTTCTTTCTCCATCTCCAAGGGCCCGGGCTAAGCTGCAAGTGCTGAGATGAGGAATGCCGAGCTGCTAGGTTGTGCTACGTTGCGATCTCTCATTTAAGCACCAGCCAATTAAGTCAAACGTCACTCATTGCAGCAGACACGCCTCCTAGCGGACTGCAGATGTAATTGGCAACAGATGAGGTTCACGTACCGTTGGCTTATGTCCGCAGCAACAAGATTAGGTATGCTCACCTGGCCAAGTTGACAACTGAATCTAACTAACACACTTTTTAAAAGGGGGAATTTAATAAATTATAAGTTTACAGTTCTAAGGCCATGAAAATGTCCCAATTAAAGCAAGTCTATAGAAATGTCCAATCTAAGGAATCCAGGGAACGATACCTTGGTTCAAGAAGGCTGATGAAGTTCAGAGTTTCTCTCTCAAGTGGAAGGGCACATGGTAAACACAGTCAGAGTTTCTCTGTCATCTGGAAAGGCACATGGTGAACACAGTGGCATCTACTCACTTTCTTCCCAGGCCTCTGGTTTCAAGAAGATCCCCAGGACATCTCCAAAGACGTCTCCTTTCTTCATCTCCAAAGGTCACTGGCTGGTGGACTCTCTGCTTCTGATGGCTATGTTGTTCTCTAGCTTTTTCCAAAGTTCTTCTTCTTTTAAAGGATTCCAGTAAAACCAATCAAGACCCACCTGGAGAGAGAGTGCCAAGATAGCAGCTTAGTGAGGTATGGGATTTATTTCGTCCTCCAGAGCAGCTACTAAATAGCTAAGAACAGTACAGAACAACTGCTGAGACCACGTCAGTGACCGGACACACAGCGTGCCCCAGTCTAGACCAGCTGGACCAGCTGCGAGCGCCCCCAGAACCGTGAGTTTCTAAAGCCATGGTGGCTGACACCCCTCCCCACAGGCTGCTTTCCAGAGGGGAAAGGAAAGAAACTTTACCAGTAGCAGAGATTGAGTGCAACTAAGCTTCAATTGTGGAATTAATTCACAAATTCTCACTACTAAAAATAAGCCCCCAGCTCAGCTGAATCTCGAGTCAAAGTGGTGATTGCTGATTTTTGCCCCAGTGCCGAGGGGGCAGGGCTGACTGAAAAAGAAAAAAAGAAACAGAGGTTTTTTTTGATCGGATAGCACATAATATTTGAAAGAGTCTAGGCCCTGAAGAAAGAAAGGAGGCATATAGGATCTGAAGGCACACAAAGCAACATACCAACTTATGCCCTTGATTGGCAAACCCGAGGAATGGGGGTCCTGCTCTGAGAAGGACTTTTCTCTTTCTTTTTTGTAGCTGTGTTTCTATAGCTTAACTGCCTTTTGATACAGTGGCAGGGCTTCTCAGGCTGCAGCTGCCCCAGGCATAGGCAGAAGCAAGCTTCTTTGAGAGATTGCCTGGAGCCTGTGCCTTCCCTAAGAGAGGGGTGGGGCCCAGCTCAGGTGGATTCCCTCCCTCAAGGAATTCAGCCCCCAGAGTTTGGAAAATTGAAGCAATTAAAGCCAGCCTACAACCTCTCCTCTGTCTCCACCAAGCCCCCAGCAGGGAGAGTCTGCTGAAGTTAAAGGTACCACATCACCTTAAGCTGTTGGTACCCACAGGCAGAAAAGCACCATATGCTGGGCAAGATAGGAGAAACACAGAATCCAGAGACTTCATAGGAAAGTTTTTCAACATGCTGAGTCTCACCCTCAGAGAAAACTGATGCAGGTGACTCTTTCTTCCTGATGGAGGCCAGTTTGGTCTGGGAAAATCTTGCTGGGGTCTATAATACCTAAGTAGACCCTTCTAAGGGTGGAAGGGAAAAGGCACCATACAGACAGGGCAAGAAACAAGAAAACAAGAACTGAAAAATTCTGCTCTGTTTAAACCTAAGCTAGTGGTCCAGAATAAGCTAAACTGAATGTCAAAGAACAGATAGACAACAAATTCACCAAGCAAGAAAACCTGAGGTAAAATAAGTGAAAACAATCTCCACAATAAACTAATTAAGGTAATTAAATACCTAGATGCCAGCAAAAAATAACAAATCACATTAGGAAAATTGAAGATATGGCCCAGTCAAAGGAACAAACCAACAATTCAAATGAGATACAGGAGTTGAAGCAATTAATTCAGAATGTTGGAACAGACATGGAAAACCTCATCAAAAACCAAATCAATGAATTGAGGGAGGATATAAAGAAGTCAAGGAATGAACTAAAAGAAGAAATCAAAAGTCTGGAAAAATAAATCACAGAACTTATGGGAATGAAAGGCACAGTAGAAGAGATGAAAAAAACCAATGGAAACCTACTCTGTCAGATTTCAAGAGGCAGAAGATAGGATTACCACTGGATAACAGAACATCTGAAGTCCAACAAGCAAAAGAAAATACAGGGAAAAGAATGAAAAATATGAGTAGGGACTCAGGGAATTGAATGACAACATGAAGTACATAAATATACATGTTGTGGTTATCCTAGAAGGTGAAGAGAAGGGAAAAGGAGGAGAAAAACTAATGAAGGAAATTATCACTGAAAATTTCCCAACTCTTAGGAAAGGCTTAAAATTACAGATCCAAGAAGTGCAATGTACTCCAAACAGAATAGATCCAAATAGACATAC
Source organism: Tamandua tetradactyla (assembly GCF_023851605.1). NCBI lineage: Eukaryota > Metazoa > Chordata > Mammalia > Pilosa > Myrmecophagidae > Tamandua > Tamandua tetradactyla. The sequence continues at coordinate 203,383,649 of NC_135329.1, forward strand.
CCCAAGACACTTACTAATCAGAATGTCAGATGTCAAAGAGAAAGAGAGAATCTTGAAAGCAGAAAAGAAAAGCAATCCATCACGTACAAGGGAAGCCCACTAAGATTATGCGTAGATTCCTCAGCAGAAACCATGTAGGAGAGAAGACAATGGGATAATATATTTAAATTACTAAAAGAGAAAAACTGCCAACCAGGAATTCTATATCCAACAAAATTGTCCTTCAAAAATGAGGGAGAAATTAAAACATTTTCAGGCAAAAAATCACTGAGAGAATTTGTGGCCAAGAGACTGGCTCTGCAAGAAATACTAAAGGGAGCACTAGAGGCAGATACAAAAAGACAGGAGAGAGAGATGTGGAGAAGAGTGCAGAAATGAAGATTATCAGTAAAGGTAAAAAGAAGAAAAATTAGATATGACATATAAAACCCAAAAGGCAAAATGGTAGAAGAAAATACTACCCGTACAGTAATAACACTAAATTTTAATGGATTGAACTCTCCAATCGAAAGGCATAGACTGGCAGAATGGATTAAAAAGCAGGACCCATCTATATGTTGTCTACAGGAAACACATCTTAGACCCAAGGATAAACATAGGTTGAAAGTGAAAGGTTGGGAAAAGATATTTCATGCAAATAACTATCAGAAAAGAGCAGGAGCAGCTATACTAATATCCAACAAATTAGACTTCAAATGTAAAACAGTTAAAGAGACAAAGAAGAACGCTATTGTGCTGTTTTGAAAGGAAGTATGCCCCCTAAGAAAAGTGATGTTTTGATATAAATCCCATTTCATAAAAGTAGAATAATCCCTATTCAATACTGTATATTTGAAACTGTAATGAGATCATCTCCCTGGTTGATGTGATTTAGTTAAGAATGGTTGTTAAACTGGATTAGGGGATGACATATCTCCACCCATTTGAGTGGGTCTTGATTAGTTTCTGAAGTCCTATAAAAGAGGAAACATTTTGGAGAATGGGAGATTCAGAGAGAGCGACACTATGAAGCAGAGAGTCCACCAGCCAGCGACCTTTGGAGATGAAGAAGGAAGACGCCTCCTGGGGAGCTTCATGAAACAGGAAGCCAGGAGACAAAGCCAGCAGATGACGCCTTGCTTGCCATGTGCCCTTCCAGCTGGGAGAGAAACTGTGACTGTGTTCACCATGTGCCTTTCCAGATGAGAGAGAAACCCTGAACTTCATCGGCCTTCTTGAACGAAGGTATCTTTCCCCAGATGCCTTTGATTGGACATTTCTATAGACTTGGTTTAATTGGGACATTTTCTCAGCCTTAGAACTGTAAATTAGCAACTCATTAAATTCCCCTTGTTAAAAGCCGTTCTGTTTCTGGTGTATTGCATTCTGGCAGCTAGCAAACTAGAAAAACTATGTACTAATAAAAGGAACAATTCAACAAGAAGACATAACAATCATAAATATTTATGCACCAAGCCAGAATGCTCCAAAATACATGAGGCAAACACTGAAAAGAGAAATAGACACATCTACCATAATAGTTGGAGACTTCAATTCTCCACTCTCATCAATGGACAGAACATCTAGGCAGAGGATTAATAAAGAAACAGAGAATTTGAATAATACAATAACTGAGCTAAACTTAACAGACATTTACAGAACATTACACCCCACAACAGCAGGATACATCTTTTTCTCAAGTGCTCATGGATCATTCTAAAGGATAGACCATATGCTGGGTCACAAAGCAAGTCTCAATAAATTTTAAAAGATTGAAATCATACAAAACACTTTCTCAGATCATAAAGGAATGAAATTGGAAATCAATAATAGGCAGAGTGTCACAAAATTCACAAATATGTGGAGGCTCAACAACACACTCTTAAACAACCAGTGGGTCAAGGAAGAAATTACAAGAGAAATCAGTAAATATCTCGAGGCAAATGAAAATGAAAACACAACATATCAAAAGTTGTGGGATGCAGCAAAGGCAGTGCTAAGAGGGAAATTTATTGCCCTAAATGCCTATATCAAAAACGAAGAAAGGGCAAAAATCGAGGAATTAGCTGTCCACTTGGAAGAACTAGAGAAAGAACAGCAAACTAACCCCAAAACAAGCAAATGGAAAGAAATAATGAAGATTAGAGCAGAAATAAATGAAATTGAGAGCATGAAAACAATTGAGAAAATCAAGAAAACCTGAAGTTGTTCTATGACAAAATCAATAAGATCGATGGACCCTTAGTGAGGTTGACAAAAAGAAGAAGAGAGAGGATGCAAATAAATAAAATCAGAAATGGAAGAAGAGACATAACCACCGACCCCACAGAAATAAAGGAAGTAATGAGAGAATACTGTGAACAACTTTATGCTAATAAACTCAACAATGTAGATGAAATGGACAACTTTCTAGAAAGGCATGAACAACCAACATTGACTCAAGAAGAAATACACGACCTTAACAAAACAATCACAAGTAAAGAAATTGAATCAGTCATTAAGAAGCTCCCCAAAAAGAAAAGTCCAGGACCAGATGGCTTCACATGTGAATTCTACCGAACATTCCAGAAAGAATTAGTACCAATCCTGCTCAAACTCTTCAAAAAAATTGAAGAAGAGGGAAAGCTACCTAACTCATTCTACATAGCCAACATCGCCCTCATACCAAAGCCAGACAAAGATATTACAAAAAAAGAAAACTACAGACCAATCTCTCTAATGAATATAGAGGCAACAATCCTCAACAAAATTCTAGCAAATCGAATCCAGCAGTACATTAAAAGAATTATGCACCATGATCAAGTAGGATTCATCCCAAGTATGCAAGGATGGTTCAACATAAGAAAATCAATTAATGTAATACACCATATCAACAAATCAAGACAGAAAAACCACATGATCATCTCTATTGATGCAGAAAAGGCATTTGACAAAATTCAGCATCCTTTCCTGTTGAAAACACTTCAAAGGATAGGAATAGAAGGGAACTTCCTCAATATGATAAAGGGAATATATGAAAAACCCACAGCTAACATCATCCTCAATGAGGAAAAACTGAAAACTTTCCCCCTAAGATCAGGAACAAGACAAGGATGTCCACTATCACCACTGTTATTCAACATTGTGTTGGAAGTTCTACCCAGAGCAATTAGGCAAGAAAAAGAAATACAAGGCATAAGAATTGGAAAGGAAGAAGTAAAACTCTCACTGTTTGCAGATGATATGATACTGTATGTCAAAAACCCCGAAAAATCCACAGCAAAACTACTAGAGCTAATAAACGAGTACAGCAGAGTGGCAGGTTACAAGATCAACACTCAAAAATCTGTAATGTTTCTATACACTAGTAATGAACAATCTGAGGGGAATCAAGAAAAAAAATTCCATTTACAATTGCAACCAAAAGAATAAAATATTTAGGAATAAATATAACTAAAGGGACAAAAGACTTATACAAAGAAAACCACAAGAAATTGTTGAAAAAATTACAGAAGACCAAAAAAAAAAAAAAATGGAAGGGCATGCTGTGTTCATGGATTGGAAGATTAAATATAGTTAAGATATCAGTTCTACCTAAATTGACTTACAGATTCAATGCAATACCAATTAAACTCCCAAAAACTTACTTTTCAGAAATAGAAAAACCAATGACCAAATTTATCTGGAAAGGCAGGGAGCCCCGAATAGCTAAAAGTATCCTGAGAAAGAAAAATGAAGTTGTAGGTCTCATGCTACCTGACTTTAAGGCATATTATGAAGCTACAGTGGTCAAAACAGCATGGTACTGGCATAAAGATAGATATACTGACCAATGGAATTGAATAGAAGGTTCAGATATAGACCTCCTCATCTATGGACAGTTGATCTTTGATAAGGCAGTCAAACCAACTCACCTGGGGTAGAACCGTCTCTTCAATAAATGGTGCCTAGAGAACTGGATATCCATATGCAAAAGAATGAAAGAGGATCCATATCTCACATCCTATACAAAAATTAACTCAAAATGAATCAACGACCTAAACATTAGATCTAAGACCATAAAACTGTTAGAAGAAAATGTAGGGAAATATGTTATAAATCTTATAATAGAAGGCGGTTTCATAGACCTTAACACCCAAAGCACGAGCATTAAAGAAAGAAAGAAAGAAAGAAATGTGAACCCCTCAAAATTAAACACTTTTGTGCATCAAAGAACTTTATCAAGAAAGTAAAAAGACAGCCTACACAATGGGAGACAATATTTGGAAATGATATATCAGATAAAGGTCTAGTATCCAGAGTTTATAAAGAGATTGCTCAACTCAACAACAAAAAGACAGACAACCCAATTACAAAATGGGCAAAAGACTTGAACAGACACTTCTCAGAAGAAGAAATACAAATGGCCAAAAGGCACATGAAAAGATGCTCAACTTCCCTGGCTACTAGGGAAATGAAAATCAAAACCACAATGAGATATCCTCTCACACCCACCAGAATGGACACTATCAATAAAACAGAAAACAACAAGTGCTGGAGAGGATGTGGAGAAAGAGGCACACTTATTCACTGTTGGTGGGAATGTCAAATGTTACAACCACTGTGGAAGGCAGTTTAGTGGGTCCTCAAGAATCTAAGTATAGAATTGCTATATGACCTGGCAATACCATTACTAGGTATCTACTCAGAGGACATGAGGGGAAGGACACAAATGGGCATTTGCAACCAATGTTTATAGCAGCATTATTTACAATTGAGAAGAGATGGAAACAGCCAAAACGTCCATCAACAGACAAGTGGCTAAACAAGCTGTTGTATATACATAGTGATGGAATGTTATGCAGCTGTAAGACAGAATAAAGATATGAAGTATATAACAACATGGATGGACCCTAAGGACATTATGCTGGGTGAGTTTAGCCAGAAACAAAAGGACAAATACTGTATGGTCTCACTGATATGAACTGACATTAGTGAATAAACTTGGGGAATTTCGTTGGTAACAGAGACCACCAGGAGATAGAAATAGGGTAAGATACTGGATAACTGGAGCTGAGGGGATACGGATTGTGCAACAGGACTGAATGTAAAAACTCAGAAATGGACAGCACAATACTACCTAACTGTAATACAGTTATGTTAGGACACTGAATGAAGCTGAATGTGAGAATGATAGAGGAAGGAGGGCTGGGGGCACAAATGAAATCAGAAAGAAAGATAGATTATAAAGATTGAGATGGTGTAATCTAGGAATGCTAGAGTGTATAATGATAGTGACTAAATGTACAAATTTAAAAATGTTTTTGCATGAGGAAGAACAAAGGAATGTCATTACTGCAAGGTGTTGAAAATAGATGGTAATTAATATTTAAAAATTTTAACTTAAGTGTGAGACTAAAGCAAAAAATCTTTATTTGGTACAAAATTTATATTTTGATTAGTGTAGTTCCTAATATAACTTATGTGGACAGCTTAATTGAACACCAAAAGTACATAGAACCTTGAGTAGGGCATAAGATTTTGTAGGTTTGTCCAGAGTCCCCAATAAATCCCAGAGTGATTTGAACAGTGAGTAAAAAAGTATTTGCTAAGCCCCTTAGTGATGGGGGGGGGGGTGGTGAGAAAGGGGGAAAATCAACTTCCCCAAGTGGAGAATTTTTGATATTCTCACAAGCAGTGTGGACAACCAAAGCAATAGGCTGAGCCCCCAATCTTGGGGTTTGTTCATATGAAACTTAACCCCACAAAGGATAGGTCAAGCTTACTTAAAATTAGGCCTAAGAATCACCCCCAAGAGAACCTCTTTTGTGACCATTCTCAGCCAACAGAACAAGCAAACTCACCACCCTCCCCCTGTCTACATGGGATGTGACTCCCAGGGGTGTGGACCTTCCTGGCAACATAGGACAGAAATCCTGGAATGAGCTGGGACTCAGCATCAAGGGATTGAGAAAAACTTCTCAACCAACAGGGGGAAGAGAGAAAGGAGAGAAAATAAAAGTGTCAATGGCTGAGAGATTCCAGAGTCAAGAGGTTATCCTGGAGGTTATTCTTATGCGTTATGTAGATATCACCTTGTTAGTCAAGATGTAGTGGAGAGGCTGGAGGGAACTGCCTGAAAATGTGGAGCTGTGTTCCTAACCACATTTCTTGAAGATGATTGTATAATGATACAGCTTTCACAATGTGACTGTGTCATTGTGAAAACCTTGTGTCTGATGCTCCTTTTATCTACCTTATCAACAGACAAGTAAAACATACCGAATAAAAATAAATAATAGGGAGAACAAATGTTAAAATAAATTTAGTAGATTGAAATGCTAGGGATCAATGAAAGGGAGAGGTAAGGGATATGGTATGTATGAATTTTTTTCTTTTGTCTTTTTATTTCTTTTTCTGATTGATGCAAATGTTCTAAGAAATGATTATGATGATGAATATGCAACTATGTGATGGTATTGTGAATTACTGATTATGTATGTAGAATGGAATGATCATATGTTAAGAGTGTTTGTGTTTGTTTGTTGTTATATTTTTTAAAAATTAAAAAATTAATAAATTAAATTAAATGACCCACCTGGAATGTGTGGAGACACATCTCCACCTAATCAAGTTCAATAGACACATTTGATTGAGTCACGTCTCCATGGAGATGAGCTAATTAAAGTTTCCAACATACATTATTGAATAGGGATTAGAAGAAACTGTTGCTCCCACAAGGTTGATTTGGATGAAAACAGGGCTTTTCTAGGGTACATAAACCTTTTCAAACAGGTGCATGGTTGAATTAAAGGAGTTCTGATTTTTTAATTTGTTTATATGAAAATTCTTAGGTATAAAATTTGAAATACATTTGATTATGAATTTAACAAATATTTTCTTTGGGAAGAAATATGTGACTCCTGACTTCTAAAAATTAAAGTGCTGGGCCTCCATGGCTCTTGCTGTTGTCTGTGTGCAAGTAGAGCTTCCAGAAGCCATGCTCGTGTATGTATGGGCGCCCATGTGGCATGTCAAGCCTAAATTCTTCTAGGTTTTAATTTCCTATTGGCCATTATGACAAATTCCAGGCACTGCAATTCTGGCTTATACTGAAACCCAGGACTGGTTTTGAAAGTGATATATGTCTTGACGTTGTTAAATGTATCACAAACAATAGAAATATATTGTATTATGTAAGTATGCATTATGTAAAGATAGCTTTGTTTTGCTCTATGATTCTACCATGTCTTTTTTCCTCTTGCGTTTATTTCATTTTTTTTAAAAAAAGAGCTCCCCCTTTTTTTGACAAGAAACCTCTTATTCCCCATTGCCCCCACCTACTTTTTCTCAATTAAAAAAAAATTATTTTGCACCTGAGGTATCTAATTTAAAAAATACATCATAATTTATGTTCCACAAGACTCTCTGTGAAAACTTTTTTTCCTGAATAGTTTAGAATGATCAACAGATACTGCAACCTGAGCAAGTATACAGTGTAAAAGAAGTAAAGGGAGAAAGGGAAGCTCAGAACCCAAGGGGATGTCTTCTGACCACTGAGAACATTGTAGAACTGAAGGGTCTTTTACCTGGTTGTGAAGCCATACTGCTGGGATAATGTGCTGGTTTGAAAGAATGCATATCCCCTAGAAAAGCCATGTTTTAATCCTAATCCCATTTTGTTAAGGCAGTCATTTCTTTTAATCCCTACTCAGCATTGTATGTTTAAAACTGTAATTAGATCATCTCCCTGGAGATGTGATGTGATAAACTGGATTAGGTGACAACATCTCTCCACCCATTCGGGTGAGTCTTGATTAGTTTCTGAAGTTCTATAAAAGAGGAAACATTTTGGAGAATAAGTGATTCAGAGAGAGCAGAGTAGAACGACGTAGACAAGAGAATCAGAGAGCCCACGAGCCAGCGACCTTTGGAGATGAAGAGGGAAAATGCCTCCTGGGAGCTTCATGAAACAGGAAGCCAGGAGAGAAAGCTAGGAGATGACACCTTGCTTGCCATGTGCCCTTCCAGCCAAGAGAGAAACCCTGAACTTCATCGGCCTTCTTGAACCAAGGTATCTTTCCCTGGATGCCTTTGAGTGGACATTTCTATAGACTTGTTTTGATTGGGACATTTTCTCGGCCTTAGGACTGTAAACTAGCAACTTATTAAAATCCCCTTTTTAAAAGCCATTCCATTTCTGGTATATTGCGTTCCAGCAGCTAGCAAACTAGAAAAGACAGCAATCACCAGTTTTCTAGCATGTAATGTAAAAATGGTCCCTCCGGCAAATGTGGAAAAAGGTTTGTCATGCAGATATCTTATTATCTGCACCCGAAACTGCTCCCTTCTTCTCATAATGGAGCAGGGTACAGTAACCCCAAATGAAGCCCCTGCTCTCTCTCTCCTTATCAGAGTGGTTGTTCTTTTTCTCTCTCCCAGTCAATCCAGTTAGAAGGTAAAAGGCATGGCAGACTCTTTCTTCACCTGGTAAAGCGTTATTAAGTTACTCACTCCTCCACGGGGCAGTCAATACTTCTACATGTGATGAGAAAAAAAAGTAACATAGAGTTCAAGGCTTTCCCCTCTCTGCCTTGGAATGAACTTTTGTGTTAGCCAAAGGAAGAATCCTTGTTTCTCGTGAGAGAGGCTAAACCAGCCTCTGTAATAAAGGGATAGAGAGACACAGAAGCAACATCGTGGGCTGCTGTTGGGAAGGTTGTTTTGGGGGTTTGCTGTGTGTGAGGCTCCAGACCAGCCATAGCATGTAAGTGAGTTGGGGTTAAAAAAAGGGTTTGGGGGATGTATTAATATGGATTATAAATGGGCTCCCCTTTAATGTCCTCATCAAGTAAAGAATGAAATTCCCTTCCAATTATTTCTGGCTGGTGAACTGTGCTTCTTTAAATGAGACCCCATGCAGAGCATCACAGATTTCCAGAATCATTGGGATCACATGGTGGGAATTGTGTTGGTGAAAGACCTGTGTCCTGCCAGAATTGGCCAAGCTGTTTCAAAGCATTAGATCCCAGGCAACTCATAGTGGTCTCTATTATTCCTGAATTGCTGATAATCCTCATTGTTGGTTAATGAGCGGTGCATACATCTCCAAGACCAGTCAGCAAGTGTCAAAGTCCACATTCTGTATTTAAAGTGTAGGTATCTCATTTGTATTCTTACCCAAGGAGAGAGCCAACCTCTATCCACAGGGAGGTGAGCAGCCAAATCACCTATAGATAGGGCCAGAATTGAATTCAAAGAAATTTTTTTTTTTTTTAACATGGGCAGGCACCGGGAATCGAACCCGGGTCCTCTGGCATGGCAGGCAAGCGTCCTTGCCTGCTGAGCCACCGTGGCCTGCCCCAAAGAAAATTTTGAATGTACTCACTGACTTGCAACCATATTCAGTTGACATAAACCAGAGTAGAAATGTTTGTGGCCTGAATGATTTTAGGAAATGACTGTGGTCCACTTTACTACAAAGGAACCTTAGTGCAATGTTTGATTTCTACAACTACGTTCTGATGGATTTACAGGATGCATATTGAAGGTGCTACGCAATGTACCCTCCCAAAACTGAAGGAGTTGACAAATGAATAAGATCATTTAATTCTCCATTTATCTGTTTGTCAAGGCAGCTATTTTTAGATCTGGTGGATGATTTTTCTGTAGATAACCTCTCCCTGGGTTTTTTTGTTTTGTAATTCCAGATCCATTTGCTGACTTAGTTGACAAGTGTCCATTAATTGCTACATGACCAGGCACTGAAGCTGGAGAAACAGCCATGGAAAGGCAAACTTTCCCGCCCTCCTGGTTATCTGAAATGTGCTTATACAATTAATAAAGCAATGCCATAAGCCTGGAAAGGGTCACAGGTCTTCCTACTTGCAAAGGGCAGGTGTCCAATTAATTTAATCCTCTATCAGATTATTTAACTATGGGTTTAAAAAGAAAACATGGTCATATTTTATATGGCTTCAAATTAGAATTTCAGTGGCTAACACACCTGCTCTGATTCTAGAAATAATGTTCTAATGCAGGCCTTGAAGTCATATTATAAACTGGGAATCTAAATGCTGGTATTTTATCTTTGCCTATCACTCCTTGTAAGAGAATTGTGTTCTTCTTAGTCATAAGAATTTCAAGCACATGGAGCAAAGAGTGCTCAGAGTTAGCTTTCATATCACTCCAATGATATTTTTATTTCCTCCTAATATTTCTCATAAATCTCCCCCTATCTTAGCATTCTTTTTTTTGGGATCTTAGCAGCCTTGCTGTGAGATCTGCAAGGCTTTCTGTCCTGGTTTTCCAGGGCTGCTGTAACAAGGTACAATAGGCTAGTTGGCTTCAATGACTGAAATTGACTGTCTCATGGTTCTGGACGCCAGAAGTTCAAAATCGACACGTTGGCAGGACCAGGTTTTTCCTTAAAGGGACATCCCATGCCTTTCTGCTGGCTCTGGTGGTGGCCAGCAGTCCATGGCATTCCTTGGTTTGGCATTCCTTGGCATAATGCAGTCTCTGCTTCTATCACACGACCTTCTCTGTCTCTGTCTGTGCCCAAATTTCCTCTCCTTGTAAGGATGCCGGTCATTTTGTACTGGGACCCTCCCTGATCCAGTTTGGCCTCATTAACTAATAACATCTTCAAAGAGTCCTTTTTACAAATAAAGTCATATTCACAGGATGGGGTGTTAGGACTTCAGCATATCTGTTGGGGGAAACTATTCAATCCATGACACTTTCCAAAGTGGAAAACCAGGTGCTCCTCTCATCTGCGCATACTCTTCTCCCGTTCCAACCATACCAAACCCTCTAGAGTTTGCTGAAAATGTTTTTGATCCTTCTGCTTGAAATAGCCTCTTCTCCATTGCCCACTCCCACCTCACACCTAACACTGCTTTCTGCTCGTGTTTTAAGAACCAGCTGAGAAAAAAGTTAAAAAGTGATCAGACTTCGACTAGAGATATGAATGATGCTGATTTGAATAGGACAAAGGTATATCAGAATACATGGTAAAGGATGATATGGTCCATATTTTAAAACTTCAACTTCTGTATTGAGACCAAAGGAAGAGATGCTTATTTGGTGCAAAATTTATGTTTTGGGTAGTACATTATCTAATTTAACTTATATGGTCAGTTTATTTGAATACCATAATTACATGGAATCTTGAATAGGGCCTGAGATCTTGGTTTGTATAGGTTAGTGTGATGCCCCAATATATTCCAAGTAATTTAGTCAGAGAATAAAAAAGTATTTGCCCACTTTGGGAAATGGGAAGAAAGGAGGAAATTTTCTACTTCACCATCTGGGGAATTCCTGATATTCTCACAAGCAGTGGGGAAAACCAAATCAATTGGCTGAACCCTCAATCTTGGGGTTCACACCTATGAAACTTATTCCTGTGAAGGAGAAGCTAAACCTACTTATAATTATGCCTAAGTGTCACCACCAAAGAACCTCTTTTGTTGCTCAGATGTGGCCTCTCTTTCTAAGCCAACTTGGCAGGTGAACTCACTGCCCTCACCCCTATGTGGGACATGACTCCCAGGGGTGTAAATCTCGCTGGCAATGTGAACAGGACTCCCGGGATGAACCAGGACCTGGCATCATGGAATTGAGAAAGGCTTCTTGACCAAAAGAAGGAGGAGAGAAATGAGAGAAAATAAAGTTTCATTGTCTGACAGATTTCAAACAGAGTCGAGAGGTTATCTTGGAGGTTATTCTTATGCATTATATAAATATCCCTTTTTAGCTTGTGATGTTTTGGAGTGGTTGGAGGAAAGTACCTGAAACTGTTGAGCTGTGTTCCAGTTGCCTTGATTCTTGAAGATGATTATATAAAGGTATAGCATTTGCAGTGTAACTGTGTGATTGTGGGAGCCTTGTGTCTGATACTCCTTTTATCCAGAGTATGGACAGATGATTTTTTTAAAAAAAGGATAAAAATAAATAAATACTAGGGGGGAGAAAGGGTGAAAGAAAATTGGATAGATTGAAATACTAGTGGTCAATGAGAGGAAGGAGTAAGGGCTATGGGATGTATGAAACTTTTCTTTTTATTTCTTTTTCTGGAGGGATGCAAATGTTCTAAAAATGATCGTGTGATGAATACACAACTATGTAATGAAAACGAAACAAGCAAACAAATGAAAAAACAAAGAACCAGCTGAGTGTCCCTTCCTGGGAAGGCTCCCTGGCCTGCTGGCCAGTTGGCCTTACTTCCCTGTCTTTACACTGGCACGTTATCTGCCTCCCTGATGTCACCTATCAGGCTGCATGATGAGTATGTGTTGATGGGTCTTTCCATCTCCTAGACTAAATCTTACAGTTGGAGACAAATTCTAAGCCTCTTTCCCTGCAAAGCCTGAAATACCTTTAACTATTAAAAAGTGTCTTCCTTATATTGGGCTGAAATCTGCCTCCTTTTAACTTTTGCTCACTGGTCTTTCTTTTTCTTTACAAGGAGGAGACGAAGTCCGATTGCTCTTCTGTAGCCATATGCTTTAGATATTTGGAGATAACATATATGTCTCCCAAATTCAGTGTGCATAAATTCAGACCCTTGGGGGTTTGGCAGGTAAGGTACAGGAGTATAGTAAGGAAATGGGGGTGGAGGTTGTAAGGAACAGAACACATGCCCCATCTGAGTTCACAGGTTTCAAAAACCTCAGGCTGACCAAACAAGCCAACAAGAAAAATAATTGCTATTTAGTTCTGACATTTAAAAAAATTTTTTTAATTAGTATTTTTACAGCAGACCGTTGCCTTTTTTTTTCATCTTCAGTTTGGCAGGCTCATCACACTTATTTTCTCTGCTCTTATTGGTTCATCTTTCCTCACTTATTCATATTGGATAGGAACTTAATAATAAATGATATGCTTGTATATTAAACACTGTTATGATATTACTTAAGGGAATTGTGTCTTGTAGTAACAACATTAGCATATTCTCCAGTCCCAATACCTAATAGAGTTTCCTAAATGTGGCAGATGCTCAAAAAGTGTACGAATTGATTGCTGCTGCAAGGTCCTGTTTGCAGAGCCCTCAGTTAATTCCTAGACATCTCTTTCTTAATGTTTCTATGAGGAGCTGTGGGTCTGACCTCACCAGGCCATGGGGAAACCACCCCACAGTTCCTGTGCCTTTCCTTATAACACAAAACTCTTGAAAGATAGCTCTTGTCAGTTGCAGCCAGGCCAAAGCACCCTTCATTTTCTCACAGCCTCTCTTCTCTTCCCTTCCATTTCACGTTCACCTAACTTCTCCAGACTTACTTATATCTTGCTTCAAAACTTAGGATGAAGTAGTGTTTCCACACGTACCAAAAATGGAAGTAGCTAGAAATAATAAAATTAATATATTTTATTAGCGCTCTGCAATTTATAAAGGAATTCCAGCTATTGAAATGTATATGTAATCCTCATTTGGGTAACCAACATATTCATTTGCCTATTCAACAGATATTTCTTAGGAACTATTTTGAATGCTGGGTAATTGATGAATATAACAGGCCAAAATTAGTGCCATCTATAAGGTGTAATGGAGAGGCTAGAGGGAACTGCCTGAAAATGTGGAGCTGTGCTCTGGTGGCCATGGTTTTTGAAGATAATTGTGTGATGATATGGCTGTCGCAGTGTGACTGTGTGGTTGTGAGAGCCTTGTGTCTGATGCTTCTTTTGTCTACCTTATCAATGGACCAGTAAAACATATGGATTAAAAATAAATAAATAATAGGGGAAACAAATGTTAAAATAAATTTAGTAGATTCAAATGCTGGTGATCGGTGAAGGGGAGGGGTAAAGGGTATGGTATGTATGAATTTTTTTCTGTTTTCTTTTTATTGCTTTCTCTGAATCGATGCAGATGTTCTAAGAAATGATCATGATGATGAATATACAACTATGTGATGATAATGTGAGTTATTGATTATATAACAGGAATGGAGTGATCATATGGTATGTGGTTGTGTATCATAAATAAAAAATTAATTAATTAAAAAAAATCAGTTGACCATAAAAAAAAAAAATTAGTGCCATCTGGGAGATGATAGCCTGGTGAATAAACATCTACCCAGGGTATTTTGGGATCGATACACAGTTAAATATTGTGGTGGATGTGTCTTCCTGGTTGTGCTGTATGGAACATCCATTTGTATATTCTGTTGGGTAGCCACAGAGGGCAACTTCGCATTTTTGGATCGTCCTATAATGAATCTGAATTTTTTGAAGAGGTGGGATTGGTGTATAGAGAGTGGTATTTGCTTGCATTTGTGGAAATTTTGCGTCATTGTTCAGATCCCTGGAATAATTTATCCTTATTGCTTTATAGAAGGAGTTTAACCAGAGAATACAGATTATGTGGGCACTTACATGTGTGTTGAGATGTGGACCTTAAATGGCATGGCAGTCATTGGGGAAATTTGGCAGATGATACAGTGTTAGTGAGGAAAGATGCTGTTTTAAAATGCCAGATTTCAGTTCGGGCATGTTCTTGGTCTTGGCCCTCATTCTGGTGGACGTTCACTGTAAGAGAATCTCTTGAAGACGTCATTTCAGTTCACATGCGCCAACTGAGTCATGTTTGGCTGGAATCAGGATTACTGGAGTCCTGTATAAGCAGAATGAAATCCAGACGTAGAGAGAGCAGGCCATGGGAAGAGGATGGAAGTCAATGGAAGACGTTACCACATGCATTTGCCATATGACAGAAAAACCAAGAACCAGGGATTTCTGGCAGCCAACCTCAGAATGCCAGTCTTCAGGGAGAAAGCATCACCTTAATGATGCCTCAGTTTTGGACCTCTCCTAGCCTCAAAACAATGAGCCAAATACATTCTCACTGTTCAAGCCTACTCATTGTGTGATATTTGTTTTAGTAGCTAGGAATCCAAGTCATCTTTTTAAACAATCTTCACTGAAAAAAAATGAGACACAGTTAATTAATTGCCTATAATAAAAGGATGGTATTCCAAACTGAAAAAGGAAAATAGCCTTTTCCTCTAAACTGATATAGCTCAGAGGTTCTCAAACTTAAGCATGCATCAGGGTCTCCTGGAGAGCTTATTAGAACAGAGACTGCTGGTCCCACTTCCTAAATTTCTGATTCTTTCAGTTCTGGAACAAGGCCAGATAATTGGCAGCTCTAACAAGTTCCTAGGTGTTTCAGTTTGCTAGCTGCTGGAATGCAATATACCAGAAACAGAATGGCTTTTAAAAGGGGGAATTTAATAAGTTGCTAGTTTACAGTTCTAAGGCCGAGAAAATGTCCCAATTAAAACAAGTCTATAGAATCAAGAAGGCCGATCAAACACAGTCAGAGTTTCTCTCTCATCTGGAAAAACACACGGTGAACACAGTCAGGGTTCTTCTCTCATCTGGAAGGGCACATGGCAAGTACAGCATTATCTGCTAGATTCTTCTCTTGGCTTCCTGTTTTATGAAGCTTCCCGGGAGGCATATTCCTTCTTCATCTCCAAAGGTCACTGGCTGGCAGACTCTGCTTCTCGTGGCTATGTCGTTCTGCTCTGCTCTCTCTGAATCTCTTTCATTCTCCAAAATGTTTCCTCTTTTATAGGACTCTAGAAACTTATCAAGATCCGCCCAAATGGGTAGAGACCTGTCGTCACCTAACCCAGTTTAACAACCACTCTTGATTAAAGCACATCTCCAGAGAGATGATCTTATTACAGTTTCAAACATACAGTATTGAATAGGGATTATTCTGCCTTTATGAAATGGGATTTAGATTAAAACATGGCTTTTCTAGGGGACGTACATCCTTTCAAATCAGCACACCAGGTAATGCGGATGCTGCTGGTCTCTGGGACCCCACTTTGAGGATCATTGGTGGAGTCTTTTCCTAACTTCATTTAATGCTAAAAAAAAATCCAGGTTGTTGGATATTGCACGAAAAAGACTGAGACTGTCCTCTGGTTAATGAGTTTGATGAACAGATCATTAAATGTTACTCAGGTCTATAGAGCAAGAGTAAACATGAAAGTGGGGAAGATGTCAGTTATACATGGGGAATATCTTCAGTAGCAGGATGATGCTTCATTGGGATGGGCCAACAATGGAGGGCATGGATTTTCTATTCTTTGAAAGAAAATAGACCACCCTTTGTCATGTTTAGAAGCTCTATTTAAATGTAAATGATTACCTGATTACATCAGGTTTCTAAAAGTGTAGGCTATGACACAAATTTGGTATGAATTAATTCATCCCAGTTTCTAAATCAACTTAGTGTAGTCGCTGATTTCCTCAATTGGATATTTTCTCTCTGACTCATATTTTCTTAGCTACATGTCAAGAGCAGCTTCCTTGGTCTTGGACAATCAGGTGCTCAGGCTATGTTCTTACTTTGGCTTGACTAAGAGTCATTGCAGCTCCTGTCTCCATATTCCACAGAGACATTTAAAAAATCTTTATCTCCTTGCACATGAGTGTGCATAAAGACTATGATATGATGGGTCCTTGATCAGTTTTGCACATTTACCTTGTTTTTCTTCCAATTAGGTGGAGAATTACTCTGAGAAACTAGCAAATGTAAAACCAAAACACTTTTGCCATTTTTAAGAATGATGCTAGAGCAAAAACAAAGGGACGCCTAAAGCTCAGACAGAACAACTCTTATTCAGTCACCTCACACCTTCAGCCTAATTCTGGGTCCATGAACATCAACAAGAGCTGGACACACCTCTGCCCACACCCTGTCTCAACCTAAGCCAGCACACACCGTTTCTACACCCACGCCCCTGCTTGCCTGACCCGATCATGACCCCTTTCAAAGATCACTTTCTCTGAGAAATAGTTTCTTTTGAAGGCTATGCTCCTTCACTTGAGATCAGAAAAGGAAAGATTTAAGGTACATTTGAAAATGCACTACATGCCTTTTAAGAATATCCTTTTCAGGTGTGGATTGAAGTAAAACACCTGCGTTCCTTCTCCTGTGCAACAACAGGAGTTAGAGTCGTGTCCCTTCAACCAAAACCAATGATAGGAGGTGAGATGTGGGTATTTTTTGGAATATATAATAATATTCCATTGACTTTAAAGAAATAAATGTCATATGCAGTCAGACATAGAAATCGACCTTGGGTAAATACTGTTGTTCTGAGAGCTGTTTCTGATTGTGAATGTTTCTTCCCTGGGTATTGGGCACATAATGCAATTCAGTGCAACTTTGATAGAAAAAAAAAAAAGAATTTGACAATAGAGGAGATTCTTCCCAACAAACTTTATTTATTTAACTTGGTTGAATTTGTGGAACACAAAAGTTTCTTTTACAGTAAGATGACAAGGTAAAAAAGATCTTTAACCATTATTTTATGGTACAGTATTCATTTTATTTTCAGCAAGTGCTGGGTATAAAAATATAGTAGAAACTATATGTAATATCTGGGCAATGAAAAGAAGTGTAGGCGCAGAAATTGGGTAAGAGAATTACAGAGAAGCAAAGAAGTTAGTAACTATGATTCCATTTTCTGAGTTCAACACAGAAACTGTTTTTCCAGCAACTGGGCCGTCTCGTTTTCATTGTTCTCACTGTTTATATGAAATTATAGATTTGTGATGTGATAGACAGGAAGTTTAAATTGTCAGCCCTTGAGGTCACATGAGTGACTTCCAGGTCATGGACGAGAAAGGAAGAAGGATGAAGGAAAGTCTTACCAATGGGGCACGCAAAATCCCAGAAAATTCTACCAGAAGCTGAGCTGGACTTCCTAGCAGCAGCATTGCCTCTTGCAGCAGCACTTCTGCTGGCAGCAGCACTTCTGCTGGCAACAGCCCTTTCCACCACCGCAGGAGCCGCAGCCGCACGAGCCGCAGGAGCGGCGGCAGCAGACGACCACGGGGGTGCTGCAGCAGCCCCCACAGCAGCCGGCGCAGCAGGGGCAGCAGGCGGAGCAGCAGCCCACCCGGTAGCGCCTGCAGGTGGTGCAGCTGCCGCAGCCACCGCCACAGCCACCACCGCAGCCACCGCCGCAGCCACCGCCGCAGCCACGGCTGCAGCCACCACAACCTCCACAGCCACAGCAACCCATGGTGTCAGTAGAGAGGACTTGGTGAGTGAGGGGAGAAGAGTTAGCAGAGGTGAATGAGGACTGATGTTTGCCTCTGCCAGGGAGCCCTTAAATACTCCATCTGGAGGCTTGCACGTGACATGGAGTCATTACCTGGTTGTTATTTTGACCAGGTCCTGTGGCAGCCTCCTACTTCCTGTTTTTTAATTCCTCATGGGTGCAAACAACTCGATTAAGTTGCTTATTTAACTTGTGATAAATTCACTTCTGTTTTGGAAATGGAATCAGAACTGATGGAGGTATTTAATAGAAGACTGCACTTGTTCAATACTCCTACTTGAAAATACGGTATTTTTTGAATGATATGAATGAGCTAACCTGAGGAAATCCAGTTTTCCCTCTTCTTTTGCTGATCAGTAATAGCCTCCCAGATGAAAGTTACATTACTTTAATTTTATCTGTCATTTAGTCTAACTGTATACATTTTATGCACTTAACACATGTAATCCTCTTTTTAAAAATCTATAAATTAGGTTTAGTTCTAGTTTGCAAGCTGCCGGAATGCAATATACCAGGAACAGAATGACTTTTTAAAAAGGGGAATTCATTAAGTTGCAAGAGTACAGTTGTAAGGCTATGAAAATATTCAAATTAAGGCACCAATATGAAGGTTACCTTCCCTCAAGAAAGACTGATGATGTTCAGGGTTTCTCTCTCAACTGGAAAAGCACATGGCAAACAAAAAGCACTGACTACTTCAGATAACACGGTCACAACTTCTCTAGGTGGGAACAAAGATTCCATTTATAGCCTGGCAATGGATCAACTGGAAACTATCATTAGATCAGCATCCACTGGGAAGGTGTTAAGAGTGTGGGACCCAAGAACATGTGCAAATTAATGAAGCTTAACGAGCACACAGATAATGTAAAAGCATTGCTATTGAATTGAGATGGCACACAGTGCCTTTCTGGCAGTTCTGAATGGACAGCTTACCTTTGGTCCCTTGGAAAGTAGATATGTATTGCAACACACTGAGTCCATGATCAAGGCTCTGCAAGTCAATGATGGCTTAGCACATGTATTCTGGAGGAGGATTTATTTTCAGAGACCTGGACATCGGGGTGCTAATTTGTGAAGAAAAAGCACCAGTTCTCAAGATGGAGCTTGGCAGGTCAGCTGATCCTCCTTCTGCAATCTAGTTGGCAGCACCAAGTCTACAGTAAATAAATGAACACTGAAGAAAATTTGTAATTTTAGAGCCCCTGGAGATGATGACAATGACTGAGCAAATCCTGTAACACCTCTTTGTACACAGCCCAACCAGGCTATTAAAGAGGGTGCCAGTATTAGTCAGTGCCACATTCGTAATGAGAAGAGACATTTACCAACCAAAGAGACCAATGATAATGTGGCATATTGGGATGCTTTGAAGTCATGTAAAGTTGAAGAGCTGGGTAAAGTAAGTTTTTGAAGATGAAATTAAGAAAAGGTTTAAAATGGTATATGTGCCAAATTGGTTCTCAGTAGACTTAAAAATAAGGATGTTGACTATTACTTTGGATGAGAGTGACTGTTTTACTGCTTGGGTTTCTGAGAAAGATGCTAGCTTCAGCAGTCCAGGTGGGTTAGATCCAAACTTGGACTTAGAAGGACTTTTACCCCAGGCACTCCTAGAATATTGGCTAGTACCCGTGAATCCAATGGACGTAGAAGAAGATGAAGTAAACTGTGTAAACGGGAAGCAAAAGAACCAAGTGCAAAAGGGAAATGGATATTTTCAAGTGCTCTGCCCCCGACCTGTGGTCTTTAGTGAAGTTGGAGGCCCCACACTGCTCAGGCTGCTCTGCCGAGATCCCTGGGGTGAGGCTGAGTCATGCTTCTTGATGAGATGATGCTGCAATGGGCAATTAGCATCATCATGGAGAAAAATATGTCCAAATTCAACAAAATTCCTTTCTGCCTCCAACGTCATGCATCATTGGGAGCAAAAATCTTGAGAAAAAATAGACTGTCTGCTAGTGACATGCTCCATGCCCAGAAAGTAATGGAATGTGTTTATGAGAACTTGGATAATGAGTCTTAAACCACCAGCTCTTCTAAAAACGACAAACCTGGAGAATAGGAAAAAAGAAGATATTACTGCATTGGCAGAGGAGAAGATTGAAGTTTTGTGCCAGTACTAGGTTTTGGATCCAAATATGGACCTTTGAACCTGAAACATTTCATACAGAAGAATGGTGGTGAGCTTACCCTCCATTACCATCAGAAGTCCATGCAAAGGATGGGCAAACGCTCCTGGGTATTCCTTTACTGACCTTCCTGTTTGGGCCCAAGAGCACGCCTAGGAAGCCCAATGGGAGCACAACTTCCAACTGCTGATTTGATATGGACTGATATTATCCTTCAATTAAAGTGACTAGTTGAGATGTACTATAAACCAGTCTCTCCGTGTAGCAGCAGAGTACAAGAGCTCAGGAGCAGACTGTGTCCTCAAGATGTACATGAAACTGATGACAGGCCAGTGCAGATTTTGCTTCTGGCTTTCATTTCAAAGGACGTTATCTTTGTCTGTTAGCCCTTGTTAGAGGCAACATCAGTTGGGCCACATCAGTCACTGTTTCAACTTCGAACCTACGTGCTCTCTAGTTTTTCTAAGAGAGTACAATCCATTCATGCAGTACCTGTGGAGGCTTTTTCCAAGTCTGTCATTAAAAAAAATTGTTTTCACCCCTTAAAGACAGTTATTTTTAGTGGTAATTTGCTGTTGTACAATTCAAAAGCCAGCCCATTTCATAAAAAGTGGCAATAGTGGGCTTATTTAAAAAAAAACACCCTCAAAATAGCAACAAAAAATATAGCAGTGGACAAAATGAATGCAAAATTGCACAATAAAATAAACAGGGCTTATGGGGAAAAATGAGTTTGGGCCGTAACACTCAAAACTTCATCACTGACACCTTGAAAGAACATAGGAACCTAATAAAAATAGTAGCACATTCATGAGCCTTGAAAACATTATGCTAAGTGAAATAAGCCAGACACAAAGGGACAAATATCTTATAATGTTATGTGATATCTAGAACAGGAAAATACACAGAGACAGAAAATAGACTAGAGGTTACCAGGGCTGGAAAAAAAAAGGAAGAGGGAGTTATTGCTTGAACTTTGGAAATGATGAAAAAGTTCTAGAAATAGAGGTGATGACTATACATCATTGTGAATGTACCTAATGCCACTGAATTATACACAAAAAAGTAGTTAAAATAGTAGATCTCATTATATATGTTTTACCTCAATAGAAAAGGGGGAAAAAGAAATAAATGCTATAATAAATATGGCACTTTCCTGTAAAAAGACCTGAGTTTGCTTGTGGACACGGGCATCAGAATGGTTGTAGCTTGTGAGCTCTCACGTGGTGGAAGGAAGGTTTTCTGAAATCTGATGGAGGTTGTTACTGCAGATGTGGAAGGGTGTGGTTCCAGCAGCACGTGGGGTGGATGGAGGTCGGTGGTGGATATTTGAGGTGTGTGTGTGTACGTACTTTGTGTATTCCTACATGGCTCGGTTAGATGAGTGCTGTTTTCTGTATTCACTTGATGTTTCTCATGGACAGAATCACGCATAAGCCAAATGTTGTCTCAGATTGTTCCCTGATTTATCAATCACATTAGAACAAATTTGCATTTTTAAAACAAGGGTTTACCAGGACTGACTGTATTATATGTATGGTAGGTGCTAGGGGTTTAATTAATTGATCCCTTGGATGTTTTCACTTGACTTTCTGTTTTAGGGCTCTTCATATTAGATTATTATGTGTCTGCCTATTTTGGTGGACTTTATGTGCTTCTTTATGGCCAGGTCCATCCCACATCCATCTTACTCTCATTAGTGCTACACGGTGTCTGGAATTTAGTAGATGATTATTAAACTTTTGCAAAATTGATACAAAGAACAATACAGTGTTGTCCCTGCCCTCAAGGTGTTCTCAGTCCTGAACTGAGCTGTCCAATATGATAACCACTCACCACATATGGGCTATTAAAGTTCAAATTAAACAGTGTAAAAAATTCTGTTGCTCAGTGGGGTGTTTGAAGCTATATGTACACCAAAAAAACACTTTTAAGTATAATCCATTCCTGTGGGTGTAAACCCATTATGTGTGTAAATCTCATTTTTATCCCCCCTTGAGCAGGCACTGGAATTGAATTGAATTGCCTGCTGAGCCACCATGGCCTGCCCTTTACACCTCATTTTTTTTTCTTTGTTATGAAACATATCCACATACAACACAAACATTCTTACCGTATGATTATTCCATTCTTGTTATATAATCAATAACTCACAATATTATCACATAGTATATTCATCATCATGATCATTTCTTAGAACATTTGCATCAATTCGGAAAAGGAAATAAAAAGAAAACAGAAAAAAATTCATACATACCATACCCCTTACCCCTCCCTTTCATTGATCCCTAGCATTTCAATCCACTAAATTTATTTTAACATTTGTTCCCCCTATTATTTATTTATTTTTAATCCATATATTTTACTCATCTGTCAATAAGATAGATAAAAGGAGCATCAGACACAAGGTTTTCACAATCACACGGTCACATTGCAAAAGCTATATCATTATACAATCATCTTCAAGAAACATGGCTACTGGAACACAGCTCTACATTTTCAAGCAGTTCCCTCCAGCCCCTCCATCACACCTTAACTAAAAAGGTGATATTTATTTAATGCGTAAGAATAATCTCCAGGATAACCTCTCGACTCTGGAATCTCTCAGCCATTGACACTTTATTTTGTCTCATTTCACTCTTCCTCTTTTTGGTCAAGAAAGTTTTCTTAATCCCTTGATGCTGAGTCACAGCTCATTCTAGAATTTCTGTCCCACGTTGCCAGGAAGGTTTACACCCCTGGGAGTCATGTCCCACGTAGAGAAGGGGAGAGCAGTGAGTTTGCTTGTTGTGTTGGCTGAGAGAGAGAGAGGCCACATCTGAGCAACAGAAGACATTCTCCTGGGGTGATTGTTAGGCCTAATTTTAAGTAGGCTTAGTCTGTCCTTTGCAGGGTTAAGTTTCATATGAACAAACCCCAAGATTAGGGGCTCAGCCTATTGCTTTGACTGTCCGCACTGCTTGTGAGAATATCAAGAATTCTCTACTTGGGGAAGTTGAATTCTCCCCTTTTCTCACCATTCCCCCAAGGGGACTTCGCAAATATTTTTCTATTCACTGTTCAAATCACTCTGGAATTTATTGGTGCATCACTCTGGACAAACCTACAAAATCTCATACCCTACTCAAGGTTCCATGTACTATGGTGTTCAATTAAGCTGTTCTCATAAGTTATATTAGGGAATGCACTAGTCAAAATACAAATTTTGCACCAAATAAACATTTTTTGCTTTCGTCTCACACATAAGCTAAAGTTTTAAAATAGTAATTACCATCTATTTTCAGCACCCTGCAGTATTGACATTCCTTTGTTCTCCCCCATGCAAAAACATTTTAAAATTTGTACGTTTAGTCACTATCATTATACACTCTAGGCATTCCTAGATTATACCATCTCAGTCTTTGTCATCTATCTTTCCTTCTGATTTCATTTGTGCCCCCAACCCTCCCCCATCTATCATTCTCACATTCAGCTTCATTCAGTATACACCTCATTTTGATGAGGCTACTTCAGTTAAGGTGTGACTCATCTCATTGAGAATAGGACTTAATCCTATTCCTGGAGTCCTTCATAAATGGAATGAATATACAGAAAAAGGGGAAAAGCCATGCAAGCAAGAAGCTGAAAGCAATGAAACCCAAATGAGAAGGGTGAGACCAGCAGACACTGCCATGCGCCTTTGCCATGTGACAGAGGAACCAAAGATCACCAGCAAGCAGTGTTGGGGAACAAAGCATTTCCTTGATAATGCCTTGATTTGAACATTTTCTCAGCCTCAAAACAGCAAACTAATAAATCCCCATTGTTCAAGATGAACCATTTCATGGTATATGTTTAAGCAGCCTAGGAAACTAAAACTCTAGCCATATTTTAAGTACTCAGTAACCACATATGACAAGTGGCTACCATATTGGCTAGAACAGAATAGAATATCTCCATCATCACAGAAAGTTTTATTGATCAGTGCTGGTCCATGCTCTAGTGGATGGAGAGTCTAGACTCTAGCAGATGGAGATTATAGCTCCCTCCTTAATCTGATCATTCTCAGAAGAAACAAACACACACACACACAAAGAGAAAGAGAAAGAGGATTCCATATTGGGGAAAATATCTTTGCAAACATTTGAGACCAAAGGTCTTCAGAAAAATTTTATTTGTAAAACAGCTAGTTCCTTGCAATAAAGTTCAATGTATTCAACTTAGGAGTAAACAGTATACAAAGAAAGTGAAACTCTGCCAAGGAGACCTCAACAAGAAAGACTACATGCTACTGTTTCAAGTCTTCCAAGCAGAGTCATTTTTAGCAAAGTAGATTGAACAGAAATTGCCAGAAAGGTTGGGGGAAAACATAGAATTACGTCTCATAAAAGAGATGAGAGCATTTAAAGAAAGAGAGATTCATCAATAACATATTGTGGAGAAATCATCATATTAGGTGCCTGAGAGCATACACTGGACTTAACCACCTGACGGCCATTAGGTACTTGAATTAGAACAGTTCAGTTGAGTGGTTGTCTAGAGAGGAGTGGAGAAATTGCATGTGTGTGTGTGTGTGAAGATTTTTATTATAATAAGTTAAAAAACATTAAAACTCAGTAAATACACAATACATTTTTTGCTTTTAAAATAATGCACAAATCTTTATACAAATTCTGGGAGAAAATTACAATGAGGACAGTAGTTATTTCAGTAAGGTGCGCTTGTGGGTAATATTTATTTTCTTTATATTTCTGTGTATTTTTCAAATTTTCTACATGAACATACAGAATTTTCATGCTCAGAAAAGCAAAAATTCTGTTAAATATGTATATATTTACACCAAAAATTATCAGTCATTACCTTTAAATCGTGAAATTATAGATAATGCTTTTTTCTTTGTATTTTTCTGTATTTTAAAGATGTACCACAGACAAAAAGCCTGTTTGGCTTTATTTAGATTTATAATTTCCTAACACATTTGTTCTAGTTTGCTTGCTGCAGGAATGCAATATACCAGAAGCAGAATGGCTTTTTTAAAAGGGGAATTTAATAAGTTTCAAATTTACAGTTCGAAGGCCGAGAAAATTCCAATTAAAACAAGTCTATAGAACTGTCCAATTTAAGGCATCCAGGGAAAGATACTTTGGTTCAAGAAGGCCAATGAAGTTCAGGGTTTCTCTCTCAAGTGAGAAGGCACATGGTGAACACAGTCAGAGTTTCTCTCTCAGCTGGAAAGGCACATGTGAACATGGTCAAGTTCCATCTCTCATCTGGAAGGGCACATGGTGAACATGGTGTCATCTGCTAGCTTCTTCTCCTGGCTTCCTGTTTCATGAAGCTCCCCAGGAGACATTTTCCTTCTTCATCTCCAAAGGTCACTGGCTGGTGGACTCTGCTTCTCATGGCTATGTCATTCTGCTCTGCTCTCTCTGAATCTCTTTCATTCTCCAAAATGTTTCCTCTTTTATAGGACTCCAGAAACTTATGAAGACCCACCCAAATGGGTGGTGACATGTCGTCACCTATTCCAGCTTAACATGGTTCTTGATTAAATCACATCTCCAGGGAGATGATCTGATTTCAGTTTCAAACATACAGTATTGAATAGGGATTATTAAATGGGATTTTGATTAAAACATGGCTTTTCTAGGGTACATACATCCTTTCAAACCAGCACAACATTTAAACCTTTTGTGTGTATATAGTACACTTTAGCATTCTGTGGAACTAGTGTTCTACTAAATGCATTTTGGGAAGCTTAAGGTTAATTCCACCCATTCCTCAGGCATTCTGATGAGTGAGGCTTTCCAGCAAAATCTCAGCTTGCTTTTTCGCAGAACTTGTCAAGTCAATCCTAAAATTCATATGGAAATGCAAGGGAACCAGAATAGCCTAAGCAGTCTTGAAAAAAGCAAAACAAAATCAGAGGAGTCACACTTCCTGATTTTTAGATTTACTACAAAGCTGCAGTATAGTGTTAGCTGCCTGGGGCCTCTTCTGAAATCACACCCAATGACTGCTTGACACCTGCTCTGTTTTAAAGACACAGTCTACAAATGTGACTCATGCGAGAAGTATGGGGAAGAAATCCAAGGAGGACAAGGGCTTGAAAATTGACGTGAAGAGTGTGGGTTTCCATGGCGAGGGTGGTTTTTATCATCCATTAGGTGAACTCACCGTTTGCGGTCAGGGCAGTAGCCCGGGCAGAAGAAACAGGTGTACCCGCTAACTCAGACGGCTGTGGGGTCTTTGATCCGTGGCATCCAGATCCAGGATGGAAAGAGCAGGTGCTGGAAGCTACCACCTTTATTTAAGGTTCTGCGTTTGCTTTCCTCTACTGAAGTGATACCTGGGAGTTTTGCCAGGAGCTTTGTTGAGAGAAGTATGACTCCTCTGGGGAAATATTAGTGAGAAAGGGAAATGCCAATGGGCAGTTACTTATCTCCAGTTCATCTATTCCAGGATTATCTATATTTGAAAATAGGGCTAGGTTCTTTGCTGAGTATTCGCATTGGATGAAACAGAGGCAAATTTAGCCAAACTGAGAATAAGTCATTTTACAAGACTAAAAGGTGTTTTGTAGGGAAATAAACTACAGGAATCTGGGGTTTTCCTGTAGAAGCTGAAATAAACAATCACAAGGAAGTGGTCATGTGTCCAAACTCTCCCATCCCCAGAGATGGTACAAAAGGGCCTCCCGGCAGAAGGAGGTGTCAGACCTCACTCTCGCCTCCTGACTCCTCTCCCCTCACTCACTCGAGTCCTCTCTACTGACACCATGGGTTGCTGTGGCTGTGGAGGTTGTGGTGGCTGCAGCGGTGGCTGCGGTGGTGGCTGCGGTGGTGGCTGCGGTGGTGGCTGTGGCGGTGGCTGCGGCGGTGGCTGCGGTGGTGGCTGCGGTGGTGGCTGTGGCGGTGGCTGCGGCAGCTGCACCACCTGCAGGCGCTACCGGGTGGGCTGCTGCTCCGCCTGCTGCCCCTGTTGTGCTGGCTGCTGTGGGGGCTGCTGCAGCACCCCCGTGGTCGTCTGCTGCCGCCGCTCCTGCGGCTCGTGCGGCTCCTGTGGCTCGTGCGGCTGCGGCTCCTGCGGTGGTGGAAAGGGCTGTTGCCAGCAGAAGTGCTGCTGCCAGCAGAAGTGCTGCTGCAAGAAGCAATGCTGCTGCTAGGGGGATCCGGCCTCCACACCTGCCTGGGAGCAGTGGGAGGCCTCGCCCTCTCCCCCTGGTAAGATCTTGCTTCTGCCACTCCTCCTTCTGTTTTTCCCTAACTTTCTTAGTCGCTTGTCCCCTCAGGCTTTGCATGTCTTGTTCTTCTTAAACTTGACTTTGCCCACACTCTTGCAAAAAACACCCAGCACGAAACAAATACACAACCGGACAACTGATGGTCAGACAGCTGGGCAAAGTCAAAACCAGGTGGGACCTTAGAACTTAGTCACTCTGTAATGTCCAATCTCTCATAAATTGTCAGGCCTGGATTTGGGCCATTTTTGTATTTACTGCCTGAGTCTAGTCTTTTCTGCGGATTCTATCTGTATTTGAGTTTGGAATGTCTTAATAAAATACCTTGATGCAAGGTCAAAATCTCTTGATTGGTGGTGTGTTGTCTCAGTTCCTTCGCTGCTGCTCTGGGCTCTGCCGTCCCGGCTCCAGGGCCCAGGACCTTAGGGAAGCCAGGTGCCCTCCCCACGCCCTGCACTCCAGGCCCTGCGCTAGAGAGGGACATGGGCCCCTGTGGCTGCCGCCTGAAAATGACGTTTCTCCCAGGTAAGCTGATGGTGGTGGTGGTGGTGGGTTTTCACTTCTTGAAACTATTCTAAGAGATGAAAAATGGGTGAGAAAGGCTCAAGGGGCAGAATGTGCATAGGCTCCACTCTGTGGCGCCGGGGTTTCTGGAATCTGGAAAGCAGTCGCCCAG
Source organism: Tamandua tetradactyla (assembly GCF_023851605.1). Taxonomy (NCBI): domain Eukaryota; kingdom Metazoa; phylum Chordata; class Mammalia; order Pilosa; family Myrmecophagidae; genus Tamandua; species Tamandua tetradactyla. Next base: position 203,411,702 of record NC_135329.1, read on the forward strand.
GTGGGTGCTCTGGAAAGTTCTGCAGGCAGATGTAGTCTTTCGTTCTTTTTATTTTGAAATAATTCAAACTTACAGGGCAAAAAAAATACAAAAGCAATACAGAGAACTCCAAAATACCCCCTATGCAGATACGCAGATGTGCCAACTTTTAACATTTTGCCACATTTGTTATATCACCCTATCTACCTACCTATCATCATCTATCTCATCTATCTATCTCTGTCCATCCATCCATCCATCCATCCATCCATCCGTCCATCCATCTGTTCCTCCACATCCTAAACACATAAGCATAGACTGCTTACATTATAATTTCTTGCCGATGTCCTTGGACTTACCACCTGTTCTAGTTTGCCAACTGTTCGGAATGCAATATACCAGAAACAGAATGGCTTTTCAAAAGGGGAATTTAATAAGTTGTCAGTTTACAATTCTAAGGCCGAGAAAATGCCCCAGTGAAGGCAAGTCTGTAGAAATGGCCAATCTAAGGCATCCAGGGAAAGATACCTTAATTCAAGAAGGCCGTTGAAGTTCAGGGTTTCTCTCTCAGCTGGAAGGGCACATGGCGAACACGGCATCATCTGTTAGCTTTTTCTCCTGGCTTCCTATTTCATCAAGCTCCCTGGAAGGCATTGTCCTTCTTCATCTCCAAAGGTCTCTGGCTGGTGGACTCTCTGCTTCTCATAGCTATGTCGTTCTGCTCTTTCAGAATCTTCCACATCTCCAAATGTTTCCTCTTTTATAGGATCCCAGTAAACTAATCAAGACCTACCCGAATGGGTGAAGACACATCTCCACGTAATCCAGCTTAACAACCATTCTTGATTGAGTCACATTTCCAGGGACATGATCTAATTAAAGTTTCAAAAATACAGTACTGAACAGGGATTAGAAGAAATGGCTGCCTTTACAAAATGGGATTAGGATTTAAACATGGCTTTTCTAGGGTACTTACATCCTTTCAAACTGGGACATCACCCATTGTCATCTTTCTTCTCTCAGTTTCTGCCAATTCCAGACAGCAAACTCCCTGGGCAGGCCCTTGGTGAGAGACCTCTGCTCCCCACCTGCTTACCTGGTGGGTCCATTCAACTGAATAGGCAGGAGAGGGAGCCCACCCTGAGCTCAGGCACACGCCGCAGTTTCCAGCCCAGCTTCACCAATCACAGAACCAGGGGGTTCTCACTTGCCCTGTGCACCCCACTCTTGTTCAGAAAAGGACGGGGTGGGGTGGTGAGTTTCCCTGGACCCCCTGCTATGCTACTTTTATTCCTTATAGCAATGCTGCGAGGTGGCTTACATTAGACCAGTCTCACAGATCAAGAGGCCAGGGCGGGAGCTAAGAAAATGGCCCAAAGAAATGCAATTAACAAGTTACAGCATTCTGGTTGCTTTCAAACTTCTGGGTCTTTTTTTGTTTGTTTGTTTGTTTTAAATATTTTTATTGATAAATATCCACACATGTACAGTCCAAACATATTATACAAGCAATGGCTCACAATATCATCACATAGTTCTAGGCTCGACAGGGGCATGCTTTCTGCTTACCAGGGTTGCAATGACTTTTTCAGCTTATGACTGGTGAGAGATAAATGTCTATCAGATGTTTAATATTGGAAGGAATATTTAACAGACATCTCCAGAAGTGATTCTTGAAGCTGTACCCATTCTGGACTAAGGCAGATTGTGTAAGAGACACTCCCAGACTGGCAGGATCTTAGCTACTTTCCAAACCTTCTAACTTTTACCTCTTAAAGCCACTCAAGCCCATTTAGAGGTGGCATGATTTCAGCATAAATCCCATGTATCCCATTAAACCCCCACCCCCACCTCTAGCCCAGGGAAGAAATCTCTTTCTGAACTACCATAGGCTTCTCTGTTATCTAGTATCAGATTATATTCTTTATTTTACTATTGTTACTTATGAACAGAAGATATATATATAAAGAGAGAGAGAGAAAGAGAGAGAGAGAAATCTATATATGTTCTGTTCCTTTGAAGTATCAGGCCCCAGAATGAATCTCAACTCACTGTGCCATGCATTGTGCTGGCTGTTGGTGGTAGAAGATGATTAGGGATGGTTTCTGGCCCTGAGGTGCTCAGGTAAGTAAATGATCAACACAACGCAATGTGAGAAGTGCTATTGTTGAGAGTAGCCCATGTGTCATGGAAATACTGGACAGATGACTGACTCAGGCTTTGGGTGGGGACAGTAGGTCTTCATGGAAGAGGTTGCAGTTGAACCAAGAAGGACAAAGGCCACTGGGATGAAGGTGTACTGGCAGACACTGGGGAAGGGTATTTCAGAGACATCACTGTAGGTACACCAGCGCATCCACACAGGTGAGCAGCCATATCCATGTCCAACTGCAGCAAAGCCTTCCGCCAAAGCACCCACCTGAAGGACCACTGGCGCCTACACACAGGGAAGCGGCCCTTTGCTTGTGAAGTGTGTAGCAAAGCCTTTGCCATCTCCATGTGCCTTGCAGAACATCGCCGCATTCACACGGGCAAACAGCCCTACTCCTGTCCCGACTGCAGCAAGAGCTACCGTTCCTTCTCCAACCTCTGGAAACACCGCAAGACCCACCAGCAGCAGCATCAGGCGGCTGTGCAGCAGCAGTTGGCAGAGGCAGAAGCTGTGGTTGGCCTGGCTGTGATGGAAACTGCGGTGGAGGCACTGCCCCTGGTGGAGGCCATTGAAATCTACCCTCTGGCTGAGGCAGAAGGTGTCCAGATTAGTGGCTGACTCTGTCTCTTTTCCTTCTTCAACACCATGGTGCCCTGTGGCTAAAGATCCTCCTCCAGCATCCTCTTAAATCTCTGTATATACGGTGCCACTTCCCTCTCCCCTCCCAACTGCCATGAAGTTCTAAACTGGATTTGTTCCTTCTCATGATGGGTGTGTTCTGAGGTCCTTGGTATGCATGCAGGTGCCTTCTAGCACACAAACACACACCTTCTACCTGTTAGCACTGGTGGCCCCAGGGTGAAGCAGTCAATAAAGACGAGTTGGATATTAAAAAAAAAAAAAAATCATGTGCTCTCAAGCCCAAGTGAGAGAGACAGCATGGCGGGCAGGGGATCAGCCAGTTCAGTATGGCTGGAGAGTTGAGTGCAAGCGTGTAGCAGGGTGAGGGATAAGGCTGGAAGCTGGACAAAGTCCAGGTCAGGAAAGACCTATTGCATGATGCTCGGGTGAGTCCATCCTCCACTCCACACTATCCGAGATTCCTTGAAGGATCTAATGAGAAAGTGACAACTTTGTAGAAAATAACATTCTGGCAGCACAGGGAGAATGGATTAGAAGGAGGTAGGTCCAGAGAATGAAAAACAAACAAGAAGCTACACTAGTGATCTGAGCAATGATGATGGGGACAGAAATACTTTAGCAATGAAGAGATTTTAGAAATATTTCAACTGTGGTGTAGGAAATAGTTACTGATTAATTGGAGTCAAGAAGAATTTGAAGATGGCATTTCTAACTTGGACAGGTGGGTGGATGGTGGGTGTGCGATCTAACAGATCGGGTGGGTGGATGGTGGGTGTGCGATCTAATGGATTGTGTGGGTGGATGTGAGTGTGCGATCTAATTGCACTGGTAGATGCACAGGGCAGGTGGATTCTCTCCTCATCCACTGAGATGGTGATGATGATAGCAGCAGCTGACGTTTATTGACTACATCCTGCATGCCAGACCCTGTTATGTGCCATGCTGAGCTTTATCTCATCTCATTTTTGAATAATCCTAAGAGGCAAATGGGAAATTGAGGAAAGTTTCTGGTCTTTGTGCGGTGAAGTCAGGATTCAAATCCAGCCTAAATGATGCCAAAGCCTGCTCTCTTAACCCCCGGACTGCACAGTCGGTAGAGGAGTGTTTGGGGGAGTACGTGTTACTCCTCTCTGTGTGGCCTTTCAGAACCTGGCACTGTTTCCATGGTGGAGGCCACCCAAAACTGTTTCTTGGTGTGACTATAACTGAAAATCTGAGCCAAGGGAAATACAACCTTAAATTCTTTAAATTCCTCATAACCATATGTATTTTCCCTCCTGCCACAAATCTTTAATGGGCAGGTGGTAGAGTCATATTTATATTTGTGGCAGCTTTTCAGCATTTAAATAAAATCCTGTCAATTTTTTTTTTTTTTACTACCTGTCAGTAGTAAACTGTGTCAAAGCCTTGTAAAGCAAGAAGGAGACCGCGACTCAGGAAGGTGAGTGAGGCCAAATCCTAGGCAAGTGTAGGGTCACATCCTGAATTTACGTAATTTTTTGATATTTTGTTCATCATGGATTTTTTGCATTGATTTTGCTGCTTTAAAAATATTGCATTAAAATAATATTTTATCTTGATTGCTTGCGTTTTGAGGTTCCCTGAGGTGCCTGAGGCAAGGGCTCCACTCTCCTTGCCTTAGTCCCAGCTGTGGTAAAAAGTGTTACATTGGAGGAGATGGGGCAAGTTTCAGTGGCGGAGAGATTGAGATATAGGTGAGAGGGCATTCTGGAGGGTATTCTTATGCAGTGTACAGGTATCCCTTTTCAGTGTTTGGTGTATTGAGGTAGCTGGAGGGAAATGACTGAAACTGTTGACCTGTGGTCCAGCAGCCTTGATTCTTGGAGATGATTGCATAACTAGAGCTTTTATGGGTATGACCATGTGATTGTGAAAACTTTGTGACTGACACTCCCTTTATCCAGGCTATGGACAGATGAGTAAGAAAAAAAAGACAAAATAAATACATATAATGGGGGGGGGGGGTGAGGGTGGGATGTTTTGGATGTTCTTTTTTACTTTTATTTTTATTCTTATTGCTTTTGGAGTAATGAAAATGTATAAAAATTGATTGTGATGATGAATTCACAACTATATGATGACACTGTGAACCATTGATTATGTACTTTGGATGATTATATGGCATGTGAATATAACTCAATAAAACTTCATTAAAAAAATCACTATACTAATCCCCAACTGTCCAATATGTTCTACATATGATTTCAGGTAGAACATGGCCCAGCAAACACAGGGTGAAGAGACAGGAAGCATGATTGGCTGTCCTTCTCAGGGAATAACAAAGAGCACATGCAACATTGATATCTACTAACTCCCTGAATAAACTTTCCACCAAATACAATTGCTTCCCTTACTGTGGCCTGAATAAATCTTGCATTTTTGCTTACAACATTTTGTCTACCTTGATATACCAGTAATAGCTCTTACCCTGTCCCAGGCTCTATTCTAAGTGTCATATATGTTATCACATTTTAATTTCACAGTAACCTTATGTTATGGATTGAATGGTGGCCCCTCCCAAAAGAGATATTGAAGTCTTAACCCCCCCCCCCCCACCACAGTACCTGTGAATATAAACTTATTTGGAAATAGGGTCAGTGCAAATTGAATTAGTTAAGTTAAAATGAGTTCGGATTGGATTAAGGTGGGCTCATGGTCCAATATATGGACATCCTTATAAGAGATGAGACACAGAAGGTCACATGAAGATGGAGGAGGGAGAAAGTAAAGAAAACAAAATGCGTCCAGAAGTTAGGAAACAGTGAGGATTGCCAGAAAACATCCGAAGTTAGGAGAAGCAAGGAAGGATTTTTCCCTGCCGATGGAGAAGGAATAATGTCTCAGCAGTGCCTTGATCTCGGGACTTCAAGCCTTAAGACCCAGAGACAATAAATTTCTGTTGTCTTAAGCAGCTCCAGAAAACCTTATGAATAGGAATTATTATTTTCATCAGGAAGTCGAGGTCCCTGGCCCGGGATCACACACCTGGAGGTAGAAGGAGAAAGCAACTCAAGCAGACTGCCTCTCCTTCAAGTCCAGTTCCCACTCAAGACCCAGCTCAAGCTCTGCCTTCTTCATAAACCCTTCCTTTTCCCCCTATGTCATCGGAAGTAATTTGTCCCCTCTGGCTACTCTTATAAGTCTTAATATTCACTTGGAACTTGATCAAGCCTTGTTTTGAGACATCTCTTCTTTTTTCAACGTTATTTTCTTCCTTAGTTTTCCCAATTATTTCTTCTCATTTCTCTTACTTGTTTGGAGTTACTTAGAAATACGTTTCTATTTATCACCCACGGTGCCTTGCACATAACAAGTGTTCAGCAAATACTTGTTAATCTGGTTTGATTTTGCTCAAGGGTTTATCTTTCCCAATATTATAAGCAGGAAGTTAATTGATGGATGTGCTATTTAGGACAGCAACACATGGTTATTATTAAATGTCCTGCTTATGTGTTTGAACCATTCTTTAGGTGGAAATTTATACTACTGACTAATGGGTCACTCATTTGAACTGCTCTATTGGCTCCCAGTCCTGGTTCCAGTGGCCTGCGTTCCACAGGTTGACCAACTGGAGCTGGCACTGCTGTCTGTCCCCCAGGAGCAGAGCCAGGCAGACTGCTGTGTGTGCAGATGACTCTGGGAAGATATGCTTTGAATGAGTTCTGATCATTGTGTGAGACCAAAGGAAGAGAGGTTTATTTGTTGCAAAATTTGTATTTTCTAACACACTATCTAATTTAACCTGTATGGTCAGTTTATTCGAACACCATAATTACATGGAAACTCGAATAGGGAGTGAGATCTTGTTGGTTTGTACAAGCAAGTTTGATGCCTTGATATATCCCAGAGCAATCTGGGCAGAAGACAAAGTATTTGCAAAGTCCCCTTGAGGGACTGGGGAAAAATGTGGAAATATTAAACTTCCCCACCTGGGGAATTCCTGATATTTTCATGAGTATTGGGGACTACCAATTTAATAGGCCAAGCCCTTGATCTTGGGTTTGCCCTTATGAAACCTATTCCTGCAAAGGAAAAGCTAAGCCTACTTCATATTACACCTAAGAGTCACCCCCAGAGAACCTCTTTTGTTGCTCAGATGTGGCCTCTCTTGTAAGCTAAGTCACTGCCCTACCTCTTACGTGGGACATGACTCCCAGTAAATCTCCCTGACAATGCGGGACATGACTCTTGAGGATGAGACTGGCCATGGAATCATGGGATTAGAAAAGATTTCTTGACCAAAAGGGGGAAGAGAAATGAAGCAAAATAAGTTTTAGTGGCTAAGAATTTCAAATAGAGTTGAGAGGTCATTCTGGAGGTTATTCTTATGCAGTATATAGACATCCCCTTTCAGTTTTCGTGTATTGGAAGAGCTAGAGGGAAATGCCTGAAACCATTGCATAGTTATCCAGTAGCCTTGATTCTTGAGGATGATTGATTGTATAACAATAGAGCTCTTATGGTATGACAACCTTGTGACTGAGACTCCCTTTATCCAGTGTATGGAGAGATGAGTAAGAAAATAAAGACAAAAAAATAAATAAATAATAGGGGGAATAAGGGGTATGGGATGTTTGGTATCTTTTTTGCTTTCATTTTATTTTTATTGTTTATGGAGTAATGAAAATGTGAACAGAAATCTATTGTCATTATGAGGTATAGCTGTATGACAATACTGTGAACCGTTGATTGTACACCTTGGCTGATTATATGGTATGTGAATACATGTCAATAAAATTGCATTAAAAAAAACCAACCCTGCCCACCTGGGATTTTGACAAGCTTGGTAATGTTTAAAGAAAGGCTGAGATGGGCCTGCCAGGGGTCTCACTCATGAGAACTGGGGTATTCTAACAAAATAACAAAGACAAAAACAAGCACACTCACTTTAAGGAAAAGGAGCCAAACAGTGAAGTTTAATTCTATAAAAATTAGAGAGTTTTTGAGTAGCGCATGTTGTGGGCCTAAAACAATCGTGTCCCAATGTCGACTTGTGCCTGAGAACAGCAGAGAAAGGGGCAAGAAGAAGGAGAAGTTCCCAGTGAGGCATGGAATATCTGGGGCAGCGTTCTGGGGCCAGGTAACAGAGTTTGGTACAAAGTAGGGGGTGATGTGCTCTCCTTCGCAGCAGAGTGACGTCAGGGCAAGGTGACCTTGGCACACACGTGGCTAGGAATGTCGGCACTGGTAGCAACTGCAGCACGGTGTGGTGGCCGGTGTGTGGTGGGCTCCTCCATGCCGTGTCTGGGCATAGGGACCTTCAACTAATACCCACAGGAGGTTACATCCACCAGATGCCTTCAAGGGCCCTTCCTGTCCTGGGGACCTCAGAGCTGCCTCATGTCTGTCTCTGCGAGCCTGGTCAGGGTGGAAAGAGGAAGGAAATGGAAGGCCCACCCCACCGCATGGGCAGTAAAGAGTGTTGTGTTCATGAACACGCCAGCACCTCCTGGGGACTGCCAGAATGGTAGCTATTGGGACAGGAGGACTTTGAAGAGGGTGAGACAACCCAACATAGCACATAACACTGTATTCATTTAATTAGTAACTAATTAATTAGCATGCTCAACAAATATTTATTGACCACCTACTAAGTAACCAAGTCTACTAGATTTAGAAAACATCACTTACTATTCTGAATATGACCCTGGTTTTCTCACCTGCTCTTGCCCAGAGAATGCCTGGTATATAGCCAGATTCTCTCTTTCCCTCCCTCACCTCTCCAGCATTTGAGTCACTTGAGGGTCATTTTCTTTCTTGTCGTAAAAGGCTCTAACTGGTCCTTGGTTCTAGTCTCTCCTTTCCAAGTTCTGATTTTGTTAGCAGTTACCTTCCTGAACATGAAGCCCAGTTTACTGACTTCCAAGTTTCCAGTGGTTCTTCAACCTGACACCCAAGGATTTTGGCCTCTGACCCCACCTTGCTTGGCTCTCATTTTCCAGGGCCTTTCATACCTTCCCCAGTTTCCACTCCCCCAAGGCCCGGATGAGTAGGCATAGCACATGCTGCCTGACTACCCCCCCTGTCGTCCTATTTCCAAGTCTTGACTGAAGCTCTTACATGGAAACCCTTCCCTGCAGTACACAAGCTTGTCACAGTCTTCCCAACGTCCCATTCCATATCCACCCAGCATCAACTTATTTTTCCCCATACCTCTGTGAAAATTAATTCTTAGGGTTATTGTAAGTCTTCTCCCAGTCTGCTTATATTTGAGTTTATTTATGTGCATTCTTTCCTGACAGAGAGCATGAGGATTCATTCTGTCATCTTCTCACAGTGCCCAGTTGAGTCCTCACTCCTACAAGAAGGACTGTATTCGTTAAATTGAATACACTGCCCCTCCCTAAGTTTATTTGATGGAAAAGTAATAAGACTCCTTAAAGTGAAAGCTCACATGTCCTTTTAAATAAAAATAGACAAATCCCAGAGATTAGAAATTCGGAAAGAAATGTATACCAGCCCAAGGAGTGAAGAAAATGTTGTTCACTGAGTTTTCCAGTGTAGTTATTTAAGCAATTTTACCATTCCATCTCTACTCTGAAATAGGAAAAGAGAGACTATCAAACATCAAGAGGAAGTTATTACATTTCAAAATTTAGGAGAAGAGCATCAACCTGAAATTAACTAGCTACTCTACACAGAGGTCATCCCAGAAAGGTAGTGGCCAGGTAAGCATAGATGGGATTTAGTGGGCTGTACATCCTTACAAGTATACTAAACCACTTTGCTATCTTCCTGGTTTGAAAGTAGTATACAGTCGTATTCTCAAAGAAACCATCTTCAGGCTTCTTTTAGAGTATCTAAAAATTAACTAGAAGAAAGCTTGGTGTTAAAGACCAGGGAATTATGAGCTGCTGTAAACTCAGGGTTACGGGGAGAGGTGGGACTCCGCCGAGCCCGGTCCCGCTAGGCTAGTGAGGGTGCACTCTTCCTGCCGAGGGGGTTCAGGGAGTAGAACCGCCAGGCGCAGAAGGGGCTCGAGCCGAGGGTCTGGGTCGGAGGCGCGCATGCAGGGGACCACTGCGGGTCTGAAGGACCGGAGGCCGAGTCAATTAAGGCATGAAGCAAGGCAGCTTTATTGTTGGTAGACGCTTATGCCAGGGCCGCCAGTAGCTAAAGACCTCGAGGCTCGGAGAGCCCCGGACTATATACAGTTTGAGGAGAGGTGGAGTTAGGGCGTGGACTCCAGGGGAGGGTAGCCAATCACACAGGGAGGACGGATGGGTGACTGAGACGTCTGTAGGCACCATAGAGATGTTGTTTTTGAGTGTGCTTGTAGCAGCGGATGTTGGGCAGGTGGAGGGATAAGGAGAAGGCCAATAGGGCTAAAGAGACAAGACTGCATCATCACTAGTCGCCGGTGAGGCTTGTAATTCAGAGGTCTAGAAGAACCGGATGTGCCAAAATGACAAGGGAGGGAATGAAAAAGACTAAGCCATCAGGCCAAGAATAAAATTATGCCACACAGGGTCATGCACGCCACACAGAGTGTACCTGAGCTGTGCTCACCTGTGTGCTGCTTGGACTGAGCCTCTGCCTTATTTTTGGGGGGGTGGGGGTGCATGGGCCAGGAGTCGAACCCAGGTCTCCTGCACGGGAGGCGAACATTCTACCACTGAACCACCTGTGCACCGGATAGCCCTCTATTTACTCTCCATAGGAAACAGGGGTCTGGTCGGGCTGCCAATTAGAACCAACCACTTTGAGTAAGCACTGCATGGGTGGATTGATCCATGACCACCCAGGTAGCAAGCAACTGTTGGAAATATGCCATTAGGTCAGTCCTTCTTATCTAATAGATGGGTGACTGCAGAAGCCACCTCAAAGTTGGCAAGTGATTTGGGAATGTTCTGCTTAGGATGTCCTGTTATCTACCGTAGGCAAAGGATGCTCTAATAGCCATCCCTAATAACCAAAGATCCCTGCTCCTCTTAACCAGTGTCCTAGTCCACGTACCAGAAGGAAGAAATACCCAAGGAACTCTGCCTCAAAGGATGAGCCACTATGACCCAGGAGCTCTCTTTCCCTTTCCATTTTCAAAATGTCTTCCTCAGGCTAAATCTTTGCCTTGGACTGATGCTACTAAGAGATGTAAAAGCCGAGGGAAATGCTGGTCCCCCTCGGACTTTTCGAATTACCAAAAAAGAGAGAAAGGAGTTTATAGTTACTTCCTGTTCTATTTTAAATATGGCTTTAAGGAGACAAGTAAAAGCTAAAATTAGCAAGGTTATAGGTCTGAAGGACAGCTTTAAGGAAATGCACGAAGACCATGTGAGATTGTGCTGTGGGAGGAAGGGCCTGCAGTCTAAGGCCAATATTCTCCCTTAAAATGGTAAAAATAGAATTACACTGCACAACTGTGAACCCTAAGTTAAACCATGGACTTGGTTAGTGATGCAGTAATAATACTGTGCTGCTCTCAATTGTAATGAATGTTCCACACCAAGGCCAGGTGGTGGTAGGGTGTGCGGGCATCCTGTATTTTATGCATGATTGTTCTGTAAACTGACAACTCCTCTGATAAAGAAAAATATATCTCATAGATTCAAGTGTGTTTCTGTGAAAATGAAGGTCTACTTTGTAGTTTGCTTCTGTAATGGATTTAAAAGAGAAAAGCTAAAATTAGCACATGTATTGGTTTAAATATATTCCTGAAGGATGTAAACAAGAGATAACCCTAGATGATCCTGTTGTGCAAACGGCAATAAGCCACAAGAAGGAAATGACCATTTGTCATGTGTCCAGGGTCACTCAGTTTCCCTTGACCCAGAATGGTACAAAAGGGCCCCCCAGCAGAAGGAGGCATCAGACCTCACTCTCACCTCCTGACTCCTCTCCCTTCACTCACCCGAGTCCTCTCTACTGACACCATGGGTTGCTGTGGCTGTGGAGGTTGTGGTGGCTGCAGCGGTGGCTGCGGCGGTGGCTGCGGCGGTGGCTGCGGCGGTGGCTGCGGCGGTGGCTGCAGTGGTGGCTGCGGCGGTGGCTGTGGCGGTGGCTGCGGCAGCTGCACCACCTGCAGGCGCTACCGGGTGGGCTGCTGCTCCGCCTGCTGCCCCTGCTGCGCCGGCTGCTGTGGGGGCTGCTGCAGCACCCCCGTGGTCGTCTGCTGCCGCCGCTCCTGCGGCTCCTGCAGCTCCTGCGGCTCTGGCTCGTGCGGCTGCGGCTCCTGCGGTGGTGGAAAGGGCTGTTGCCAGCAGAAGTGCTGCTGCCAGCAGAAGTGCTGCTGCAAGAAGCAATGCTGCTGCTAGGTGGCCATCGGTGGGCAGAAGGTGCTAAGACTTTGTTCCCTTGGTTGGTAAGACTTTCCTCCACCCCATTTACTGGCCCCATCTGTCATCTGGGTGTGCTGGGTCTTATCCTCTTGGGCTGGGACTTTGCTCCTGGATTCCAGGCTCCCATCTTTCCTGCTTTGGCTCTTTCAAGTCATCCAATTTAGAACGTTCCCAATTTATTATCAGTGAACCAAAACAAAGACATGAGTACAACTCAACTACTTCATTGAGCCCAATCAAGTGGGATCATGATTCTCATTATTTTTTTATATCTATGATAATTTCCTTCCCATTTCCCTGCTTTTATCTCTGCCCTTTTTCCATTATCTATTCCTATTTATCAAAGGCTATTTTCTAATAAATGAAATTAAATTTATCACTGAACGTTTCTCTGCCTTTATTTTAGTTTGACCAGCCCATATCTGGGAAGATCTTAATCTCTTTGAAAAGGCTTTTGGCAGCAAGGCAGCACTGAACCAGGAGAACAGCATTCCTGCCAAAGCTGTCCTTACATACGAATTAGCAATGCAAACAGAACACTTGAGAGTAGGGCTTTTATTTGCCATTTGCATTCTATTTTGCAGGGAGAGTTTCGTTTACAGGTAAACTCTTAATACCTTAAAAATCCCATCGTATTCACTAAGTACCACTCTTAACTCAGTTTCAGAAACACATCTATTACCAAAATAGACAACATTAAATTTGCTTTGTATTTCCATCTGCTTGGGTCATTTACTCTACGCCTGGAGGGGGGAGTTCCACTCCAGAAGAGCATGACTTTTTTTTCCCCCATCAATTCAGCCAACGGTGCACATTTAAATCTTCTGTATTATTAGTTTAACCTTTCCATCACTCTAACTACAGAAAATAAAGCCATCAGCCTGCAGTTAAATGAGTCAGGATTGATGCACGTGGGATGCATCTTAGTTCTCCTGTGTCTCTCGCACCAATAACAAGGTATGTCTCAGGCCTCATGGGTCCTTTTCAAGTGAACCACTGTCTGCTTTCCTAAATTAGTTTCAGCTGGGTAAGGGTACTGTTCCATTGTAGGATGTCTTTCAAATTCATCTCAGATCTTATTTAACATAAACCATGATTTACTTACTTTTTGTCTCCATTCTTCCATTTTTTAGTCTCATAGCACTGGAGGGGCCTTGAGCAATCATCCGTTTTGTGTCTTCATGTCAGACTTCGGGAGTGCGTTCCTGGTAGGAAAATGGTTATATGGTTAGGGTTTTATTTCTTTTATTCCTAGTGAGGTAACTAGACCTTAGTTCATCCCCAATAACCATCATTCACTTTGAAGCCACTAGGCTACTAATTGAAGTATTAATTAATACTAATTAATTAATTAAAACTAATTGCTGCAATATGATTAAGAGCATGAACAACCATTACAGGTTTAAAATCTTTAGAGAAGTCAACATATATTCACTGATAAACCCCATAGCTAAAAAGACCTGTCCATGGCCCTGAGGCCAAGTCAAGGATGGAGCAGATGCAAATTTTACTCTAAGTAGTGTTTTGGGGGCGGGGGTGGGCTGTGCATACAAAATTATAATCTAAGGCAGAGAGTGAGACCTGCTGTCATGGATTGAATTATGGGCACCCCCAAAAAGCCCTGTTCAAGTCCTAACACGTTAACACTGTCTCATGAATGTGATCCTACTTGGAAATAGGATCTCTAAAGATGTTTCTACCTAAAATGTGGCCAACCTGGATTGGGAGGGTGGGGGTGAGCCCTAATCCAATATTCCTGGGTCCTGGTAAGGAGAGAAAATTTGAACAGAAGTGAGAGAAGACAGCCATGTGACGGAGGCAGAAATTGAAATATGCCACTTATCAAAGAGTGTCACGGATTGCTGGCAAACCACAGCCCCACAGACTTCAGAGGGAGCAGAGCCTGCCGATACTTTGAAATCTGACTATTAGTCTCCAGAACTGTGAGGCCATAAATCCCTGTTGTTTTAAGCCACCCAGTTTATGGACTTTGTTATAGCAGCCTGAGAAAACAGCTGCCCTGGATGTTCCCTTCAGAGGTGGGAAGACAGTCCCAGAAACACCTGGAGTAGCTTCATCATACCCAATCATTCTGGCTTCCTTTCCCCTGTGGAGTTTCAGTGTAGGTTCCCTCCATCACACTTAGTCTTGTCTGGAACCAGAGCCAGGGAGGGTTTCGGGCTGAAGGGTAAAGGGTTATGTGGCAGAGACTGTTATTGCTGCAATGTGAGGGTCAGCCATCGCTGTCGTTGAGGTCGGTTTCCTCCTGCCTTTGCCACAAGGCACCAGCTTCCCAGGTGGACTCAGTACTGAGAAGAAAAAGATGGCTGACAATTAAAAAAAAGTTTCTGGAGAGTTCAATTCAGCTCAGGAAGTCATTTTCATTGTTCAATTTGATATTGTTCTCACCTGGTTTTCAAATCCCTATAGACCCTGCCTATAAATTCCCCTTACAGTAAGGAAGCACAGGTTACCTTTAGGCAACTTATTCAGATGACCTAAATAATCACATAAATTCACAGTCAGATTACAGAGATGAAGCCAATCACACAACAATGGCAGTGAGATGCAAATACATCCCACATGTAAGCAGAGTGCTCCCCACACACCCTCCAGCTCCCATCACAAACCTCCATGCAGAGCCCTTGCCTTATTTCCTTGTGGATTTCCTGAGGTTAAGCTCTGCTGGTAGCTTCACATGGTGGGAGTTCCTGTGGCGTGGGCTCAGGAGGAGGGAGAGAGAGCACAGGGTGTCAGGGAAAGCTGGGACTCACGCCATCCACATGGTGGATACAACCTCCACGCATTTCTTTCATTTAAACATCAAGAACAATTTGTCCTGCAGTTTCACCTGAGGCCCAGCATCCCCTGAGGCCCAGAGGTTGGCACCCACACAAGTACATGGTTCATTATGGATTGAATGGTGTCCCGGAAAGGACACGTTGGAGTCCTGACCCCTGCTCCTGTCAATGTGAACTTGTTTGTAAATAGAATCTTTGAAGATGTTATAAGTTACCAAGAGACCAATCTGGATTAGAGCGGCCCTAGTCTGATATGACTGGTGTCCTGAGAAGAAAAGGAAATTTGGACACAGAAAGAGAAAGAGAGAAAAGGCCTTGTGATGGAGGTAAAGATGGAGCCGTGCTGCCACAAGCCAAGAAGTGCTATGGGTTGCCAACCACCCACCCAGAGCTGGGGAAGAGGCAGAGGATTGATTTTTTCCTTCCAGGGGAAGCATGGCCTGGCTAACACCTTGATTTCTGACTTCTAACCTCCAGAACTGAGAGACAACAGATTTTTATTTAAGCACCCCAGTCTGTGGCACATGGTGACAGCAGGCCTGGGAAACTAAGACAGGGTCAAAGGATCACACAACAGAGAGGCGTTAGATGCTTTGTCCTTCATCTATGAGATTTTGCTGGTGATCTTTGATTTGTCTAACATACTCTTTGCTCTTTTGTTCCTTCAGTAGCCATTGTAGATTTGTACTTATCTTCTTTTCCAGATCAAGTTGTCGCCTGTGTAACTGAAGAAATTGTGCCATGATGCTGTCTTACACTGGCAAGTAAGTGCTCAGTGACCATCACTGATGTGCCCTTCCACTGGGGTTCTTTTCTCTTTTTTGGGGGGGTGCATGGTCCAGGAATTGAACCCGGGTCCCCCACATGGACAGCGGGCATTCTAATGACTGAACTACCTGTGCTCCCCTCCATCTGGGTCCTCTTATCTCACAAATCCATGTGATAGCCAGGTGAGCCCCAGCAGCCCAGCAAACATTGACCACCCCATGTCTACTCACAGCAGTGAAAACAAACCCGCATTCCTAGTGAGAGGACAAGGAGATGACGAGCCTAAGCCACAAAGTTCCCTGTTGCTAGCAGGGGCTGCATATCCCAGAATTCTACCAGTCAGCCTTACTTTACGGGAAACCTCATTCAAGGAGATCTCAGAGAGGAAAATCTGGGAACCACGGCCTTCGGAAAACAAAAAAGATTCTCTCCTGGCTCCTCACCTCCTAGCTGAAACAGCCAAGAGAAGAGGTAGTTCTAAGCAACGGAGTCTGGGAGTGGAAGGATGGGCCAGAGGGTGGTAGCCCCAAGGATTTAGGCTGTGAGTTAAGTGCTTTGGGTAATAGGGGGGCACTAAAGGCCCGAGACTCTTGGAGGTGGAAAAGGAAGTAGAAAGAGAGCCAAGTGGGTGATAAAAACTACCTTATCAACTTAAAATTGGAGGAGGCTTATATTATAACCCTCTCTTCAAACCCTATGTCCTGAAATCCAAAAGAGAAGGAAGACTTTATCTTTCCATGGGAAGGGAAGGAGTCATATCTGACATGGTTATTCAACTTATGGTTCTATTGATTATATCCATCCATTTGGTCACTTTGCCCCAGTTCAATCTTGCTTAAGCATCCAGCCTGTACCAAGATCTGCTTCAAATGACGAGGACACACCCCAAGTGGGCCGTGCAGGTGAATGCATGACTATTCTTCTCCTGAGAGACCTACCCTAGGAGCTCAGCTTCCCTTGGTCACAGCCCAACTGCCCAACCCAGCTCAGAGATCCCTGCCCTCTTTATTTCTCACTTTTCTGCTAAACCAACCATGGTAGTTCAGGAAGCTGGAATCTACTCAGAAATTGGGAGGAGATCATTATGGTAAATTAGCTGCAAGTGTTTTGGCACACACATTAAATTCTATGTGTGGAGACCTCCAGAGACCCAAGAGGGGAGGTGTGGTGTGAAAGTCGCCCATTTTGATTCTAATGCATTGGAACTGAAAGCTGATTTTGTAGTTTGGAGTGCTTGAGAAATGAACTTCTGTGATTCCTGCCATGGCTATAGCCGAACTCCCTCATCTGGGTGTGACAGAGCCGAGTCGGAGGGTAGAATGACCCAATGAGAACATAAGGACTATAGAGCTAATGGGCCAACGAACACAGTCTGAAACCCAAGGCCACCTTTTGTGTTGCTCTTTGGTATAATTCCCAGCCATGAAGCCATCGGACTCAAGACTGACATCTGGTAGAAAAGTTGGTCTAGGAACAGACAAGAAGTGACCACTTACAAATGCTGAACCTGAAAGTGCCTGTGCTCCTGAGTGGTCAGATGCACTGTGGGGTCTGAGCAAATATTCATGCAGAGAGATTTCTGTAGATCCCTCTCAAAGGAGAGGTTCAGGAGGGTTTGGGTTTATAGCATTGAAGCTCCAAAGATGCGGAAGGCCCCTGAATCCCTCCCTTCCAGATAAACCCACAATGGATTAATCAGCCTCCAATCAACCTATGTCCATCACAAACAATTCACCCAAGTTTTGATTCTTTGCTGCTTTGAGCACAGAACATGGGCCTCATCTTTTGGGATCAAAATACCTTTTCCCCGTGGGACAGATAGTTTAAGAACTAGAAAGAAAAAAAAAGAGATGGCTGTTTGAGGGTGATTTAATATGATTTATTAAGATAAGATTTACTTTGCATATACAAAGATGTCAGTGCAGTCATAAAAACAGGAACATACAATAAACAAAAAGTTAAAGACATTTCAAGAAGGTATAACATTAACTTTCTTGACACTATTGTGTTGAAGGTATTATGATTTGAATACTGATTGACATAGAAGGCTGTGCATTTATTATTTTGGTTCATGTTTATAAAATATGCATAGGATCACAGAAACCACAAAAATCTGCGATTCCCATCATCTGGAGGTGAGGCTCAGGTCAGGCCGTGATTTACAGATCAGAGAGCAGCAGGCCAAAGGGGATGGGGTGAGTCTTATCTATAGGACGGTTACCTGCAGCACCCGCCCAGGGGCCAGACAGCCCCTAGCAGCAGCATTGCCTCTTGCAGCAGCACTTCTGCTGGCAGCAGCACTTCTGCTGGCAACAGCCCTTCCCGCAGCCGCAGCCGCAGGAGCCGGAGCCGCAGGAGCCGCAGCCGCACGAGCCGCAGGAGCGGCAGGAGCGGCGGCAGCAGACAACCACGGGGGTGCTGCAGCAGCCCCCACAGCAGCCGGCGCAGCAGGGGCAGCAGGCGGAGCAGCAGCCCACCCGGTAGCGCCTGCAGGTGGTGCAGCTGCCGCAGCCACCGCCACAGCCACCACTGCAGCCACCACCGCAGCCACCGCCGCAGCCACCGCCGCAGCCACCGCTGCAGCCACCGCTGCAGCCACCACAACCTCCACAGCCACAGCAACCCATGGTGTCAGTAGAGAGGACTCGGGTGAGTGAGTGGAGAGGAGTCAGGAGGCGAGAGTGAGGTCTGACGCCTCCTTCTGCTGGGGGGCCCTTTTGTACCCACTCAGGAAGGAAAAAGAGAAAGCCATGTGACCACTTCTTTGTTAACTGAGTTGATTTACAAGGAAGAACCTCACCATCTTATTTACTTACCCTTTAGATATCTTTGTCTTCACTACACTTCCAGTTTGTTTATTTTCTTTAAAAGACTCTATTCCAGTGTCAGCAAAAAAAAGGCCTTAAAGCTGGGAGGCATTCTGGGAACCAGCAGCTGGACAGGCTGTCAACAGTGACCGACTTCTCCATCTTTGCCCAACGCCTAGAACAGGCACTGTGCGAGTGAGCTCTTAGAGCTGCTTACAAACCACAAGCATCCTGCAGGCTGTGTAACCTTTTCGCCATGGGGGCTACTGTGAAGTTTAAGGGTCAGTCTCTGACTGCAAAGAGTTTGCAGCAGAGAGTGATGATGGAGGTGATTATGGGTAAATGGCAGGTTCACAGGTCATTGCCAAGGCTAGTGCCATCATTATGTTGTTGACTGGTAGAAACTGCTGGAGTTGGAAATTTTGCTCCCTTGCGCTGCCTCTGAAGTATACCATTTGTGATTTGTCTTCTGCACACCAGGCTTTAATGATTATTTAAAAAGTGGAAATAAATCCTCTGAGTAGCCTGTGTTTTTATGATGTAATTCTTAGTGTGTTGTGCTTTTGATGAAGAATCAACATCTGGCCTTGATTAGACTGTATCAGTTGATGTCTGAGAGAAGCATTTCGGTGCTGAATAGCCTGACCTCGCCCTGGAAAAGAAAGTGGGATGGGAATGTTGAAGTCTCCATGGTGCAAACGAGGGAAGGTGGAAGGAAGCTGAGGAAGATGTGAAGAAAAGTTTACGGCTATGAGATGAGTCGAGCAGCCCTGAATTATGGTGGGTTTGAAGGTTGGTGATCACCAAGGAGGCAGTGAAAGTATAAAGTGAGAAAAAAAGCTGGTATAAGTGGGCTCCCTTCCATATAGGTTAAAGTACGGCAACCACTGAAAGTTCAGAGGACAGTGCTACTGGACAAAGGCTATGAATTCTTTTGCCTGATGCACTCAATAACCAATTTCTGAGACCCTGGGGTTTCAAAGAGAGAAAGAATTTATTACTAAGCACATAGTAGGAGAGCAGGTGGCCTAGTGGCCCGAAATCTGTCTCCCCGAAAGGCAGTAATTCTGATAGCTTTATTAGAGAAGAGATGGGCAGGGTTTGGGATAATGAGCACAGTGGCCCCAGATGATGTAATTAGAAGTGATCTAATTATTGAGCCTGTGCATAGACACAGAATGTGACTAAAATGGCAGAATGAGGTATAGGTGACTTGTAGGTTAAAGTCTAAGCTACTGCACAGGTCAGATGGGCCCATGTTGGTTGATCCAGTCTCGGTTATCAACATAACCCTAGACTTGGGGTGGGTTAGTTCTGGGCTGACCCAAGACCCTTCATTAACAAACACGAGGGGCTGTCTTTAGTGATCACAAGACTCTAAAGTTGAAAAACTAGATAACTGGGTACAAATGAAGTTTAGTCACAAGTTTTTTACAGTCACAGGGGCAGGAAATAAGGGCTATACTATTGTTATTAGAGATCAAGGCAGCTGAGTTACAATTTAGAGATTTCAGGAATTTCCCTCTGTCTACTCCAATATGCCAGAAAGCAAAAAGGAATATCTATCCAATGATTCAGTAATCAAAACCATCCCTTAAATTCTGATTTATTGGTTACAACACTGTTGGGGATCTTTGGTGGAAGATAAGATTCCTTGGTACTTGTGTTGGTTTGAAATAATGTATGTACCCTAGAAAAGCCATGTTTTAATGCTAATCCCATTTTGTAAAGGCAGCCGTTTCTTCTAATCCCTATTCAGTACTGTATGTTTGAAACTGTAATTAGATCATCTCCCTGGAGATGTGGTTTAATCAAGAGCGCTTGTTAAACTGAATTAGCTGGAGGCATGTCTCCACCCATTTGGGTGGGTCTTGATTAGTTTCTAAAGTCTTATAAAAGAAGAAACATTTTGGAGAATGAAAGAGATTCAGAGAGAGCAGAGCAGAATGACATAGCCACGAGAAGCAGAGTCCACCAGCCAGCGACCTTTGGAGATGAAGAAGGAAACTGCCTCCCGGGGAGCTTCATGAAGCAGGAAGCCAGGAGAAGAAGCCAGCAGATGACTCTGTGTTCACCATGTGCCCTTCCAGATGAGAGAGGAACCCTGACCGTGTTCACCATGTGCCTTTCCTGATGAGAGAGAAACTATGTTTGCCATGGCCCTTCCACTTGAGAGAAAAACCCTGAACTTCATCAGCCTTCTTGAACCAAGGTATCTTTCCCTTTGATTGGACATTTCTATAAACTTGCTTTAATTGGGACATTTTCTCAGTCTTAGAACTGTAAACTAGCAATTTATTAAATTCCCCTTTTAAAAAGTCATTCTGTTTCTGGTATGTTGTATTCTGGCAGCTAGTAAACTAGAACAGTACTCCATTTTGCAGCAGATTTGCAGCTTAAAGTCCATTTTCACAACCCATTACCCACGCAAGTCCTTTGGCAATTTGGGTGAGAAGAAATGTGATGAAGTCCCTAGGGCTGATCAGCCAAGAGAACATTTTAAATTGATAAAGGGGGGTGCTTCAATTATGGTAGTTTAGCGGCGCAGGTGAGTCAGGCATACAAGAATAAGTTTGAGAGCTCCTTCTCCTATGGCTTTCTCTTTATATGACCTGAACCCACCTGGTTCAATTCACCACACTTTAACTAAAAATAACATCTTCCCAAGGTCCTATTTTCAATGGGTTCACACCAACAGTGACATGGGTTAAGACTGACAACATGTCTAAATGGGGTACATAACACAACACACCAGAGTCCTTTACATTTCCCTTATGTTTACCCCCCTTAGGAGGCTTAAGGACCCTGTTTCACTGATGTCATACGACAGAGCCCTTCCACTGCAGCCCATGTCCCAAACACAGGCAGCCCCTCAAGACAAGCGCAGACTGAAATTGTGGGGCTAAGCACATGGAGCTTTGGATTTTTTTTTCTTTTATTGATATAATCAATCCTCCCCCACCCCCCACCCCCCCGTTATTTGTATGAAGTTCTCTTCTTTTCAATTTTTTAGTACAGCACTACATTTGATGACAGATATTTGAAACATTTCTTAATAAAATATATTAGATTGTCATAAACACTCCCAGATGCCTCTGTATTCTCTACTGTCTTTAGTAATGTAATAAATGAAATTAAGGCCTGATAAAATGAAGACCAAGGGGAGGAGTCTTTCAATATTTCTTTGAAGGAGACTTTCTTTCATCAACTGCTTTAATTTAATTAAAACCAAAGGGTAGTCACTCCTCTTCTCTTCCTTTCCTTCCCCTTACTTTCATTTCATCTCCTCTCTTCTTCTTCCTTTTATTTCTTCCTTTCATTCTTAATCCTCTTTTAAGTTCCACACTTTTCTAACTATTGAGATTCTGCTGTTTTATTAGCAGTAGAAACCCTGGGCTGAGGAGATTTTGATCAAAATGATTCAATATTTTCACACATTGATGAAACCCATCTACTCTGAAAGGGTAACAAAATTCTGGTAGATAACATATAAGAATAAAATAAAGTGACAACATAGATGGGCTTAGATACAAGGTTTGGACCAGACAGAGAATGGAAAAGTGAAATGGTGAGCAGGGCTGAAACCATGGCCTTCCTGGATTCCGGGTCTGAAAGCAAACTGTAGGCACATGGATGGTGGGACTACAATGATAGAGTCCAATAGCCCATGCTAGATGGGCTCACTTTTGAAGTGAGGTGCCAGGGTGGAGCACTGTTGGACTTGAAAGTACTTACTCCCCTTTATTGTTGGGCTACGCCTTATAAACTGCTGGGGATCTAGGGAGACTGAAGGACACAGACACAGCCTTGAGACTGCAAATTATCCTAAACTACCTGCAGGCTGAGACTAACCTATAATATCCCCATTAGCGTGATGGGATGGGGCCTGTGGGTAGAGCAGGAAGGACCACCAGAATAGCTCTGGACAGGAAGGAGCAAAGTGTGGGAGTTGGGGTGAGAGAGAGACAAAGGAAAACAAAAACAAAGCACCTTCCACTTAAAGTAGATCTGCAAAGTTTCTAAAACATTCTGTGGCCAGGAGCCTTTAAGATGATCCCTGGTGATCCCTGACTCCTGGTGTTGGCTCCCTTGTACAATCCTCTCCTCTCAAGAGTGAGTTGGATCAGTGACTAAGAAATAGAACCCAGCAGAATTGGATCAGAGTTCCACTTCTGAGATTAGGTAGCAAAAGACTGTGACTTTCCTCTTACTAGCAGACTGTACTGCTCTCTTGGCTTGTACACTTTGATGAAGCAGGCTGCCAGATTGGAGAGGCCCTCATGACAGGGAAGGGAGGGCAGCCAACAGCCAGCAGGGAACTAAAGCTCTTGGTTCGAGAACTTTGAGGAACAGAATCCTGCCAAAAGCCACATGAGCTTGGAGGTGGATCCTTCACCAGTCAAGGCTTGAGATGATGCAGCCCAGTGAACACCCTGATTGCAGCCTTTGAAAGTCCCCGAAGTAGAATATCCAGCTAAGACATGTCCAGGTTCCTAACTCACAGATACCAAGAGATCAAGTGTATTGTGTTAAGCCTCTACATTTTGTGGCCAAACCGAATCAGGGTGGGCCTTTTTCCACATTGCTGGAGACCTTATAAAGAAAAGTCAGAAATTAGCAGAAGCCGAAAGTCAGAGAAAACACAGGAGGAAACCAAGGACTGTCCCGTGAGACTGCCGGTGACAGAACGTGTCAGACTCTGGGAGAAGGCATGGCCTGGCCAACACCTTGATCTCGGACTTCTAGTCTTCCAAACCATGAGCCAAAACTCCTTGTTGTCTAAGCCATCCCATTGTGTGATACTTGTCACTGCAGTTCCAGAAAATTAAGACAAAGGACAAGAGAATAAAATTCGGAACTTGAATTTGTTTCAAATGAAATTAACTTTATAGAACTGATAATGACCTTTTTTTTGATAGACCTTATTTTTTGGAGTAGCTGTAGGTTAAAACACATTTTAAATAATATTTATAGGATCCTCAAAGTGATAAATAAGGACGTGACTTCCATAAAAAAATCCAACAACATGGATTTATAGAACAAATACAGGTAAAAATGAAATGTGAATAGATAGATACTTAAGACAATCAGTTTGACATCTTGAGAATAAAAAATGTGAGTTGAAATAAAAATTCATGCTAACAAAAACTATGGACACCATTTACTATAGTTAACAGTAGAATTATTAAGATGTGCTTTCATCAATTGTCACAAATGTTCCTCACCAATGCAAGATGTTAATAATAGGTTGGTATATGGGAATCTTGCATTTCATGCAGGATTTTTCTGTAAACCTACAACTTCTCTAATAAAGGAAAAAACCAGAATTTGTGAATTGCAGCATAGATATGAGACATTCACTCAGAACACAGAAGAGAAAAACAGATCAAGAGTAGAAATTGACTCTTTTGCCCGCCGGCCCGCCGCGCGGCGCCCAAGCCCCGCAGCAGCAGACCCGCCCGCCCTCCTCTCCCCTCTTCCGCCTTCACCGGCTCCTCCGCCACCAGCCTCGACAGCCTTGCCACCCTCACCTTTCCTCCTCCAGAACAGCTACTGGGGGAGTGGAGATAATACAGAGCAGCTCCCGGAGCCACGAGGGAATCAAAGGGACGGCGTACCCCATCCTGGAACGGCTGACTATCTGGGAGAACCAGCTCCGGTGAGATCACCAAGGGGCACGGGCTTTCCTGGGTGGGACGGCAAGCGACCGGAGTCCCTCCCTTCCACCTTCCCAGGCCAGCTGGTAGAATTGGACAGGCGGTCCCCTTAGGCCACGGCGGCTGGTGCCCCCACCACGCGAGGCCCCCCAGACCAACTGAGAGAGTTGGGTCGGAAATCCCCAGACTACGGAGAACAGTGACTGGGGGATCCCTTCCAAACACGTGACTCCCCCGTCCGACTGGGAACAGTGTACTCTCCCGGGCTGCGGCAGCTGGCGCCCTCCCGCCACGCTTGGCGCCCCGGGCTGACTAGCTAATTCGGCTGGACGCTCTCCCGTGCTGCGGCGGCCAGCGACCCTCCCCGCATTCGGAACCCCAGGCCGGCTGGCACTCTTCCAAGACGCTTCGGCTGCCGAACCTCCCCTACGGCGAGAATTTTCCAGAGTTAAAGGACCCACAGCAACTTTCACTGGTGGAACCCGTAGACAAACGTGTGCCACGAGTGCCACCTACTGGGCAGGGTAAGAAAAACAGAACCCAGAGATTGCACAGAAAAATCTTTCAACCTGTGGGGTTGAACACCCAGGGAAATCTGACTAAATGCCCAGACACCAGCAGAAGATAACGGATCACGCTCAGAAAATTGAACATATGGCCCAGTCAAACGAAGAAACCAATAGTTCAAATGAGATACAGGAGCTGAAACAACTAATGCTGAATATACGAACAGAAATGGAAAACCTCTTCAAAACGAAATCGACAAATTGAGGGAGGACATGAAGAAGACATGGGCTGAACATAAAGAAGAAATAGAAAAACTGAAAAAACTAATCACAGAACTTATGGAAGTGAAAGATAAAGTAGAAAAGATGGAAAAAACAATGAATACCTACAATGACAGATTTAAAGAGACAGAAGATAGAATTAGTGATTTGGAGGATGAAACATCTGAATTCCAAAAAGAAGCAGAAACTATCCAGAAAAGAATGGAAAAATTTGAACAAGGTATCAGGGAACTCAAGGACAATGTGAACCGTACAAATATATGTGTAGTGGGTGTCCCAGAAGGAGAAGAGAAGGGAAAAGGAGGAGAAAAACTAATGGAAGAAATTATCACTGAAAATTTCCCAACTCTTATGAAAGACCTAAAATTACAGATCCAAGAAGTGCAGCGCACCCCAAAGAGATTAGACACAAATAGGCGTTCCCCAAGACACTTACTAGTTAGAATGTCAGAGGTCAAAGAGAAAGAGAGGATCTTGAAAGCAGCGAGAGAGAAGCAATCCATCACATACAAGGGAAACCCAATAAGACTATGTGTAGATTTCTCAGCAGAAACCATGGAAGCTAGAAGACAGTGGGATGATATATTTAAGTTACTAAAAGAGAAAAACTGCCAGCCAAGACTCCTATATCCAGCAAAACTGTCCTTCAAAAATGAGGGAGAAATTAAAACATTCTCAGACAAAAAGTCACTGAGAGAATTTGTGACCAAGAGACCAGCTCTGCAAGAAATACTAAAGGAAGCACTAGAGTCAGATACAAAAAGACAGAAGAGAGAGGTATGGAGAAGAGTGTAGAAAGAAGGAAAGTCAGATATGATATATATAATACAAAAGGCAAAATGGTACAGGAAAATATTATCCAAACAGTAATAACTCTAAATGTTAATGGACTGAATTCTCCAATCAAAAGACATAGACTGGCAGAATGGATTAAAAAACAGGATCCTTCTATATGCTGTCTACAGGAAACACATCTTAGACCCAAAGATAAATATAGGTTGAAAGTAAAAGGTTGGGAAAAGATATTTCATGCAAATAACAACCAGAAAAGAGCAGGAGTGGCTATACTAATATCCAACAAATTAGACTTCAAATGTAAAACAGTTAAAAGAGACAAAGAAGGACACTATATACTATTAAAAGGAACAATTAAGCAAGAAGACATAACAATCATAAATATTTACGCACCGAACCAGAATGCCCCAAAATATGTGAGGAATACACTGCAAACACTGAAAAGGGAAATAGACACATAATAGTTGGAGACTTCAATTCACCACTCTCATCAATGGACAGAACATCTAGACAGAGGATCAATAAAGAAATAGAGAATCTGAATATTACTATAAATGAACTTGACTTAACAGACATTTATAGGACATTACATCCCACAACAGCAGGATACACCTTTTTTTCAAGTGCTCATGGATCATTGTCAAAGATAGACCATATGCTGGGTCACAAAGCAAGTCTTAACAAATTTAAAAAGATTGAAATCATACAGAACACTTTCTTGGATCATAAAGGAATGAAGTTGGAAATCAATAATAGGCGGAGTGCCAGAAAATTCATAAATACATGGAGGCTCAACAATACACTCTTAAACAACGAGTGGGTCAAAGAAGAAATTGCAAGAGAAATTAGTAAATACCTAGAGGCAAATGAAAATGAAGACACAACATATCAAAACTTATGGGATGCAGCAAAGGCAGTGCTAAGAAGGAAATTTATTGCCCTAAATGCCTTTATCAGAAAAGAAGAAAAGTCAAAATTGCAGGAATTAACTGTCCACTTGGAAGAACTGGAGAAAGAACAGCAAACTAATCCCAAAGCAAGCAAAAGGAAAGAAATAACAAAGATTAGAGCAGAAATAAATGAAATTGAAAACATGAAAACAATAGAGAAAATCAATAAGACCAGAAGTTGGTTCTATGAGAAAATCAACAAGATTGATGGGCCCTTAGCAAGACTGACAAAAAGAAGAAGAGAGAGGATGCAAATAAATAAGATTAGAAATGGAAGAGGAGACATAACTACTGACCTCACAGAAATAAAGGAGGTAATAACAGGATACTATGAACAACTTTACGCTAATAAATACAACAATTTAGATGAAATGGACAGGTTCCTGGAAAGACATGAACAACCAACTTTGACTCAAGAAGAAATAGACGACCTCAACAAACCAATCACAAGTAAAGAGATTGAATTAGTTATTCAAAAGCTCCCTAAAAAGAAAAGTCCAGGACCAGACGGCTTCACATGTGAATTCTGTCAAACATTCCAGAAAGAATTAGTACCTACTCTCCTCAAACTCTTCAACATAATCGAAGTGGAGGGAAAACTACCTAATTCATTCTATGAAGCCAACATCACCCTCATACCAAAACCAGGCAAAGATATTACAAAAAAAGAAAACTACAGACCAATCTCTCTCATGAATACAGATGCAAAAATCCTCAATAAAATTCTAGCAAATCGTATCCAACAACACATTAAAAGAATTATACATCATGACCAAGTAGGATTCATCCCAGGTATGCAAAGATGGTTCAACATAAAAAAATCAATTAATGTAATACACCATATCAACAAATCAAAGCAGAAAAATCACATGATCATCTCAATTGATGCAGAGAAGGCATTTGACAAGATTCAACATCCTTTCCTGCTGAAAACACTTCAAAAGATAGGAATACAAGGGAACTTCCTTAAAATGATAGAGGGAATATATGAAAAACCCACAGCTAATATCATCCTCAATGGGGAAAAATTGAAAACTTTCCCCCTAAGATCAGGAGCAAGACAAGGATGTCCACTATCACCACTATTATTCAACATTGTGTTGGAAGTTCTAGCCAGAGCAATTAGGCAAGAAAAAGAAATACAAGGCATCAAAATTGGAAAGGAAGAAGTAAAACTATCACTGTTTGCAGACGATATGATACTATACATAGAAAACCCAGAAAAATCCACAACAAAATTACTAGAGCTAATAAATGAGTACAGCAAAGTAGCAGGCTACAAGATCAACATTCAAAAATCTGTAGCTTTTCTATACACTAGTAATGAACAAGCTGAGGGGGAAATCAAGAAACGAATCCCATTTACAATCGCAACTAAAAGAATAAAATACCTAGGAATAAATTTAACCAAAGAGACAAAAAACCTATATAAAGAAAACTACAAAAAACTGCTAAAAGAAATCACAGAAGACCTAAATAGATGGAAGGGCATACCGTGTTCATGGATTGGAAGACTAAATATAATTAAGATGTCAATCCTACCTAAACTCATCTACATATTCAATGCAATACCAATCAAAATCCCAACAACTTATTTTTCAGAATTAGAAAAACCAATAAGCAAATTTATCTGGAAGGACAGGTTGCCCCGAATTGCTAAAAACATCTTGAGGAAAAAAAACGAAGCTGGAGGTCTAGCGATGCCGGACTTTAAGGCATATTATGAAGCCACAGTGGTCAAAACAACATGGTATTGGCATAAAGATAGATATATCGACCAATGGAATCGAATAGAGTACTCAGATATAGATCCTCTCATCTATGGACATTTGATCTTTGATAAGGCAGTCAAACCAACTCACCTGGGACAGAACAGTCTCTTCAATAAATGGTGCCTAGAGAACTGGATATCCATAAGTAAAAGAATGAAAGAAGACCCGTATCTCACACCTTATACAAAAATTAACTCAAAATGGATCAAAGATCTAAACATTAGGTCTAAGACCATAAAACAGTTAGAGGAAAATGTAGGGAGATATCTTACGAATCTTACAACTGGAGGCGGTTTTATGGACCTTAAACCTAAAGCAAGAGCACTGAAGAAATAAATAAATAAATGGGAGCTCCTCAAAATTAAACACTTTTGTGCATCAAAGAACTTCATCAAGAAAGTAGAAAAACAGCCTACACAATG
This sequence comes from Tamandua tetradactyla, assembly GCF_023851605.1. NCBI lineage: Eukaryota > Metazoa > Chordata > Mammalia > Pilosa > Myrmecophagidae > Tamandua > Tamandua tetradactyla. Next base: position 203,440,531 of record NC_135329.1, read on the forward strand.
GGAGACAATATTTGGAAACGACATATCAGATAAAGGTCTAGTATCCAGAATTTATAAAGAAATTGTTCAACTCAACAACAAAAAGACAGCCAACCCAATTACAAAATGGGAAAAAGACTTGAACAGACACCTCTCAGAAGAGGAAATACAAATGGCCAAAAGGCACATGAAGAGATGCTCAATGTCCCTGGCCATTAGAGAAATGCAAATCAAAACCACAATGAGATATCATCTCACACCCACCAGAATGGCCATTATCAACAAAACAGAAAATGACAAGTGCTGGAGAGGATGCGGAGAAAGAGGCACACTTATCCACTGTTGGTGGGAATGTCAAATGGTGCAACCACTGTGGAAGGCAGTTTGGCGGTTCCTCAAAAAGCTGAATATAGAATTGCCATACGACCCAGCAATACCATTGCTAGGTATCTACTCAAAGGACTTAAGGGCAAAGACACAAACGGACATTTGCACACCAATGTTTATAGCAGCATTATTTACAATTGCAAAGAGATGGAAACAGCCAAAATGTCCATCAACAGAAGAATGGCTAAACAAACTGTGGTATATACATACGATGGAATATTATGCAGCTTTAAGACAAGATAAACTTATGAACCATGTAATAACATGGATGGACCTAGAGAATATTATGCTGAGTGAATCCAGCCAAAAACTAAAGGACGAATACTGTATGGTCCCACTGATATGAACGGACATTCGAGAATAAACTTGAAATATGTCATTGGTAACAGAGTTCAGCAGGAGTTAGAAACAGGGTAAGATAATGGGTAATTGGAGCTGATGGGATACAGACTGTGCAACAGGACTAGATACAAAAACTCAAAAATGGGCAGCACAATAATACCTAATTGTAAAGTAATCAGGTTAAAACACTGAATGAAGCTGCATCTGAGCTATAGGGTTTTTTTTGTTTTTGTTTGCTTGTTTGTTTGTTGGTTTGTTGTTGTTGTTTTTTACTATTATTACTACTTTTATTTCTTTTCTTTATATTAACATTTTATATCTTTTTCTGTTGTGTTGCTAGTTCCTCTAAACCGATGCAAATGTACTAAGAAACGATGATCATGCATCTATGTGATGATGTTAAGAATTACTGAGTGCATATGTAGAACGGTATGATTTCTAAATGTTGTGTTAATTTCTTTTTTTTTCTTTCCATTAATAAAAAAATAAAAAATAAAAAATAAAAATAAATAAAAAAAAGAGTAGAAATTGAAGTCATTTGTCTCAAAATGACATCTAATCTGAAAAAAAAAAATAAGTGTTTGAAAGACTTTCCTGCTGGGCAGTCTCCTGTACCCAAGCCTTCCTTTCCACTATTTCCAAACTTGTTCATGTTTGGACTTTTCTGAGCACTCCTGGATGGAAGAAATTTCAGGCAGCTTTTACTCATCAAAATATTGGACTCCAAATTACCACACAGCAATGATATCTTATTAGTCTATATGATACTGAATTGCTTAAAATTAATTCAAGGAGAACAGGTAACTAATTAGTTTTTAAAATTCTGGGTATTCAGAAAATCCTGGGAAGGATGTTGTATCATAAGGCCTAAGGCTTCAGGCAACACTGCCCAGCAGGAAAGTCTCCTGAACAGGCTAGTGTCCTATCAGCAGGACCCGACCTCACCCTAACAGCTTTCACCTCCTGCCAGCCCGTGCAATTAGTCCAACAAGCCAGTCACATTCTCCTGTAGGAACAGGGGGCAGCCAGGCTGTCATTACCAAACCTGCTTCCCCCAGTCCCTGCTGGCTCACTCTGTCCCCAAGCGTAGCCCAGTGACTCTGAATGCCCTGCAGTGACCTCTCCTCCCCACTCCACCGCCCAGGGCTGGGCACATGGGCCTAACAAACCACTGTGGTGTCATCTGTCCAGAGCCGGGTGTTCGGCCACCTCACACTGTTTGGGGGTGGGGGGGTCCCCTTCCTCACTAGTAGGGTGAATAGCAAGCAGGCAGTTGGAACAATGTGAGTGGTCAGAAAAAAAGTTCGTCATTTCAAGACCATTAAGTTACGTATTTCCTGTGACATTTCTAAAATGTCATGTAGATTGATAAGAACCACCAGATCTGGAGTTACAGATTTCCTAGGCGACAGATTTGTTGAGGCCCTGACTCTCGCTTCTGATCTCTCTGCCATCATCTGGGGTCTCTGCAGCCTCTCTTCCTTCCGCGCTAGGCTGCCACTCACTGTTCATAACCTACAGACGTTTTGATTTCCTTTTTGTAGAACCTCAGGGAATTATATGATTCAGGATTGACTAATCTAAACACTTTTCTTTAAGGTTTTGACTTTTGTCCCTATAGTTTTGTTGATTTTAAATTTCACATAAGAACTTCTTGATAGAAAACCTGATATTTGAAAATTTGGACTTGGAATCTGATTATTAATATAATGCATTTCTTATTCAGATTGTTGCCTGTATGGTTAGGCCAGTCTTCATTCTTGTTCACTGGCAATGTTTTGGGTTTTTTTAAATACAGAATGGAGTTTAAACTCTTTTGTATCTGTATAATTTCCATCCAGAAATAACTCTTTAAAATATGAAAGCAAAAACGTACTCATAGGAAAAGAAAGTTCACAGAATGTAAATGGTGGAAAGAACCCATAGTTCTATTAACCAAATATAAGACCTCTTAAGATCGAGTTCCTGTTTTTCAGTATTTGTCACAAATTGTAATAAACATTTAAATTAATTTGAGAAGAACTGAAATCTTTCCATGCAGGGTCATGGTAATATTTAATTAAAATTTTTTCTTGATATATTTGCTTCAGTTTGTGAGCATTAGCTACCTGCACCCATTCTACCATTTTATTAGAAATATACAATATTAGTGTTGTAATCATGGTTTGATCACATATTATACTATCTGAATCAAAGTAAATCTCAGTTTTATGAGGTGGGACACAGAAACTGGTATATATATATATATTTCGCTGTAGGAAATTTCATGTTTCTGCTCTTGACTGATTCCACTTTTCTGACTTCCATACTGTTTTGGGGTAGACCTGAAAGTGTTGGAAACAGTGCTGAGACCATGTAGATGGCTCGTTCAATTTGTTCAACTAAATCTTGTGATCAAATCAGTTCACAAGGCCTATGCTGAGGTTTGAATGTGGTTTTGATGAGGTTCATGATGGTTCAGTCTGTCACTGTATTGTTTTATTTTTTAGCAGTTTTATTGATATACATTTGCACATCATACAATCCATCCAAAGCATACAATAAATGTTTCACAGTATCATCACATAATTGTGCATTCATCGCAGTTTTAGAACATTTTCATTATTCAAAACAACAACGACAACAACAAACAATTTTTAAAAATATATAAGACATCCCATACCCATTATCCCCCACCCCCATTGACCCTTAGTACTCGGGTGGGACATTTGTTACTATTAATGGAAGAATATTAAAATATTACTTTTAATTATGGTCCATGGTTTGCAATAGGTACTTTTTCACCCATATACCTCTCTATTACTAATTCCTTGTAGTAGTGGCATACATTTGTTCTAGGTTCATGAAGGATCATTTTTATATCTGTACTTTTAACCATCATCATCGTCCACCAAAAGGATTCACTGTGTTATGCAGTCTATGATTTATCCTCTGGCGTCCTTCTAGTGCCACACTCAACTTTAAACCCTCCCTTTCAACCACAATCACATTCATAATTCAGTGCTGTTAATTATGCTCACCCTAATAATGTGCTACCATCAGCTCTTTATCCATGGCCAAACATTTAAATTCAACCTATTAAAAATTCTGCACACATTAAGCATCCATTCTCCATTTTCACAATATCTTAATCTAAGACAAAACATTAAAATACCAAAGTACATGCACACAACACCATATAGTTTCGATCAGTCACCCATCCTCTGAGGCCATATCAGGTGAGAGCGGGCTAAAACTTAGCTTATATCAGACGCTGGATCAACTGATTCATTTGGATTCTCATCAATAAGAGAACTAAATTCTTTCTTTTTACGTTTGGCTGAATAGATTATGTAAATACTTCTCATTAGGAAAATTCCAGCAATGACTGAGAAATAACTTCCATAAATAAAATACTAAAAAAAAAAAAAGGAAGATATTAATGAATCACATGTAAAAATAGATTACATTTGACACTGAATATATATAAAGATGCTTTACCACTAGAGAGACCTTGAAAAGGTCCCCATCCGGTCTCCTCATCCATACGACTAGAATACCAATACCTCCCTCGAACATTTGTTGTGAGAACTGAGTTACTGCATCTAAGGCATAGAAGCATGCCTAGATAGTAAGAATTCAATACATTTTAACTGTTTCAGTTTCTGAAATTCTCCAAATATATGTATGCTAACTTCTTTCTTTTCTTCTTTTTCTATGTTCATGTTTAGCAACTGAAATTGAAAATGCTTTTCCTAGAAAGTAACATATGTGAAAAATATTGTAGTTTCCATCCAAATATATTGAAATATTATTACGACTGTAGATGCTTGGCATTCTTATATATTCTCAATGAATTGAATTTTTAATTTGCAATGTCTCTCTTTAAATATCTAGAGGAAGGCTTCATTATATTTGTCTTTTAAAAAAATTTAACTACATTAACTAAATTTAAATTATTGTCTGCCTGATGTGAATTTTCCCTTTTTTTACCCCAAAACAAAGGTGTCTTTATATTTTAGATTTGTTTCCTGTAAATAGCATATAGATGTGATCTTTTTATAAAATAGCCTGACAGTCTTTTATTATCTTTTTTTACGGGGTAGTTTAATTTATTTTTATTTTTTAAATATTTTCATTATGGAAAATTGCAAATGTACACAAAAGTGGCCAGAGTAATGCAGCAAATACGTGTATCTCTATCACTGTTTCCTCAATTATCAACTAGCCAAATTTGTTTCATCAATGTCCCAATCATTCCCTCCTTGCTTAATTTGAATCCTGTATCACATAAGATAGTATTTCAGTTTGTATCTTTACAAATTAAGGACCCAAAAAATCCAATCACAAAACACCTATCACAGCTAAAACATGACAATTTCTCAATATCATCAAATGTCTACCCAGTGTTCCCAATTCCCTGTCTTATAATATTTTTAGTTTCTTGGTATGAATCAAGATTCAAATAAGATCCACTTAATTGATATCCAGGTGTTTTAGAGGTTTTGTGGTGTGAGCGTTTTTCTCATGTCTTGTCTGTTGTTGCTTTTAACATAAGTAGTCCTCTCTACATTTAATATCTCTAAAAACACTTGTGAAATTGTATTTAAATTTCAAACAATCCTAAACGAAAGGCCCCTTTCTCAATGCCCCTTTTCCTCCTTCGGGTACCATCCCTCCCTCCATCCCCCTGAGAGCAACCGCACGGAGCCCGTCTCTGTTGGGTTGTCAGGAAAGACGCTGAGGCGGTGGCTGCACAATGAGGACCGGAGCTCATTGAAAAACCCACTAAGTAGCTACTTTGTTTCATTATGAAAATCTGGCCTTGACTTTCAGCTACTATTTCTGCAAGACACTACCAGAGTTTATAAACTATTGGAAACTGGGGCGGACAAAGCACACATCTGGTTAATGAATGTGATGTGAAAACATTCACCTGCGCTGTCTGGACTGGCAAATATTACATGTTTTTAAACAAGTTTGAAAAAATTAATTTTTGATGGGTGTGTGGTTGTCCAAAATCCCAGTGAATCCACATTTCATGCATAGCAGCCATCGACTGTTTGACTCTTTGTAAAATAATCTTTCAGTTAGAGTGCCTCTTTGCTTACTAAGCCCTTTGGGGGTTACCATGAAAAATCCACTTTCATGATTCTAACTTTCATGTAACTTAAGGAAGACTAAAGTGCCAGTTATCCCAGCTAGATAATCTAATGGGGTGTGCAATCAGGGTCCATCTGGCTGGTCCCAGAGCGGCTGAGTGCAATGGCTTCCTGCCGAGAGAGCTTGGGAGGATCACTCTGCATTTCCCGTGAGGACGTGGGGAACCCCCGGAGCAGCACAGCAGCTGTGGTCCTCAGGCCATCAAGGGCCTCTTTGCACCACTGGGCTTCCCCAGTCACATAAATACCCGAAGTTTCTGGGAAAAACCATGTTATATACAAACAGCTCAGTATTTCAGAATCTAGAATTAACAGTTACACCTCCTGAATATATGTGACTACTGTAAGAGCTTACAATCTAGGACCCTTTACAATAGGCCCCAAACTGATAACTCATGCTCTTGATTTTAGTTTACCGAGTTTTAATATGATAGTTACTCCATATGATTGAGACATGATAATATTTGTCTTTTTGTTCCTGACATTTCATTCAACATACAGCCCTTAACATTCATTCACCTAGTTGCATGCCTCACAACTTCATTTCTTCTTGTGGCTACTCAGTAGTCCACTGTATATATACACCATAGTCCCCCCTTCCATTCCTCAGTCGTACCCCTAGGTACATCCTCCATTCAATGTGGATGACTAATACTGCCGCCAGAGACAGCAGTGTGCCAATGCCTATTTGCGTCCCAACACTCAGCTCCTCCAGGTATATACTGAGCAGTGGGGTTTCAGGATCCTATGGCAAACCCACCCCTGGTCTCCTGTGGAACCATCACACTGCCCTGTAAGGGGCTAGACTTCTCATTTCCCTACCGACAGTGACCAGGTACATCTCTTTCTCCTCATTCTCTTTAGCACTTGTTTCTCTCTGTCCATTTTAAAACCGTTTTATTCATACATCATACAATCCAGTCTAATCGTATAAACATGCCTTTGCTACCATATTCTATCTGAAGACATTTCCTTCTCTTCCATACAGAATCTATACCCCTTTCCCAATCCCCCTGCCTGTTGAAATTCAGTTTTGGCTTAATGCCTTTGTTACATTCAGTGAAAACGGTTACTAATGACACTAGTCTAGTGTCATACAATATACGATAAAGGCCTTTTAAAAATGGCATTTGGCATTATATTAAGGTATTTATGGAATATCATAAATACATGGTTAATGATAAATGAACATTTATGATTGAGAATTGGTCATAATTAATCAATATACCACGATATATGATAAAGACTGAGATGGTATAATCTAGGAATGCCTAGACTGTATAATGATAGCGACTAAATGTACAAATTTAAAAATGTTTTTGCATGAGGAAGAGCATAGGAATGTCAATACTGCAGGGTGTTGAAAATAGATGGTAATTCATATTTTAAAACTTTAACTTATGTGTGACTAAAAAAAAATACCACCATATTCCTGGATCTCGAGTAAACCGTGTCCTTTCTTTAGATGCTAAATTTTAAAATGACTTTTTACAAAAGGACCTAATTGAAAATTAATGTTCCAGCATTGACGTCACAGAAACTAGAAGAGAAAATGATAGTAATACAGAACAGATTTTGGAGTACTGCCTTAAATCTTGAGAGATCAGAGGAAACAAAAGGTAAAGCTTGTTGTTTTCTACAAATTTAATTTTTTTTCCAGCTTTTAATGTTTGTGGACTCCTCTGAAAGGTCAAAACATATTGATTTGCCAAAAAAAAAAAAGGCATTTCAATCATGTTATATAACATAGTGGCAGAAAGGAGGACAGACAGATTGATGGACAATTTTTATCTCTAGTTTTACTATTCTGCATAGTTCAATTATAGAAATTCATTTGTTGAACATGAAGACAAAATAGATTTGTGGAAAATTAAAGGAAATATCTGAGATAATTAATGTGAAACTCCTTAGAAAAGGTAAATGCGTCCTAACAATGTTGATGAAAGTGAATGGATTTTATTTATTCAATTTTTAGGGGAAAAAAACATTCCCATGAGTACATGTTAGGCAGTAACGCTTCCTTTTACAGCTGGCATTTCATCTGTGTAAGACCTTGGGAGGTTAAGTACTATACCCTTCATTTTATTGATGAGGAAACAGACATTAAAGAAATGATGAAGATCACATCTTTGGGGCTAGGGTTTCTTTCAGAATAATGCAGGAAGTATGTGGAGGTACAAATGAAATAAGATCAACCATAAAGTGATAATAATTAAAATAGGGTGATGGACAAGGGGTTTCATTACATTGTTTTTTTTTTTTGTTCTCTCCTCCTTTTATTTCAAATTTTCCAAAAGGAAAAGTTTTTTAAAATAAGTATTAAATGTCAAGATTCAAACCCAGATTTTGCTCATTTCAAGCTTGTACTCTCTCCATCACATCACAGCACATGATAATAATTTCTGAAAAACTGGAGAATAATTTGCCAACAAGATAGTAAATCAGGAAATATATGTTTTGTTTTAGAAAGTAATAGTCGCTTGTTTTGCGACCTTGAGAAAGAACTGAATTTATAAGAACCTTAGTTTTAATTTTTGTTAAATGAAGCTATCCATTTTTCTAATGAAAACACATGCTTTTTTTTTTCAAAATAGAGATGTAAGACTGACAATTTATAAAGATGTAAGACTAACCATTTTGTTCATGAGAACATCTCTACTCATGAGAATGAGTAGCCTTATTGAATTTCTGAATTAAACTTTAATAAGATTGAACTTTAGCTGGGGCAAGAGAAAACCTTTAGCCATAGGTAATGAGAACCACTTAAACTGAAATGACTTTACATTTCTCTCTTAGGCAATTCTTTCATTCTTTTACCTGCTTAATGAAAAGGTCACCTGTTTAATTAAAAGATTTCTTACGAAACAGAAGGAACCTTAGTTACATCATATTTATATTTCTCAATAAAAAATTATCCCATTGAGGAAATTGACTGAATGAAAGAAGCCAGATACAAAATGCCATTTATGATTCCATTTATATGACATTTTAAAAAGACAAAGCTATAGACATAGAAGACTGATAAGTAGTTCCTGGGGGTTGAGGCTGTGGGGAAGGGATTGACTGCGAAGGGGCACAAAGGCCCTGTTTGGGGTGAGGAAATGGTTTTTGTCTTAATTGTACAGCTGCTTACATGCCTGTGTGTTTGCCAAAATTCATAGACCTATACATGAAATATTGTAACTTACTTTCTGTAAATTGTATCTCAGAAAAACCTGGTGCGTGTATCATATAGATAGGTATTACATTAACATCAACACTTTCCTGAGGTCAAAAACAGCAATTGTTACTTTCTAAAATAAAATTCAATTTTCCTGATTTATGATCCAGCTTGCAGTTTGCTCTGCAATTTTCAGAAATAACTGAGAAGCAGTTGCAATTTTTGCAGCATGATGGAGAGACTCGACAGATACAGAGATGGATGGAGATAGACTGAGGTGCTCCCGTGTCAGCAGGAGAGCTGGGGCACAGCCACCCACCTGAGCGCCGACTGGGAGCCCCCAGTCCTGGGCTTGACCACAGTCACGGTTACGATGGTTTGGACGGCTGAGGCCACGAAGGCGTTGATTCCAAACCCCAGGGGCAGCGCTGCCCGCTGAGATTCACAGCGACCTGAAACCTAACGCTGCACAAGTGGGATGAGTTTGCAAATAGACACATTTGTGGTCTTTGAAATATGGAGCAAGGAATTGCACTTTTCCAAAGGTTTTGCTCTGCTGAGGAAGCCCAGGCTTCTGTGGATGATTTCTTCCTTGAAGTTCTTCTACCAGACATAATTAGTCATAGAGTGAAGTGCAAATGTGGTGTTTTAACATTTCATAGGATGTGATATATTATAGTAAGAATGTAGAGCTAGTTAACCCTTTCTAAAATTAAGCCAAATATTTCAACTACTCCTCAACTAGAGAACACTGACATTAATTGATACAGATGGGGTTTTGCAGTCACTTTTTAAAGTAGACGTATTAATGAGTGAACATTCAGGTCAGTTTGATAAATTTTTATTTGTTAGGAGATTTGTTCATTGAAACACTCTAAACTAGCAGTTTCAGAGTCTAAATAGGTGATTTTTTTTTCTCTGGAAAATCCACCAATTATTTCTTCTATCACAACTGACTCAATCCGACAATTAATTCGCTTTAAATGGTTGTGTTGGGTTTTAAAATTTCATCTGGCAAGGCTGATCCATCTGAGGCTGGTCCATTTCTGGACTTGTCTTACTCACAGAACCCAGCCCTTTCAGAGGGTTCACCTAGAGCCTGGGGTGTTCACCAGGCTCTCTCCTCCTTAGGACACTCTAAGGCCCAATTTGTCCACATCAGCAGGAGAGGGGTCTAAATTCCCTGCTTACCTCTAGTCTCTTCCTGTGTCCTGCAGAACTGGAATAAGTTCTTAAAACAACTGTTATGTTCCCAGCCTATAGCCTAGTGCTTCCACCTACCTGAAATCCACTAAAAGTTCAGTCTATTTTACAGACAAACTAGATTACTTTAAGGTCAAAAGACATATTGAAAATTATGCAGTTGATAATGTTAGGTAAAAGACAGTGATTTCAGTGGTTTGCTTTATTTCTGATTAACTTGCTAAGTTTCTGAAAGTCAACACACTGCCCCAGAGAAGGAGCAGCAACACCTAATCCTTTCAAGTGTCTTCAAGTAACATTGACACCCACCAACTTCTTAGCTCATTTCCAGTTAATGAGGATAAAATATTTTAGTTTAAACCATTCTGTGATGCAGTGTTTATTATCTTTATATGATACTCTTACAGAGCAGCTTTACTTCTCTAACTGCCCTGAGCATATCTGAAAATTTGTTTCAGAAAGGTGATATACTAAAATTATTCAAGCAGGCCAAAGTAGATTCATATCTTACTATATTACATTGCTTTATAAAATGAAATAAAAACCTAAAATGTATCACTGCTTATTAATTCTAAAGAGCAACACACCCATAAGTAATGTTAATCAAATCTCAAGAGAAAGTTGATTAAAATAGAAATATGCTCCATTGTCTTTAGTATTAATCACTAAATATAATACTGCAAAAGGCTGTTCAGAGTAACTGGAAGAATAAAGAGAGAAGAGCACTTTGTTGCTTCATTCTTAGAAAGCGAAAAGAAAGAAAGGTTAATACTTACACTGCTATGGTTATAAGAAACATGTAAAGTGACTCGAATATCAAAAGACCAGCATAGCACACCCAAATATTAGTTATGTAATGCATGAGAAATAAAGCTGCTGCATCTGCTGCTGAGAAGGTCCCCAACACCGATTCTCCCAACAGATCCCAGCTGACATTCACGTACCTGCTGCAAAGGCTGCCAGGTCCCCTGCAAAGAAAGGAATCAACGTATATTACACCTTATTGTTTCATGTTCAAAAAAGTATCATACAGTTTTGTCAAAGCTCACATTATAAAAGCATTGAAGCATTTCCAGGCTGTGGTAAAAAAGGCTGATTTTGGTAAAAAATTAAAAAAAAAAAAAAGGAAAAGAAAAGAGAAGAAAAAAGCCACTCGATCAAATGCCATGACCTCTTTATCTTTTTCTGTTGAAGTTTGAAATAACCTCTCCAAGTTTGGATTCTCATAATCATCAATTGGAAAATACCCATGGAAGGCATTTTTTCCTTGCATTTTTTTTCCTTTGCAGATGATGAAACTCAGTCTCAGAAAGCTGGGTGAAGAGCCCCAGTTCTTCATCCTAGAGTTTTCTGATCTGTAGTGATGGCCCCACCAAGCCATGCTGCTGACGCTGTGGCATGGATGGTCTCTCTCTTTCTTTTACCTTATGTCTTTCCTTTATGTAACATCATGTTTGAAATTCCCTCCAGATCTCTGGAAGATACCAAACTTCTTTCCAAGACTGCCTTCTACAAGCTTATTTGTTTCTTTGGTCATTCGTTTGTTCACTTATTTGTTCATTCACCCACTCATTACTCACCCATCAAATATTTCTGAGTTTCTTTGTGGGTCAATATGGTGATAGATTTTGAGACCCTGCTTTTTAAAAGCAATACAGCCTTGTCAGGAATTTAGGTAAATAAATATACAGTTTTAATTCAGTGTGATAAGGATTGTAAAAGAGTTCTGAGCCTAATCCAAATCTAACCCTAACTCTAACCGAGTGGGTCTCAACCTGAGATGTTACTTCCCTACGGGGAAATATGTATACAGACATTTTTGGTGGTCAAAACTGGGGGCTGTTACTGATGTCTAGTGAGTGGGGCCTGGGATGCTTCTAAACATCATACAATGCACAGGACGACTCCCCACAGCAAAGAAATAGCTGGTCCAAAATATCAATCCTGCCAAGGTTGAGAACCTCTGACCCAAACCCTGAGCTGACTATAAGCAAATGCTTGAGAGCCCACCTGGCCAAAACACATATCCCCAGGAGAAAAGCATTTTATACCACTGTAACATAGCCATATTTATAAAAATTTCCTAGAAGAGCTGGGAGCTAAGCAGTCCATTGTTATCAGATTTCTTACTACCCCAGATTTCTTGCTTCCTTTCTTAAATATGGCATGACTTATATGCGGACTTGAGTGACCAAACCAAGACCTAATTTTTTCTAAAATTTTGATACTGATCAGGGTCCTTGCTATCACAAAGACACAAGCATATTTGTGTTCAGTGGGCCTTTAAATAATGACTTTTGTAAGTTCTACCTTTTAAAAACATGCCCTGTAAGGGTGCATTATCTGAGAAGGAAAGGATTCCCACCCCCTTCCCAAGAAACCAGTCATTAATGAGAAATGAATTTAAAGTTAACAAGATCCTAGAATAAATCAGTTTCTAGGCATCAAACTGGAATTTTTGAAAGGTGAAATGAGAAGAAAATTAACTCAACAATGAGCTCTGAAATAGTCAATAACTGTGTGGGTGTGACTCACCCCAACTTCAAAAATAAATATCTTCAAAGTCTCATTGATGTGAAAGCTTTGTTATGTCAGGAAAATACGTGTGTGTTGTTAGGCTAAATTCAAAGGTTTCCCTGGGCTCTGCCTTCCTGACACTAGGGTACAAGCTTTTGCACTGGCCCACTTCTCCCTCCCTCTCTATCTCACTTTCCTTGGAAAAGTATTTCAAATCTCAGAAAACATGATCTGGGACAAAAGAAGAGTGCAATAGCTACAGTAGCTTGTCAGCTGGGAGGGAAGTATTGTCCAAAACAGAAAACCCGGGAAGTTATGTTGAAGGATGGATCCAGCTGGAAATCCTCAACTCACCCCATCCCACCTCCACTCCAAGGCCTTCTGAGGATTTCCCTCACTCAGTCGAGTCTCCTTACTTTTTTCCCTTTGGACAAAATGCAATATTAGAAAAAGCCATCCATAAGTTAATAAAGATTGGGCAGGTACTTACCAGACCACACAAAGAAAAGCAATAAATATGCACCTATCCCCTCCAAAGGCTTGCCCCTGCCACTTGGGATCTTACAACTCTACCATGTCACACCTTGCCTCTCCCCCAACACTGTCATCAAGGATTCTTTGTAAAGGGGTACTGTCCTGTTTTTACTGATGACAATTGAATGAAAGTACAATATGCATGAGAGGCCAAATCAAAATAATATAGGACAGAAGAAAAAATAGGCTACAGAGAAGAGATAAGTTTGGACTAATTTAAGAATCCTGTTAATCTGGACTTAACTGTATTCTAATAGCTCTCTGGTTATGGTAGGGAATGAGGAAGTTGGGTGTAGAAAGTAAGCTTATGCAGAAGACAACATGCTTTGACCAATCCCCATATGTAGAGTTAAGGAACGATATAAATATTTTATTTAAGTTATCTTGTTTGGGAACCCTTAGGATGATAAGATAATTCCTACAGCAGAAGCTGTCAAACCTTTTGACCCTAACCCAAGAAAGATATATTTTGTATCATGAACAGTACGTAAGTATATGTCTGCAGAATTTTCAGAAAAGAGTACTTAAGCCTGACAGGAAGTTCTATTCCATCCTACCAGTTGTTTTTCTCAGAGTTCTATGCCTAAGCACTAAAATGCACTGATTAAGGTGGCTTCCAAAGAGGCCTAATTCCCCACCATGGAATATCAGCTCCACAGAGGGTAACTCAGAGTAACGCATAGTCTGCATATTCCTAAAATAAAACCTTGTGTTCCTACCTCCAAAGGTTGAAAGGGCTTCCATGGCTCCATTATATATAGTATTACTATGGGATGGTGTCTTATAATCCCACAGGATTTGAACATAGTTCAAAACCTGGTAAACACCTGCTGTGAATAAAGCCCACCAGAGGGACTAGTAAAAAAGATGCTTTGAGAAGTAGCACTCCCTCAAATCTTGGAACCACTGTGTAGAAACTCTCAAAGCCTCACTTTTTGGCTTTGGGCTGCTTAGGTGGCCATCATCCACAGGCCCCGAGAGCTTGAAAGATAGACTGGTTGATGATCCTTATGGGGCTCTTCTAACACAGCATCTTTTCTTCATGACTTTTGATGAGCTTCTGTGCAGAGTTTTGCTTGAAAGAACATGCTCTTCGGCATCAGTAGAAAAAGGGAGAAAAGGAAGGCTACAGAGACAGAGGTGAAGGAGATGACATTGAGATAAAAGTAGGACAGGTTGACCAGGGATACTGGGAGCTGGGACAGCATGGAGGCCGCCGTGTAGGCCACCAGTGTCATGCTCCTGCAGTAGCTGCTCACTCTCTGGTTGTGTTCAGGGTTGACCATGTTGTAGATGTAGGCATAGTAGGCCACCTTGGTGGCAGAGACCAAGCCATAGGTGACCTCCAACACCTGCCTGACTTATAATCCTTGACCAAATACAAGGAGTTCCCAGGTCATGATGAAGCTGATGCCCTGTAAGATGATAACTGGCTTGTAGCAGACGTAATTGGTGAGAATAAGTATGGGGAAGAGCAGCAGTGCCAGGTAAGAGTATGTCCAAAGAGGAAGGATGTCTTTTGTGATCTACAAGATTAAAGAGGGCAAGTGTGAGGACAAAACAGCATGAAGTGAAATGTCCTACTTGTCTCTCATCTCTGACACATACATTATTGAGATGATGTGTATGCTCCAGGCCATGTTGCTTGGCCCAGTGCCAAAGTGGGACCAATTTGATACTTGACATGAATTCTAACAAGACAATGAAAAGTAATGGAAAACTGAAATTCCAAGAAACAAATTGGAAAGATAATAGATATCCATAACATGACAATTCATACCTCCCCATGTTAAAAAAAAAAAGGAAGGGGGTTGCTATTGTTTTCATTTTAATTATCTATCTGCTTTTTAATACTCTTAAATGTAATTTGATCTGCATAAACTATTGAAGTTGGGAAAAGAGGCCATAATGGCTTAACCTTTCACACTTTACAATATTCTGGAGTTAATCCAAGCCTGCTAAAGGTCTGCTGTGTGAAAGTATTTAACGAAAGTTTTCTCTCCTAAGTCAGAACCATACTTGGCTGAAAAGGATATTTCAGAATTGGGAGAAACTGATCATCACCACCTTTGATCGTCTTCAGTATGTGAATGTGCAGACCACTGGAACACTGCCTGGGTAATCAGGCAAATATTGAACAAAGGGCCAGTTCTCGATCACCAGAGAAAGAAATGTGTTTGGGTCTATTTCCTGCTCTTCCACATTCTTGGCCTTAATTTTCTGGACTGCTGGGGAGGACTCAGGAGACAGGCTTGGTCACTCCCTTGTTTAAGTCCACTTGGACCACAATTTCATATGAAATACTCATTGCATTAGTAAATTATCTGAACCCAGCCATAGTGCATGATTATTTCAGTTACCATAAATGGAATGTATAATGGATAGAAGTTGACATAAAAAAAGTTGGGGTAGACCCTCTCAAATCTCTGTTCTTTCTCAATTTACAGGCTACTGAAATAAACCCAAACAAAGATTTACTGAAACTGAGTTGTCCTTTGTTTTGACCTGACCTTTCCCCTAACTTATTGTTACCCCAAGGTAGAGTTTTATTGAAGTGTTCTTGAAGCTTGGTAACTCTTTCTTCTCTCTCTTCCTGCTTTTTAAGTGTGGTCATTGACCCTGGGAAGGCTGTACTCCAGACCTGCTTTCTGTTACACTCTCTGGAGTCTAAATCTGGCCCATTGAGTCCTCCCTGAGAAGCCAGCTTGCACCTAGTGGCATCAAGATGGACCCGTCCTTGTCTTTACCATGAGGGAAAATGGTGGATTGGTTTAGGGGTGAAGCTTCCTTGGTGTTGGGATAGGGGATATGGATCACGGATGGGAAAGAGAGGCAAGGGAGATACAGCTTTTATGCCTCACGAGCCAAATACCCAGCCTGCAAACCAGCAGTCCATGAAATCTGAAGGAAAATGGACACAGCTCCTTGTCTTATCTTGGTATTGTTCAGTGGCTTAAAGCAATGGTTTTCTATTTCTAATACCTGGAAGATTTGTTAGAAAAACCAGACATTCAGATTCAGTACGTCTGGGTGGGCCTGAGAGTCTACATGTTTAGCAAGTTTTCAGATGTTAATGATGGTCAGGGACCACATTCGAGAATCACTGACTTACAGGCTTCTTGGAACTAGGTTCTCTGTATGACTTGAAGTTACAATCAGACAATATTTATAAATAAAGAGATAAAAATTTTTCACATACTTTTTAGTAACTTTTTTTTCTAAATATTATCTATATTATACTCTAAGACTTGTTCTCATAGCTAGGGATGACTTTGTTTTATATTAATATTAATAAGCGAGAAAATCTTGAGTCAATCCTGCACAACTAAAAGATTTATGAAGTAAGATTGTTTTGCTTCCACTCCATTAAGTTGTAGCGAAAGGGTTTATATTTTTTACACAATAAACACATGAAAATATTTAAGGCCTATTTGTTCGCATTTGAGAATGTAACAGGCTCTGATGTTTTATTCTACTCAAAGATTTGGACCCTAGTTCTAATTAGACAAATGTAAAATAAGTGTGCTTGTTGGTTAACTTACACCCTGAGGCCCATATTTTCACCTGGTCCTGATAAATAAAGCATAAGAAAAGGTTCAGATGGTCTCATCATGGAGAAGAATTCAAATAAGCAGAGCATGACTGTGGGAAAAACCCAGAAATGGCTTGGTGAAGTTCTTTCCAGTCCACGTCAGGTTAAACTGTCATAACGAAAAAAAAAAAAAAAGCCAAAATGGTGGCCATCAATCCAGCTGATTCATTTTTATAAAACACATTCTGTTTCTCTTGCTTTCTTTTGTCCCTCAGTCTAAACAAAATGGAAAAAAAATCATCATGAAAGTGAAAATACATCACAGAACAAAGCCAAGTCTTTCTTTTAGGTTTCTCCTTCTAAAGAGAAAACTGATAATTACTGGGAAACACTATGAATAAGAGATTACATTTTAACTTCCCTCAGCTGGAATGGTAAGATCACTGATGAAAAATAATTTTCCTTTGTATAAGTCAGTCAAATTCTCCTTCAGTCTTTTGCAGTCAAAAAAAAAATGTATCAGGGATTTTATGCTAAGGTAGATATCTTGGTTGGAAGATGAGACTGTGAGTTTGGTTTAAAAAGTGAAACAGAAAAGAGAATGTTCAATAGACATAAAATTCTTAAGCAAACATCTGATTTATGCCCTTTCACAAACATGAAGCTATTGGTGAATCGATAAATCATTTTAAAGAGTATTTCAATATGGTGGACCAAATAGCCTTTGGGGAGATTCATAAAGCAGATAGGATGCCTTGCTTTTTCTGGATATCAAACTCAAAGTGTACTTGGCTTCATCTATGAATCTTAATTAATTTAAATTATCATGTATTTGGGTGATTTTAATTTAAATACTGTAAAATACACATAAAATTGACCATTTTAACCATTTTAAAGTGTACAATTCAGTGGCATTGAGTACATTCACTATATCTTGCCACCATCACCACTATCTAATTCCAGAACATTTTCCTTCTCCAAACCGGAATCTCATTTCCCATTAAACAGTCATTCCTCACTTCCCCCCTTCTTGTGGTTGTTTCTAAAACATATTTTCAGAATAATTGCATGTATCGAAACAAGATTTCATGGATGAAATTAAAACAAAACACTTATAAATATTTTTCTTAGTCTTAGTTGATATCTCTTGTTCTTGTGTTATTTCATTTATATTGCTAGTGCTGAGAATTGAGAATTTATGTTGAGAATAATCCTCAAGGTTAGATGGTTGAAGGGAAGTTAAAGGCAACTTTTAAAAGGCAAACAAATAAAAGTTCCAGGGTTGTCACACTCATTCATTCATTTGTTCACTTCCTCTCTGAAGCCTCCCTGAACCTCCCCCAATGGCTTCACCCTCTTTCTTTACATTATGCTTCATCTCCATTTCAGTTCTGGTAAAGCTTTACTTCCTGGTGGTCAGGAGAACTCTGAAGTCAATTCAATCCAAATCCTTTTCGGCTACTCACAAACATGCAATCTTTGCCACATTACTGGACCTCAGTGCCTCAGTTTCCTCATCTGTAAAACCTACTTCATCTCATGTAGATGGAATGTGTTAATATTAGGTCAATGCCTGGCCCACACTAAGCCTTTAGGACATGTGAGCAATTCATCCTGTAGCACTGATGTCTTCGAAAGGCTTTGATGTGTTGACTGCACATCTTCCCTGTAACCTTGAAACTCCAGGAAGGCAGGCGTTCATCTTTGTTACCCCAATATCTAGCACAGTATCTGGCCCATCAAAAGTATCCAGGAAATGCTCATTGAAATTCCAGTCATCTACTTCCTTTATCAAGGATATGGACAGATGAGTAAAAAAAAATACAGACAAAAAAATAAATAAATAATGGGGGGAGAGGATAAGGGGTAAAAAACAATTGGGTAGATTCCAATACTAGTGGTCAATGTGAGGGAGGGGTAAGGGATACTGGATGTATGGGCTTTTCTCTTTTTTCTTTTATTTCTTTTTCTGGAGTGATGCAAATGTTCATGAAATGAACATAGTGATGAATACACAACTATGTGATGATATTGTGAGCCATTGATTGTATATTTTGGATGGACTGCATGGTATGTGAAGATATCTCAATAAAAATATTTAAAAAAAAGAAAGTGTACGTTGTTTACTACAGAATGGGAGAAAATATTTAGAAACTATATATCAGATAGGAGTTCAGTATCTAGACTATATTATGAACTTCTATAACAATCTATTTTGATTTGTATCAAACTAGTTTCAGTGATATGGGAATATCCTACTCCTATACATTTTTGTCCTTCTTCCTTTACATTGTAACTGGCTCAGATTGCAGATTGCATCTTTATACATTGTATGATCATTAACATATATAAAGTGTTATCTTACAAAGGTTTCTGTTAAGTCATTTGGGGGCAAAAAGTAGTTATAAAACTAAAGTACAACAGTACACTATTTTATATTTACCTATGTAGTTACTTTTATCAATGTTCTTTCTTTCTTTTATGGCTTCAAGTTACTGTCTAGTGTCCTTTAATTTCAACCTGAAGGATTCTCTTTAGCATTTTCTTACAAGACAAGTCTTCACATACTGAACTCTTCTGACATTTTATCTACATCTTAATTTTTTCCTCTACTTTGAAGGATAATTTTGCCAGATATAGAATTCTTGGTGGACCGTTTTTTCTTTAAATATGTAATCCCACTGTCTTCTGGCCTCCATGTTTCTGTTAATCTTATTAGGGATCCCTTGTATGTGACGCGTCTCTCTTGCTGCTTTCAAAATCCTGTCTTTGGATTTTGACAATTTTGCTATAATATGTTCCTGGTATAGATCTCCTTAGAGTCATTCCTGCTTAGAGTCTGTTGAGCATCCAGAATGTGTAAATGCATTAGATTTGGGAAGTTTTTGACCATTATTCTTTTCAAATACTTTTTCTGCCCTTTTCTCTCTCTCTCACCCTTTTGGAACTCTAATGATGCACACGTTGGTATGTCTGATGGTGTCCCACAGGTCCCTCAGGTTTTGTTCATTTTTCTTCATTATTTTTTCTTTCTGCTCTTTACTCTGGATAATTTCAGTTGTCTTGTTTCCCAATTGTCTGATACTTTCTTTGGTCCATTCAAATCTGCTGTTTAATCTGTCTAATGAGTTTTTCATTTCAACTGCTGTATTTTGTAGCACCAAAACTTCTGTTCGGTTCCTTTTCATAAATTCCATTTCTTTATTTTGTTCAGATATTGTTTTCCTAATTTCCTTTAGTTCTTAATACATGGATTTCTTCAGCTAATTGAACATATTTAAGACAGCTGATTTAAAGTCTTTAACTAATAGCTCCAATATGAGGGATGATATCTGGCAAATTCTTTTTTCCTGCAACTGAACCATACTTTCTTGTTGCTTTGTGTGTTTTGTAATTTTCCATTGGGAACTGGACACTCTGAGTATTATTATCTTGTTCTCCCATTCCTCTGGAATTGCTAGTTTGTTGTTGTAGGTTGTTGTTCTTGTTGAGGGCTGGAGCCACGAATTTATGACTTCTCCAAGCTATTTTTGCTCCCAAACAGGGAAAAGAAAGAAAGAAGAGAAGAAAGAAAAGGTACTGCCTCTTTAAGACTCCTTTGCTGCTTTTATTGAGGGTGGGAGGAACAACAGCCGACCTAAGAGCTGGCCCTTGAGCAACCCGAAATAGCTCATCAAAAGCTGCGATCAGTGATCAGACCACATTCCTCTGGGTTTTCAAATCCTAGGTCCTTTCTACCTACCCTGGTACCAACAAGCTGTACCAGGAATCTGGACTGCAGTCCCTATTGCTACCTACCCCAAAGCTGGGGGATGAGGGATAGTAGCTGCTGTGAGGAGGGTGAAATTCATTGATATTTACCAGCTTATCAGCCTCTTCCTTCAGCTATCCCTGGATGCTGCAAACTGTTCCAAGGCTCCAGAGTTTCAAAATAGTCAGTTCAGATGGTTCTTGCCAGTTAATAGTTGTTTTGGTAGGGGACTGAATCCTAGAATTCCCATTCATCCATCTTCCAACAATCCTCCTCTGTACAAAACTCTTTAATTTTTGTTAAAACAAATTTTAAAATATTTTCCTTCACGACTTCTGATTTGCATGTCATACAGTTTACTTCAAACCTGGGTTTTCTAGGGCCCTAAATCTCTAAAGCAGAGTGCAACCCAGAGGGAACAAACCAGAAAAAACTCTTACACATCATGTCCATGTGAAGAGGACATGTTTCCCTGACAGGGAACACGTGGCTTGTCATGAGTGTCTGTGGTCAGTCTGCCCCTCAGACAGCCCCAAGGTCCTTGAGGGGCTGGTTCCTGGCCTACAGCACTCTAAGCATGCTGCAACCTGGAGGTGAGCCCATCCTGAATGTAGTGTCTAAACAAATATTTGTAATGGGAGAGGGAACTGTACATCACTGGCAGTTTGTTTACCTTGAAACAAAGTTCTTAAAGGAGAAAAACGAAAAGTTATATATTTGAAGAATTATTAGGATTCCAGATTTATTGACCATTTCAAGTACCAGTCAGTAGGATACCTATTTTTTTTTTTCCCAAATAGAAGGTGGTTTTTTGTTTTTTGTTTTTTTTTAATATATAAAAGCCTTCTTATAGGGCGGGCGACGGAGGCTCAGTAACAGAGTTCTCGCCTGCCATGCTGGAGACTCGGGTTCAATTCCTGGTGTCTGCCCATGGGGAAAAAAAATAAAAAAGTCTTCTTACAAGAGAAAATTATGACTTTTGTGAGAAATTTATCCTAGAATGATTTTGGAACGCATACTGAGGGGTGTTCTCATGTCACATAAAACTCTACTTGCATTCAAAAACACTTGAAAAGACAGTTTCCAAATCTACTAAAGACCTTATAGATGAAGAGTTGCTGTGGCTTCTGAACCTATTTGTTAAGACTAAGAAACCACAGTACCTTCAGGTGACCTGGCAAGAAAACTGACAGGTGTGAGGGGTAAGAGTGAGCATGGACTTCACCCTTGCCTGGTGGGTGGGGTTATCTAATCCCAGGGAAGTGGCTTTTGCGAGCTGCTTCAACCAGTTTAGGACCAGACCCTCCATTTGCTCTATCACAAGGAGTTAAGCTGAGCCTATCAAAAATAAGAAAGCACTCTCAAGTATGAATTTGTTTTATGAACAATATAATTTTCTGCATTGTTAATAAATAAAATTTTATACTATTAAAGTATTTATTTCATCTTCCTTTCATCATTTTTACCTATGAGTTTCTTTTATGAAGCACATGGGGTTTTTGCACTGTAGCACATATATACAATTTAAAGTAAATGCTCATAATTTTCTTCCTGCTTGGCATACAACCAGTCTCATTGATTATATGCTTCAGTGCTTTGGTGGCTCCCTTTTCCCATTTATGTCTTTATTCCACCTGGAATTTATAACAGTGGATTGCAAACTTTAGCATATATTAAAGTGCCCCTGGAGAGCTAGTTAAAAGACTGCTCCTGGAGTGCCCCCAGAGTGCCTGGCTCAGTGGGATGAGGCCTCAGATGTGCATTTCTACCAGGCTGGGGAACTGCTGAAGCAGTTGCTCAGGGTCAAAGAACTATTGGAGCAAAGCATAAGTAAGAGATTCAACCTTGAATCTCTCAACAGGCTACCCAATCATCCTCACATTTATCTTTTCCTCAGTAAATTTAAATACCACTTTATCATAAACTAAAGCTTGTTAATATATGGCTCTACTTCAGGACCCTCTGTTCTTTATAATGACCTTTCTGTCTATTCCTATGAAAGGACCTCATAATTTAATTATTACATCTCTAAAATGTTTTATGTTCTAATATAAATACACACACACACACACACACACACACACACACACACACGGGAAAACACCAGTTTGTACTATATGTTAGCTTTGTAAAGAAGCATGTAATTGAGTTATTTTATTCCAACTGTTTTTTATCTGACTCTCTTTGGTTCTCTAAGTAAACAATCTGTAACCATAATAGTTATGTCTCTTTCCCTGCAATTTGCAATAAACTATTATGTGAAAAAAAAAAAAATTCAGACATTGGACCAAAGAATGCTTTCTAGCTGACTAGAAAAATTCAAATAATATCAGCAAGGTGTTTTCCAAGTTATTTCAAGTTGTTCTCTGTAGCGGGGACTACAAGGTGCAATTCGATTCCCAATATGTAGATGACTTAAAATCATTTTGGAAAAGAGAAAAGAGGTGGAATCATAGTAGAAGGAACATGGGCTCTGCATGTGCACAAACCCCAATCTCTAATTCACCTTTTCAAGTTATGTGGCTCTGGACAAGTTTCCCAATGTTTTGGGGCCTCCATTTTCCTCCCCCTCATAGTGAGAACTGGAAAGTCCATCACACAAGGCAGAGGTCAGCAAAGCTCCTGGCATATGCCTGGGGCATTGCAGGTGCTGAAGGCAGGGGAGACTCCTGCCTCTTCCTGGGGAATACACACAACCCCCATCCAGCTTCCATGGCAATGGTTGGAGGAAGTACCGTCTTTGCACAGAGCAGCAGCATTTGCCATCATCTTACTGGTTTCTATTAGAGCATGAAATGCATAAGCTGCAAGCAAGTTCTAGAGTCTGAAATAATTAGGTTTTAAGCCAGTTTAGCAAGCAAGGTTTGTTTTTTTTTTACACTGATCTGTCCTCCTGGCAGTTAAGGGGAACATCAGAGATTTCTGCTCATCAAAGATAATTTTAGTAGAGTGAAATATTTAAAAATTGCATACTTTATAAAAACCCATAATTTCCTATGGCTAGAACCATTACAGCTTTTGAAAGTGGTTTTCAAGAATAAAAAATAGGGATAGCAATAAAATGCAGAGGAGAAGCAGACAGCCGATAGCAGACATTGTAGCCAGGAAACCTAGATCCCCCTGCTGAATCTGTTTCTCAGCATGTAGCATGGATGAAATATCACTCACCATTTCAGAGACCAAGCGCTTTGGTTCCAAAGAGACCATGGCTTAAGGTCTTACATTGGAAATAACTCCACATTCCACCCTACCTAGGCAGCCAGATTGCAGGAGCAGAACGTTTACCTCAAAATGCAAAGACTTGATTAGATTAGCAAATTCACCATAGCCGCGATTAAAATTTCGCATATTATGTGATCTTGTGGGACAAATAACTACCAAAAAAATCTTATGATTATGGAATCTGCAACTTGGGGTCTGACCCCCTGTTGGCTTCTTCATTGATCTATTTTGTCTATAGTTGTTCTGCCTCCAGAGCTCCTCTGAATGGAACGGTTTTCTTTCTGGCCTGTGATACCTAATAACCACCTGGAAAGAATATAACGAGTGAAATATTCCCTGATGATGTGTTCACTGCTGAGACTGAAAGGAGTAAATAATTGGCATGAAATATGAAAAGGTTCCTTCCTTCGGACTTCTTTCTTCTAATTTCAAAATATTTCCCCCATTTAAAAATTAATGGTTTAGCTACGTAAAATGCATCTCTGACAGACCTGGAATCCTTAACGACTGCTAAGATTTCCACTACAGATGCAAGAAAAAAGGTCTCGCCGTTTCTGTGTGTCTGATTGTGGCAGTCAAGGTTGAATGGGGAAATACAGGAAATTCTAAAAACATGGGGAAAGGGAAGTAATCTTTGAAACTCAGAAATGAACTTCAAAGAGCAACAAAATAAAGGTTTAGTTACAACTGTGAAAAAGGGACAAACATTGTATTTACAGTTCCAGGTCATCCCAGGGGCTTAATTTAATATTGGGGGCAGGAGTTAATTTTTGGTTACTTTTTAACTTGTTTCAAAGGTCATTGGAAAATCAGTTAAAATGTTACTATATTAAAGGCTCTGATTTGCTCCTGATTAAGTTAAAATATCTAAACTTTGCAAGGCAGGCGGTGCATTTGAGGCAGGGACTGGGTTCCGGAACACCGGTCTTCCCTGCCGTCGTTTCAGACCGTGCGGCCGGGAACCTGCCGGGAGGAGGGGGGCACTTAACACCGCAAAGAGCAGTGTGAGGCGACCCTCAGCTCTGTTGTTTGTTGTTGTTTTCTTCTGTTGTACTTCCGCATAGCTGGTGGACCTAACTCAAATTCCTAAACCTCTCTGGGCTTCACTGATTGAAATGTTTGTGAGGAGAAAGTGAGATCAACAGGAAAAACCCAGGACAGCATCTAGGGCGGGAATCCCGCTCTTCCCCATGCGCCCCTCCGGGCCGGGGCCCTCGGACGCACATAGGCGGCTGCGCAGCCCCGGCCCCGAGCGTACCCGAGCCATCCCGAGCGGCTCCGAGCCGTCCCGAGCAGTGGCCGAGCTGTCCCGAACGGCCCCGAGCGGCCCCGAGCAGTGGCCCAGCTGCCCCGAGCTGTCCCGAGCGGCCCCGAGCAGTGGCTGTGGTGCGTGCGCGTGCTGGAAGCTCCGGGGGAGGCGGGTGCGGTTTGCGAAGCACCGGGCCGGCGTGGTGTGCGCTCGGAATTCCGTGTGTGGCATCTGCAAGAAAACGTAGAAGATCTGATTAAAATCCCCAAGGAATTTTTTCAAGAAGCAAATGTCGTCCTTCGAGTGATTGGACGGTCGTCCCACCGTCATAGTGAGCTTTTCTGCAAACTGGGTATTCTCACCAAGTCTACGTTGATCCTGAAAGAGAAATTTAGAAAAGATTGGGAATGGAAAGAGGTGAGGAAAGCGCCTCCTCAGGACAGAGCGCCCATGTCAATTCACAGATGCTCTCTGGACGCGTTGGGGGCCGGTGGCGGGCGGGGACTGGCCCGGCTCAGCGAGGCCGAAGCCCCAGGTCCGGTCCCGCGGTGCCCTTCGCTCGTTCCCCGCGATGGGAGTGGATGGGTCGCGAGCCCCTCGCCCGGGCCCCGCAGCTTGTCGCGCTCCGCGTGTGGACCTCAGCAGCAGACTCGGTGTCCCGTGTGTGCCTCAGCGCGGAATTGCTCGCTTTTTGTTGGATCCTGGGAACAGGACCTTAAGTGTTTGGGGTGTAGCATCCTGGTCTCACTTGCGGACCCTTGCGAGGAGTTACGAAGACATACAGAGACAACGTGACGATTGAATTGCAGGTTGAGAGGCGTAAAGCTGGGGAAAGCTATAAAATTCAAAACACCGTTCTTAGCATTTGTTTACTGTATGGCATATCCAGTCAATGAAAAATGTGGGTTTTTTACTATTAAAATTATAAATTTTTATAAAGACTATTAAGGTAAGGGAGAGTAACTCAAGAACATTTATTCAGTGAAAATCCAAGATATCAAATTGTGTAAACAGTATAACCCTATTTTATATACACTTTTTTTGTATGCTTAGGGGAAAACAACAGCAGGAAATTAACGCACCAGAATGTTGCCAGTAAAATGTCTCTACATGGTAGAATTACAGGGCTTTTATTTTCTTCTCCGTATGTTTCTCTATCTTCCATCCTCTCAATAATGAATATAATTAAATTTTAAGGTCAGGAAAAGATTGTTAAAATTGTACGAAGTAGGGAAGTGCAGCGGTGGCTCCGTGGCAGAATTCTCACCTACCGGGCTGGAGACGCGGGTTCGATTCCCGGAACCTGCCAATGCCGAAAAAGAAAAAAAATAAAATAAATTGTACGAAGTAGAGTGCACGGAGGTGGGGGGAAGGGTCACTGGGAAAATTCTCTCCTGCCACGTGGGAAACCCGAGTTCGAGTCCCCTCCGATACCCTCCCACCCCCCCAAAAAATTACGTGAAAGACACAGTACTATATATAGCAAGCTCCACAAAATTGCAAATTAAATAGGCTGCAGTCCACATATCTGCATCCTGATTGCTTTACTAGGGGGAAATGTGACAAATGGAACATCTTTCAAATTTCCCATCTACAAAACATCTTTCGTGTTTTTGATAGTGAGGTCACCACACACCCACTATCAATTTCACTGGAACTTTTTGTTTTGGTTAAAGGGAAAAATATTTGCTTTAGGCATTTATGATGTATGTTTAAAATATGATAAGTGTGCTTTTTGAGAGAAAATTTTAAAATTTGTTTAAACTAGGAAACATTTTTTAACTTGAACGTACATTGTGGTTTGTTTGTACAGTGCTAGATAGCTGCTATGTCACCTCCAAATTACCTTTATTTAGAGATTATTGTCTTTTTTTTTTTTTACATGAGCAGGCACAGGGAATCGAACCTGGTCTCATGCCTGGCAGGTGAGAACTCTGCCTGCTGAGCCGCCATGGTCTGCCCTTGTCATTTATGTTTTTAGATTCTTAATATGTTGGATGTGACAGAAGTTCTGATGAAAAGTACAGCAAAATGAAAATATTGGTAATTAACAAGCATAACTCTGAACGTATATGCTTTTTATATACACCCTATGAAGTCACACAGAAATATGTAATGTCTCCAAATATATGAATGTTGTTTTCATATATATGTACATGGACATTATGCTTTTAATCAAACTGTAATTTCTCATTAAGTTAAAATTTAAAAAGATAACATCTAATATAATAAATACTAACATCTTTCCCCCTTTGAAAACCACCGTTAGCAAATAGCAGACTTTTATTTCTTCTACTGAAAGCTTAGAAGATTTTGTAGTAATGAACAATTATTTCTAGATTTGCCTCCTTTGAAAATTTGGCACTAGAGGACAGTGTGATCACAGCAGGGTTGGATAGAGAGAGATTAACTTCACAGTAAATCCAGACAAGTGTGTTCCAACAGATTGAGCCCATGAACCTTTGGTTTCATCTGTTTCGTTTATTGATGTTTCCCATAAGATTTTTTTTAATATAATGAAGAAAATGAATCTGTTATTCATTCACTCTTAAGTTACAATTATGTCAAAACAAAAATAGAATGAAACTTTTGCAGTATAATTCTAAAAACATGTATACATTTAGTCATAGGAACGTCTACATTTCTGAATCAATTACATGCATGATATCCATTAACCAATAAAAAATAGCAATATGAGAATTTATTTTTCTATGTGGAGATCAACCACAATACGACACACACAATACAAACCCTCAAAGCAACAGTGTGAGAGACACTTAAAACCAGCAAATTTAAAATCTCTACACACTTTTTTTTTTGTTTTTAAGGCAACAACATATTTTCAGTCCTTGACACCTTCTCACAAGTACAGTATTGTAATCGTGTACAATCTCACACTGCAAACCTCAAGCAAGCGCTGAGCACAATTTATATGCTGTGGTCTACCCTACTTAAGTATGAAATACATACATGCTCTTACAGCATTTTGAAATTTTAACATTTATGCAAAACAACTTGTGAAAGACATGAATCTATTGTCAAGTTTCACCTCCAGGCTGTTTCCACAGACCTTGGCTTGGTTCAGTGGTAAAATGGCAGCAGCCTCAAGGTTCATACTCAATGAAAATGGTACACATGCACGTCAGTCCATGTAAAAATACATATATACAGATGACACAAAGATTGGTGCAGTTGGAATCAACAATACAAATGCATGCATTTGAGGTACTTATTTCTTCGATGATGAGGTATAACTATACATAGTTATTTTCCTCAAGTGCTGAAGATTTCAGACCTGATCAAATGAAAAGCTGCCACATGTGTAAATACGAGAAATTCCTATTTTAATTTCAACGTGCTATACTTTTAATGTACATCTGTTTAACATTATAGGCTTACATACTTAGTTTAGAATATTTACCTAGCAATAAATCTTTTCGTTATAAGGAGACTAACCGGTTATTATACTTGGTCAAGTGACTTAAATAGCCCTGACAGCTCCGCCCGCCACGTGAACTGTCGCAGCAGCCGCCTCACCTGCCGGGTCAGTGAATCCGCGGTCAGCTGGCGCCACCGCCGCCGCCAGCGCCCCCAGCGACAGCCGGGGACAGAGGTGCGGGGCGCCAGCTGACCGCGCCTTGTCAGCGCTCCCCCAGCATTTTGTACGTTAGAAAGGTTCTGCTGCTAGTAAGCCTAAAAGCTGCTTTCTCCCCTATTTTATGTTATTAAATTTTTTTTTGTCTCCCTTATTTTAAAGTCACATTATTCCAAGAACTTTAGAATTCAAAGTCACGTGAAGTGAGCTGTCTCTTCCAGCTTCTGTGTTTTCCCACCCGACCTGGATTCCAGCGAAAATCGGTGCTGTTTCAGGATGACACTGAATGTCTGTGTGTGAAACGAAAAGAGATGAATTAAAGTGCTTTTAAACTAACATCTTTCTTTATCATAATTTTAAGCCCCCGAGGAGAAATTTATCTTTTTGATAAAAACAAGCCATAGGCCAAAAGACTGGTTGGAAGCTGAGGTCAGACGCTGAAGACTTAAATTTAAAAAAGAAAAGAAGTAGAAAACTGTGTTTAAAATCGTTCTTAAATAGCAAAAACGCAGATCTAGAAAGATCAAGAATTCTTTCTTCTTTGGAAAAAGACTCATTTTGTATCTCACACCCCCCTCCCCACCTTGCAGCATTTATTTCAAATTTAGCATTTTATATTAAGTACATTTTAACTTTCCAAAGGTAATTTAAAAATTTATAACTGAATTATAAATTATAATTTTTATAATAGCTATGTAATTATATAATTTGTTCTAGAATATATAATTTGTTATATGATTATACATATATTATCATTTGTTATAAATTATAATTATAAACTGAGATTTATCTCAGTTTTAAAGAACTTAATTTTGTTTTGCTTGTTCGAGATAGTGCAATTACTACAGAAGGCAAAGTTGGAAATTGGGGGTGTGGTTTAATTTAATTCATGCAAGCCTTTGACTATTCAGCTTTAAAACAAAATCTCTTAGCTCTAGGAAAATATAAAACATAGAATTCCAGCAAAAATATATCGCAACTGAAATTTGTTAAAGTGACAAAAACTAGTATCTTTTATGCAATGTTTCTAATCTGAATAGTATGTGAATTCATAGAAAAAATTCTGCTTGTATTTCTTGATATTATAAAAGTATAGTATCTGATTCATTTTCCAGTTATTTTTTTTTAAATTTAATGGTAGTTTTAAAAATTTATATTCTGGTTATATTCTGTGTTTCTGAACTCTGGATATTATAGGTGTCAGGAAACTTAAATTCAAATATTAAGGAGATGGGAATTTATATTTATGCATGCTTTCACAAAATTAGGATTATTTCTGCTGTTTTAGAGATGCCGAAATTCTTTTGCTTTTTCTCTTCTTTGCTCTGGGGTTCTTGCCTATTTGAATTTGGTTTGAGAAACTAAGGAATAACCATGCTAGAAGCCCCACCTGATCGGGATGGAAGAGGACTGCCCCCTCCTTGAAGAGAGGAGGAATGGGAAAAGGTGCCGGCGTCAGGCAAGAATATAAAAATGGGAGGTGATCCTGAGGGAGAAGATGGGAGCCAGCCCCTACTAGTAACAAGGGAGCGACAGTGTTGCTAGTCTACTTCCTGTTCTTGGGTGAGACACCAGCCTCCTTATTTCTTAGCTAGGATCTCGCCCACTTACGTGTAGACATGGGTTTTGTCTTTGTTCCTCATCGCTACCACCAGGCAATTACCCCTAACCTTTGCAGGGGAGGACGGCAGTCTTAAATGTTGATTTCTTCGAAACTCATTTAACTATATCACTTTCTCCTGCTTGCTGGAATCTACTGACCTCCTGGTCTCTCTTCCTCTGTCCAAACAAATCTTTGGCATCAAACTCTTCATCCACGCCCTGCCGTCATCTTGCAGTTCTTCAATATCCACACAGAATGCATCTTGTCCTTCTAGTTCTCCAAACTCTTCATTTCCAAAGGCCCCCTTTTCTACTCTATCTCATCTACCCACTCCCATAGCCACACTCTCTTCTACCTCTAATCCTGTCATTCGGCTTTGTCTACAGTTACCTCCTTCCTGCTTGTTCCATCAACTACTTCCGCTATTCTCATTCTTCAGCTTCACCAGGATACCTCTAGTCCTCCAAACTCAAGCCTTCTCTTTTCTTTCCTTCTCTTGTTATTTCATCAGACGAATACCTTAAACTCCATTGCCTATCCATGTTTTGGTCAGACCTTGTAGAAAAAGCTCCAAGTCTGGAAAAAAAAACCCCTTTTTCTGCTTTATTTCTACTCACTAGAAAAAGTCACACAACAAAGTAGAATGGTCCCACCATAAATTCATAATCACTCAATGGGGCTTAGCAGTAGAAGGCAGTCCTTGGTTTCTGTAGTTGGCTAGTGTCTCCACTCTCCACATTTGCCATTTCACAGCTTCTCTGTGCTTCTCAATCAGTTAATTCTCCTTCAGCTCATTCTCAGAAGACTTTAGAACCTAATTCACAGAGAGAAGGGAAGCCACCAATGGCCATCTTCCTTAGTCTCTCGCCAGTATGCAAGCTTATCTACACCTGCCCCATACTAACCTCTCCTACTCTGTGACACCTTCTCTTTCTTGCCATCCTCCAGCTCTCCACGGCATCTGAGGACATTTACACTACAGTTCTTCCTTTTATGTTTCATTTATTTTACTTAAATTGATTCTCCTCATAAAAAGAAACATGTTCAAGGTTTTCCAGTTTAGAAAACCCTCTCTTGACCCTGCAGCCCACTTCAGTTATACTCTGAAATATCTTGGAAAAAATATTTATATTGATGATATCCATCTCTCTCATCCCTTAGCCCACTTGAAAGTATCCACTCCCTAAATGGAAACATATCTTGCCAGTGTCACACATTATCTCTACGTTTCCGAATCTGATGAATACATTACCACCTCTTATTACTGACTTCCTGGCATCATTTGATTCTCTTCCTTTGACAGCTACTACAACCAAACCCCACTTGGTTTTCCTCCTTCCTCTTTGGCCTCTCCTTAGACAGCTCATGATCTTCACCCACTAACTCAGGGTACTTTTCCATTGTTCTCTATCAGAATAATTGTACTACCAGAAATCTAGACATTCCCACTCCTTTAACTCTATATTTACTTCACCACTATGTTCTATCAATTATACTTTGAATAGTTTTCAACTATGTCCTCCTCTCCATTTCTACTGCTTATCCCCCAGAGCCAGCATCATTATCTTTAGTCTGGTTCAATGCCTCCTAACTGGTCTCCCTACTCATTTTCTGCCCTGTAGCCAGAATGATCTTTTTCAAATACAGAAATAATCATCACTTTTTAAGTAAGAATTTTCAAATAGCTTTCCAACCCACCAACCATGGACTGTATGACCTCATGTATTATGCCCTTTCCTCATCCAACATGGCCATCTTAAGCCACCCTTTCTCTCATGCTAGTGTTTTTGGCACCCTAGTAATCTTTCCATTCCTCAAATACACCATATTTCCCTGTTCCAGAGGACCTCTGCGCATGCGATTAGATTGATGACAAATTTTCCCTTACACTTTACCCTGATTTTCTTCTCTTTACTCTTCAGCTCTCATCTCAGCTTGGATGATTTTTTTCCCAGAGATGGCTTCGTAACTCCCCAGTCAAGGTCAAAGTCCTTTGTTACTTCCTTTCATAGACAGTCTTTGTTTAGAGCATGTTACGCAGTTGGTGATTTAAAATTCATTATTGTGTCTATCGGATTCATAACTAAGTCTTCCATTAGTCTATAAGCTCCATGACATCA
Organism: Tamandua tetradactyla; assembly: GCF_023851605.1. Classification (NCBI taxonomy): domain Eukaryota; kingdom Metazoa; phylum Chordata; class Mammalia; order Pilosa; family Myrmecophagidae; genus Tamandua; species Tamandua tetradactyla. The sequence continues at coordinate 203,472,866 of NC_135329.1, forward strand.
GAAATAAATCTATTATTATTGTTTACAATTATATTTCCAGTGCCTAACAAAGGGTTTAGTAGAGGGAGGTCTTAACAAATATTTTTTTAAATGAGCAGGGGATCTTGAGCCCCAATTGCCTCATCTGTATAATAGGGATCATAATATTGGCCTTATACTAATTCTAGGTGGATTGGATGAGCTATGTGCATATAAAGAACCTGGAGTGGTATATGACATATAGTTGCCGCATGGTATTATTTTTTAAAAAACTTTTTTTTAACTGGATCAGTTGCAGGTTTACAAAAAAGGCATGCCGAAAATACAGAATTCCCGTATACCATCTTCACGCTTTGTTTTTCCTATTATTAACATTTTGCAGTAGTGTGGTGCCTTTGTTACAATTGATGAAACAATGTCATGGTCCTACTATTAACTATAACTATACATTTAGGTTCGCTGTTTGCCTTATACAGGCCTATGGTTGTTTTGCTGTATTTTTTTTTGTTTTAATTTTATTCTGGTAAGATATATATAACCTCAAATTTCCTCTTTTAACCACATTCTAATATAAAATTCACTGGACTTAGTACATTCACAATGTTGCACTACCATCCTTTACAAAAACTCTCCCATTAACCCCAACAGAAACTCGGTCACAGTTAAGCATTAACCCCTTATTCCCTACCTCAATCCTGGCCCCTCAGAACCCCTATTCTAGTCTCAGACTCCATGAATTTGCTTATCTAATTATTTCATATCAGTGAGATTATACTATATTTGTCTTTTTGTTTCTGGCTTATTTCATTCAACATGATCTCTTCCAGTTTTACACATGTTGTCAAATTGCACCAGAATGCCATTCCTCTTTTGGCCAAATAATACTCCACACAGTGTTTATCCATTCATCAGTTGATGGACACTTGGGTTGCATCCATCTTTTGGCCATTGTGAATAATGCCTCTATGAACAAACAGTGTTCAAATGTCTGTTTGAGTCCCTGCTTTTCTATTCATTTGGAGACAAGCCTAGAAGTGCAATTGCCAGGTCATACACATTCTGTACTTAATTTTCTGAGAACCCACCAAACTCTTTTTCCATGGTGGCTGTACCATTTTATTACATTTCCATGAAAAGTGTTCCTATCTCCACATCTTCTTCAACACTTAATATTTTCCATTTTTTTTAATGGTAGTCATTCCAATCGGTGTGAAATTGTATCTTATTATAGTTTTCATTTGTATTTCCCTAATGGCTAACGATGTTGAGCAATGCTTATTGGCCATTTGTATATTTTCTTTGGAGATGTGACTATTCTAGTCTTTTGCACATTTTTAACTGGGTTACTTCTCTTTTTGTTGTTGAGTTGTAGGATGTCTTTATGTACCCCAGATATTAAATCTCTATCAGGTATGTGGTTTTCAAATATTTTCCCCCATTCTGAACATTGTTTTTTTACTTCCAGGTTAAAGTCCTATGATGCATAAGAGCTTTTAGATTGATGAAGTCCCATTGGTCCATTTTTTTTTTCTTTTGTTGCTTGTGCTCTGGGTGTAAAGTCCAAGAAACCATCGTCTAACACAAATCCTAAAAATGCTTTCCTATGCTTACTTCTAGGAATTTTAGAGTTTTGGTACTTATATTTAGGTCTTTGATCCATTTTGAGGTTATTTTTGTACGTGGTAAATGTTAGGGGTACACCTTCATTTTGTTGCACATGGAAATCCATTTTGCCTAGCACCATTTATTGAAAGACTATTTTTTCCAAACTGAATGAACAAAAACCAATTTGCCATAGATGTGAGGGTCCATTTTTTGAACTCTCAGTTCAGCTGCATTGGTCTATATGTCTATCTTTGTGCCCATATCCCCTCATTCCTCTTAAGCTGCTCTAGGGTCCTTACTTCTTTCTCTTTCCTTGCCTGCTACCCCTGAAGGTTGAACATGCGTGGTGTATAACTTCAGCTTGACATCTAAAATGATGAATGTGACATCTAAAATTAAATGGTCAACTGTTACCCCAACCTGATAATAAATGGAGCATGTGTTCTTGACATCACCCCAATGGCCGTTCACAGAAGCTCTCATGAATAGCTGAAGCCAGCAAGGTGTTCATTAGGGCAAAGTGACTAAACTATTTCTGCTAGTGACATCTACTGGTGGCAGTTGGAATTGTCAGGCTTTTTGAGATAAGGAACTTAATCCGCCTCTATGAAGATTCCTAAAATGAAAGTTCTCACGTAAGGAGAGGGGCACCTGTAGAGCACATAGGGTGCTAGAAAAACAAGGGTAAAGACCCCTTATTTCCCTCCCTTCAGGAGCTCCCATTCTCGTAGGCTGTAGCTGGCCACTACTGGAGCTTTGAAAGTTGCTTCAAAGATGCTTTTCTTATCATATCCAATAATATACAATTTTGAGATGTTGCAGCTACTCTCCAATCTGGAGCAAACAATGAAAATCAATGAGATTTTAATTATTATTCCACTCAAGTAAAAGACTGTCTCCATTCCAGACTCAATGAGGAGTAGAAATAACAATTCCATACAAATTGCTATTTTGCTATTGCCCTTTCTGTTTTGATATAAAAATGTTCTCTATCCTCCAGGATATTCACTCCAGTGGATAATGTGTCATACTTTATTAAGAGCTCAGTCACTTCTCTAACTTTAAAAAAATATATTTCTATTGAGATATCTTCACACATATATAGTCCATACAAAGTATACAATCAATGGCTGACAATATCATCACATAATTGTTTATTTATCACCATGATCATTTCTAAGATATTTGTAGCATTCCAGAAAAAGAAATAAAAAGAAAAAAGAAAAGTCCCATACATCTGTATCCCTTACACCTCCCTCTTATTGACACTAGCATTGAAATCTACCCAATTATTTTTACCCCTTATCCCCCACCCCTATTATTTATTTATTTATTGTCATTATTTCTGTGCTCATCTGTCCATACCCTGGATAAAGAGAACAACAGCCACAGGTTTTCACAATCACATGGTCACAGTACAAAAACTATATAGTTATACAATCATCTTCAAGAATCAAGGCTACTGGAACACCACTTAACAGTTTCAATTATTTCCTTCTAGCTATTCTAATACACTAAACCCTAAAAAGCGATATCTATATAGTACATAAGAATAGCCTCCAGAATAACCTCTCGACTCCATTTGAAATTCTCAGATACTGAAACTTTATTTTGTCTCATACAGACGTGCAGTTACTGAAAAAAACTGACTGGAAATGTATCAGAGGGATTCAAAAGGATACTCCTTTTACCAGACTTAGAACGAAATACCATTAATTAGAGTTGATAAATGAAATACAGGGACCTCAGTGAATTTAATTAATAAGTGTTTTTAAACTTTTGTGCAGGGAAGTCCCACACAAGAAAAAAATCATCCTGTGTCCTACACAATTTTTAAATGCTTCAGGTCATATTTAAAAATATTTCTAGTATAATGATCAGAAATCTAGAGTATGAAAATTATACATTGAAATTATTCACTTATTTGTTATTATAACAACAACAAAAAAACCCCTACTCAGATACTGTTTCCAGAAGCTACAATCAACCAACCACAATTTCTTGTATTACTGCCTGTTTTTCCCAGTGGACTCTACAACTCTCTTTGCCTAGTAGAAGACATTATGGGCTCTGACTTCTTCAGTGCTAGAGACTGACACACGCCTGAACATGTGGTAAGATTTCAAAACAGAAGATATATCTTCGACATATTTCATCACCACCACAACCTCATCTCATTATAGCAGGAATTATTTTGACACTAAACTCATAAAATAAAACTTAGGCCATTTGTGAAGATATCATACTATTTTACATACCAATGCAAGGACTGGTTTGCAATATACGCAGGATTTTTTTTTTCCCAGTTAGGTAGCTAGTACTATCTACATAGAGGGGCAGCTGCACTCTGCCGTGTTTGGAAGTTGCCAGAACTTGGTCACCATTTCAGAAAATCACATCATCAAGAGCAGAGGAGTGGTATTTGAGCGCCTGCACCTGTCTTGCATCTGCATTTGTGCCTGCTGCATTCGCCGTGGTTTTACCAAGAGAGGACAGCAGGCACCGCTTCATTGTGCTTGAGCATCAGCATGCTGAAATACAGAGGATTTTATTACTAACCGTTTCCTTTTACTTATTCCCCTGGAGTGCAATTAGGGTATTATACTGATATTAAAATATTTTGTGTGTTCGTAGATTTTATTACTTGTGGATTTCCCTCTAGGATAATAACAGAATATTTGATATTAAAAGGATGAATGGAGTTGAGAACCAGCCCTTCAAGCTGAAATCACCTCCCAGCTCAGTACTCCAAGCCTGTGACAACCTGCCTGGCTGTCGCCCTGCCCCTGCCCCTCCTCTCACCCTACCACCCCAGGGGTCTATTTGTCTGTCCAGAATGCGTGGGCGCGCACCCCTGCTGAGTACAAGCTGCTCTCTCTCTGACACACCCGCATCCCCCCCTAGGCAGGTTTCGTACTTCCCCAGTTTGGGTTCTCCATGTCCCTGACAGGGCTGTGCCCACCCACTGACTTCAGTTTCTTTAAATTACTCATTTTTCACAAACAAATTTGTTGCTTTCTTTTTTCTTTTTTTTTTTTTAGAGGATCCATCGGTTTATTTTTAAAAAGAGATGACCAAAAAGGGGGGAAAGTACAGGGGCATTCCCGCAGGACAGGACAAACGATCAAACCATCTATCAAAAAAAAAACTGAGTGAAGGACAATGTCAGGGCGTGTGAGGGTGGTTCAGTGGTAGTTCTCTCACCTGCCATGCGGGAGACCTGGGTTCTATTCCCGGCCCACATACTTACCCAAAAACAAGCAAACAAACAAACAAAACAAAACAAGGAAAAATTCAACAAATGTGCAGCAATAATGGAATACTCACATGGAAAAAGAATGAAATGTGACCCCGCCATACAGCAAACAAAATAAACAAACAAACAATGCCAGGTGGCTTTTGCACCCACACAGGTACTGCTCCACTGTGTCACAGCACAGAAATGACAATCCAAGAGATAAATGTTTATAGCACCTTGAGCTTTACCTGGAAGGGGGACTGTGTAGGATCAAAGCCATTCATTTAGAGTCATCATCTTTTTTTTTAGCATTTATAAAGGGAATTTATTAATTTACAAGTTCACAGTTCTAAGACCATAAAAATGTCCAAACTAAGGCATCTAGAAGAAAGATGCCTTGACTTAAGAAAGGCCGATGTCTGTCACTGGGAAGGCAGATGGCTGGCATCTGATGGTCCTAAATTCTGATGCCAGCGTTTCTTCTGTAAGCAGCTATGGGCCTTCACTTAACTCCCCCGGGACAAAATAGAGTCATCATTTTTAATCCTCTAACTCTGGGCTGGCCAAACAAGACAGTAATCCTGTCGATATTAGTTACAGCAGGCAGTGACACACACCAAGTCAATACTCTGTAAATCCCCATTTATGAAAACCTCCACATAGTTCAAGCCACATACAATAAATTCAAGGTATATATGGGTGTCAAGAAAATACAGGCATGTTGGCATTTGGCAGTAGAGCTGATCATTTTGCTGAGAAACAGAATACTTTTAAGAATGAAAGAGAGCACTGAAAGCTGTGCAATAAATATCTAATTCTAGTACAAGTGGCTGGGCCAGTGAACAGTATTTATAGTCTGTGTTACAGTATTTATAGACTGTTGTGTAAACAGTCTTTATTGCTTTTTAACTTTAAGGACTGCTCTATAGTCAAATTGTGAAAGTCTTATCAATAGTTGTAGAAAGGAATAAAATGTCACTCAGATGTGAAAATAAAAGGAGAAACAACAGAAGATCAGAACTGTAAGAAGAGAGGAGAGGTGGAAGAAAGATTAGGGGCTCTAGCGTGCAGTTAGAAGGAGGGGAATGCAAAAGATCAACATCTGAGTGAGTGGTACAAGAAATAAAGGAGGCAGTGATTTAATAGGAGATGATCAATAAAGGCATCAAAACAGCGACCCGCCTCTGTTAGGGAGGTGCAATATAAAGTAATCCTAATAGCCATAAATCAATGGATAGTCTCTTAATATTGGTAAATCAAGAAAAAAGGATCTGAATGTATTGCCAAAGGGTGGCTCATAACTCCTAACTGAAACCTAAAACCAGAAACTGTTAAGAACATTGACCTTGGTTCTCCCAAGAGAGAGGAACTGGGGCTGAGGCTGGGGTGGGGTGTGGGTGTGGGTGGCTGAGAGTGAACCCCCGCCTTTCTCTATGAGGCTAGAATCTCCCTGCTTTGCTAGAACGTGTACAACACTTAAGAAGAATAAATGATGCTTTATCGGGGTGCACACTGGTAAGTTATGGAAAGTGAATCTTCTCTCAGCACCACCACTTCCAATCCAGCCCCAGTAAACCAAAAGTGGGGGATAGTCGAGGACGCCAATGTCTGAAGCAACAATGCCTTTTTGTTGTTTTTCTTTGTGTGTGAAGGAAACCAACGTCCAAGCAACAAGCAAGATGCCTTTGATCAGTTGTTCCTTCCACCAGATAAACAAGCTTTGGCTGGAGAAGAAGAGGTTTACACAAACGTGTAGGCTATCAAAACAAGCAAAACAAAACAAAACAAGGCTTAAGGGGACGGGCGTGTTCTGTACTCAGCTCCCAGGGACCCACTGCCACCCTCCATCTCCCCAGTCTCAGCGCCCCCTGGCCGCAGGGCGGAGGCCATCAGCGCTTTCCATACATCTCCACCCAGCGACGAAGCGCACGTTGGCCTGCCTCCTCCTGGCAGAGGGGGGTGGGCGGAGTCAGAAGCCCATTCCCACACCTGCCAAGGAAGCCTCTGCAGCGGGAGAGAGCTTTCCTATTAGAAATGATTGGTGGCCGCGGCTCGGGCGGCGGGGGGGAGCGGCAGTGGGCGGCATGGAATTCCAATCTTCTTTTTAAAAGTGTTTCTAGAGCTAGTAAAAAAATTTTTTTCATTTTCAAAATAGTTTATAGAAATATTCCCTTCGGATTGTGTAAGAAGGGAGGAGTCGCCCATGTGTCAGCTGACCCTGCCCCAGCGCAGGTGGGCACCCAGCCAGAACAGGCAGGGGAAGGTCCGACCTCCAGACGAAAGAAAGCGCAGCCATGAAGGGAAAGGGGAGCAAAGGAAAAACAAGCCGACGTGGCTAACCAAGAAATTAAAGAAGTGGAGAAACTATTTCCCCTGCAAAATTGGAGAAACTAAAAAAATGAGGGAAGTCGAACCTGTGATAAATCAGGAGAGAAAGAAGCCAAGTCCAATTATATCTTATCTGTGGTCCCCAAATTTCCCTTCTTACACAATCCGAAGGGAATATTTCTATAAACTATTTTGAAAATGAAAATTTTTTTCTTACTAGCTCTAGAAACACTTTTAAAAAGGAGAATGTTTTATATTTCTTTTTTTTGGTTTTTCTTTCTTTGAGCCAATGTTTTAAGTGTCAATGGTGTTTTAAAAAATTTTAGACAGTGAAATCATTCGGTGGTCGTTTATTTTGGAGACAACAAGAAAATTGTGGGATATTGAATTATGGAGGGTTTGACGGTTTTGAATGTTAACTTATCCCATGGGTTGGGGGGTGGAAGTGGCATTTTTATAGCCTATAACATAATGCATACTAAATAAGTAATTTGGAGTCACAGTCATGTATTTAATATGGTTTAAACATTTAAAATTTTGTCTATTCGCATGTTTAATAGAATTGTTTCTTAAAGAAAACCACTCCCTAATCTTGGCCCTGTCTGTTAAAACAGGTCTTCTATGTAACAGCTCTGACGTGGTAGTCCAGTTTTCCTAATGCCTTTGTTATGTGCCATCAAAGACTAGAAATGTAAGTAGGCAGTTTGCATAATGTTAAATTTTAAATGAGTGGCATTTATGGTGTAACAGCTTGTCAACTTTTGAAGATATTTGTACTTGATATCCTCTTTAGGAAAAGTTACTGGCAAATTAAGCTGGAAAGTCACCGGAATAGCATCAAAAAGAATTACAACTATATGGCTTTTCAGATTTTCAATGCATACATTAAGAATTTTTTACAAATTGTTCATAATGTCCATGTGTTGATCTTCAAATCAGCCATTAAACTCTCAGTTATGAAGGAAAAGAATAATAAATTGCTACTATCATTTCAACATCTCCAAAAAGCTGTTATCAGATTTTCTCAGTAACTAAATTTGTTAGTGACTAGAAACCACCTGCATGTTACTATTTCACTAATTTCATACACATACACACACGCATATTTTAGGAACCTCATATTTTAATCTCCTGTGCTGAGTCTTTAACAAAGTCACCATTTTCTTCTGGCATATCTAATTGGGTTGACTTTTTAAAGATCTACATTGTCTCCTCCTTCCTCTCTGATATTTTACCTTAATCCCTATCTCCAAGTTTGGATACATTATATCCCTATCTTTTAAAATTAAGTTTCTCTCTATGGGAACTTAGAAGTGGTTAAGCCTCTTAGGATCAAAGTTTAGAAATAGACATCCTCTTTGTTGCGACAAATGTGCTGTCTCATTTTTCATGTTATACCACTTACAATCTATTACAGAACACCTCCCTGAAGATGTTTGCCACTGGCTCCACACCATCATTCTCTTTCGCACACATAGGCAGAGCTCATACAGCAAAGGTATTTCACAATCAGCACTATTTATACAATCAGCACTGTTTGTACAATTGGATACTATTTATACAATCAGTTGATTGTATGGAATGGACCCCAAAGCCCACATACATTCTTGAATTACTCAGCGGTCTTCATAATCTTTCTGGGAGATAGGGAAATGACATATGAAGGAAACAAAAAAGAAATGACGATGTGGTCCAAGATTCTGATTCCATGTGTAGTAGAAGGGAAATTTCTTTGCTTAGAGTGTGGGCTGTGGCCCATGCCAAAAAAAGAAAATAGTATGGGCTGTGCCCCCCAAATACCCCATTTTTGCTTCTCCTTACCCTCCAGATGCATACTTTATCCCTCTGATTCATCCTGTCTGTGGGAGAGAAATTCAAATACAATCCCCTGAAATAATGGTGTCTATGGAGAGGGCTCAGTCAGAGTCCCCAATATTTATTCCTATCACCTGTTTTAAATTCCGAAGGCCTGGAAAAGCCAGACAAGGGCTAAGAAATTCCTAAGTGATTCAACTTTCACCTATAAAAAATCTATTCGGTTTTAGTGATGATGTTTTAAAGTTTTCTTTATAATCTACCATTTTTCTATTTTATCACAAAAATAAACAGACAGAGTTTCACTGGGGATGGGATCCATTAAAATTGGGTACATGAAAATAGAAATTTAGGCATTTAGCTGAATTTCATATATACTTAAATTAAAAATATTCTACATTCACTCATTGGTACTAAAGCAGGAAACCACATACATTTAGATAAAAACATTATACTTTGTTCTTAACAGGCTGAGATTGGATAGTGTAGAAACCAATGCTTTGGGGGGAGTGGAGTTGTTTTAGTTTTTCTCTGCTACAAAATGAAAAGAATGGAGAGTGGTTTTTCCAAGTCTCTCGATTAAAAACATGATAATTGTAGGGCCTAGAACAATGCCTGGCTCATAGTAAGCACTCACTTCTGCTGTGACCTTCCCCAATGTAATTCAGTATTTTCAACTTCACGTCCTATTGGTGCAGTGACCATGGTTTCTAAAATCCAGTCATGTGGATATTATAATATACGATATAATGATATCCAGCTATATCATTAGATTGTATGATGAGATATTTGAAATTGTGACTGTATTAGAAAAATGCTAAAGATGCACCTGAATCAAAATTTGAACAGTGTGAGAAAATGTGTATGCTTTAATATCTCACATTTAGAGAAGTATTTATTAATAGTTATAGCTGTGACTTATGAGTCTTTACTGAATACCAGACACTTTTCTAGATTCTTGGCATATATTAAATCCCTATTTAACAAAACTGTGAAAATAAGTCCACTCATGTCCCCATTTTATAGATGAGAATATTGAAGTACAGAAACATTAAGTACTTTTCCCCAAAACTGCAGTATGAGGGGATTGGAAGGAGTCAGGTTCCCTGCAGAATCCGCATCTTAACCTTTAGTCTGAGCTGCCTTAGAAGAATTGCACAAACAAAATGTATCTGCCAGTGGCACCATCAGAATATCATATCAAACTATCCCGGCCCCCTTGCTGTCAGCGAGAACAGGAGGTTGGCAAATTTAACAACTTACCTTACCTGAATTCCATCTGTTTTTATTCCTTTCTGCCCCAAGTTCCAATGCTGCTGCTGTTGCCACCAAGAGCTACAATTGCCCAGCTTCTGAGCCCCTCTGAGCCCCTCCCTCCACTGCCAACCTATCAGGGAATAGTCTTAAACCTGAACCTTACACTTCATTTGTGAAGTCATGCAAAAACTTGATTCTTGCATCCAGATCTTTTTGGAACTAGAGTGACTGGGTGGGGAGGGATAAGGGGGAACTTAAACCAGCATCTTGCCCAGACTGATAAGATCAAAGAACCCAATTCAGAATTTCTTTAGAATGTTGTGCTCAGTGGCTTAAAATTCTAGAACCACAGATTTAGAAAACACACACAACCAGCCCCCCAGTGCAGCCTCCCTATCCAGTGTAGATGCCACATGGACACAGGGCACCTCCCCCAGTGTAGATGCCACGTGGACACAGGGTCCTTCCCCCAGGGTAGATGACACATAGGGCACCATCTCCCACAGATCATGTTTTTGAGCCTCTGCAGAAATGAAGTGATCGGGCTAGAATGTTGTTGCTTTTATTTTGCTTTTCTACTTTTCAATTGATTATGAGATAATTTGATTTGTAGGGAAGAATCTGTGCATCAGCAGAAAGAAACATATTGTCTAGATTCTAGAGCACATTCTCTAAGATACCTAATTCTAGCCTTACTTGCCACAGGGCTGTTTTACAAATGGGTTCCTTGTAGATAACTGGAAAAAAAAAGCATGCAAATAATTGCCTAAAGATATGCAAATGAATTATGAGTAGTAGAGGGACAACTGTCCTTCCTGGTTGTAAAGCCAGTTTTGCTTCCCATTGCTTGTTCATTCCTACATTCCTTTACTAAGCAAAATTTGCTCCATGTAAATTTGTGTTTCTTTGACTTCTCCTTTGAACTATGTATAACAGCTGCTTGATTCTGTTATTCAATAATATTTTTAAGAAATCTTTAACCCATGTTCTTTTTATGAAAGTCTGAAAAATTATCCCTTAGCAGAGAAGAATTAATAATTTGCTTACAGACTCTGTTCAAATTCTATATATGTGTAGTTGGACTTATTTAGCCTCAAGTGAAAAATGTTGAATTTTGGTGAAAATTGGGTTTCTTGAAACCAAGTGCATGAAATCTCATAATTTAATAGGGAATTCCAAGAATTCAAAAATACCTGGAAAATGCTTTTAAAAATTATCAATTTAAAATACAGCGCTTTTCCAGTTATCCTGCTAGTCAGCCAGTAAATCATTTTGCAAAAGTTATTTACAAATTTCATGTTACCCTCAAAATTTCCCTCACCTCACCCCAGTCTACACACATATTTAATTCTTCTTAATAATATTCACTTACTGTTATTTCCTAAGCTAAAAGAATTGAGCTATTCCCCTTTAAAAACTCTGAAAATAGATCTACGGAACCCTACACACCTTCCCATGTCAATCGGGTCGATTTGATGGGTTAAGGCTCACCTAAGATAGATTTACATAGTTACAGTTATGTGGTTATAGTTATATCTTATAGCTTTAGTTTATTCTTCTTCCTGATTGTCATCCCTGGATAACTTCCTGAATTTTAGAGTAATTTCATACTGATAAAAATAAATACAACAGCCAGTATGTATTTATTTACATGACTGAGGAACCTGGTTCAGCAAAAACAACACCCAGAAGTGTTGAACTCTCAATACGATTCTGGAAGAGGATACTTAAAAATTCCCGAGAAACTACTTCAGAGTGGTTCATAGTAGTAATTACTTGTAGAAATAATCTCTGTAGAAGGACCTTTTAATGAGATACTTGTATTTACCTGTCACTCTGGTAATGCTGAAGCCACTGAAAACCAGATGCATAGCGTTTTTCTTGTAAGTCAGTGGTAGCTCCAAGTTTAGTAGCTCCAAATTTAATAGCTTCAAAATCATAAACCAATAGAGCAGTGGAATTGGCAGTCGATGGTTTGATATGTAAGGAAGGGGCCTGAAATGGGTCTTCAAATTCACTATACTGAAAATGCAACTTTTCATGACTTGAGGCATTTGTCAATAATTAGAGTAGCCTAACATTGAATTTTCAGTGTGAATGTCTTATTTAGAAGATGGTATAGGAAGAGTACAAACTATTACCATAGTTCAATTTGTGCAATATCTTTAAACAAATATCCTTTTAAAACTCTCTAAGTCAATGGCTGCATATTAAAGAATTTCACTCTATAATAAAATCTTTATCAAGATTTAATTATCATGAAAACAGAAATGCAGAGGTAGTTGGGATCCTTCCATTAAATTATGTTTAAAACAAGAGAAAAATAAAACTAATGAATGACAAAATTCCTTATGCAACCTCTCCATTAATATAATAGCCTAATGATTGCTTAGAAAATTCAGGAAGCTATAATCACACAAATCACACAAAAAAAGAGAAGATGCAGACTCAACAAATTCAGATGTAATGAATTTAGAATGTAATTACATAAAGCCGTGAAGAAAAACTCAAAGTAAAATACAACTACTGTGGACCAATTTGTATGGTTATTAACATGCTTTGCCTGTGGTAGCTCCATGCTTTTTGTTCTTATGTAATGAATAGAAATCTGTTTATATAATGTATATGCCTATATTACTTTGTTTTCTTTTATAAGATATATATCCATAGTTGTAAGGGTATGTGTCATCATGTGTGTGTGTGCCTGTCACCTATTATTTTATTTTCATAGTCTAATTTCCTTTTCCAGAAATAGAAATATTCTTTCAGTGAAGATTCCATTCTCTCTTTTGAACTTAGCTATGGAATTTCATATTTTGCTTTCCTTTGAGACCCATTTTATCCTTTGGAGTTCAAAAATAGAATGGTAAAATAAAAGTATTAAACTTCCTTTGCTGAACTTAGAAAATTCCCAGTAAACAGCCCCATAAATTATGACTTGTTTTATGAGGAGAGATGTCCAAAGAACTTAAGGGTGACTCTTGAAATCTGTGGAAAATTTTTATTAAACATGCTTTGCTGCCTTATTTTAGTCTCAGTTGCAAATACTTGATAGGGAAATTGGAGGAAAGGAACAAATATTAACCCAAAGAATGCAAAAAATAAAGCAAATTGGTTGGGTGTTCTGAGGTTAAACACTGAAAATAAACTGTAGCAGGAAGGTGGAGGGAGTTAGAGACTGGAGATATGTAGAAAAGAACCTGGGACCTTTTCCCCACCAGAAGAGATTTCAGACTATTTCTTATTTAGAGTATGATTGGAAACATTTTGCTGTGTTGTGAAATTACCTTTTTTTCTAAATAAACTATAGACCTTATCATTTCTAATGCTGAAATAGAAGTGTGAGTTCAAAAGAGAAGATACAGACTCAACAAATTCAGATGTATTGAATTTAGAATGTAATTACATAAAGCCTTGAAGAAAAACTCAAAGTAAATTACAACTACTGTGGACCAATTTGTATGGTTATTAATATGCTTTGCCTGTGGTAGTTCCATGCTTTTTGTACTTATGTAATGAATAGAACTTTAAAAGAGAAATACGATACTGTGTACCCTCAAAAAAAAAAAACCAAAACTTGCAAGTAAGACAAAAGGATGACTGTATCCTTAATGTCACATTGGGGCACTAACAGACCCACCCAAGATTTACCTAATTGCCTAGGGGAATGCCCCTCTATCTGACATTTTATTTATTATTGCTTGGAGCCCAGACTCGGGAAATTGCTTAGAAACTGCTAAATTTTGTCTGGTAGAGATGCAAATTATTTCCCTCTGGTAGCAAAAATAATTCCCAGACTTTTAGGTTTGTTTGTTTTTTGAAGTAATTAAAATACTCTAGTATTTCTAATTTTATTGCCCTTTAGGACATTAACCAATTTTCTCTTTTTTGGTAGACTTCATAATCTCTATGGTAATTACCCTTTAAACCAGTTTACCAAGCTACTGGTTCTCTCATTAATGACTTAATTAAATCTTTGTTGTATGCTCTTTCCACATTTGAATGAGAGAGTAGCTCTTTAATTTTCGGAAAATTTTACTTTGACAATATGAATCTCAAGGACATCGTTTTTGGTGAATAGTTGACTTTTTTGGGGTGGGGGAAGTGCATGGATCAGGAATCGAACCCGGGTCTCCTGCATGGCAGGTGAGAATTCTACCACTGAACTACCCTTGCACCCCCAATAGTTGACTTTTGAATGACATAATATTATTTCAAGGACACTTTCAATATTTACAAGCTTGTTTTTATTCATTTATTCATTTATTTATTTAGCCTTTAACTCAGAGTATAGAGCTCTTGAGGAATGGCTATCAGCTAGGGGAAATTGTGAACTAAGTTGCTAAGATTGAACAACTTTCTCACCCTTCTACCCTCCAGGTCCTTCCCAGGGAAGGGCATCACTTTAACCTTCTCTTCTAGGTGAGGCAGGCTAGAACCGGGAGAGAGGGAAGAGGGCAAAAGCTCATGAAGAAGGCTTTGAACTAAGACAGTTAATCAAGGACCACAGGGGCTCGGTCCAGTAGGGGGCTGTGTGGGAGCACCCCACCTGGGGACTCTGATCACATCTGGAACCAAACGACCCCCCACCTGAGTGAGTCAACTATAGAGAAGGGTGGAGCCAACTGACCCACCCAAATGCACTGCCCTGGAGGGAAGAGAGGGTGGGAGGAAGGACCTCAGACAAGGAAGGGGGAGAGAAGTAAATGAAGCAAAGCAGTAAAAGCAGATGGTCCCACTGGTAGGGCTGCTCACCCACCATCTGTTTTTAATTGCCAGAGTGCCTGCATTCTCCTTTTCTGCATGTGCACTTAATAAATGTCCTACCTGCTTGCTCATTACCTCTGCTGTGCCTTTGAGTTCTTTCCTGCGGCACAGCCAAGAACCCAGAACCCAAAATTCGGCAACATGAGTACTTCTTTTGGCTTCCACTTAGTGCAAATACCAACTCTGTTCATTTTGTGTAAATATAGATTTTATGATGGCAGTTATACATATAAGAAAATTCCGAAATGTCTAGCCTCTATTTTTATGCATCAATGACACTGATTTTTAATATATTCTTTGGAATATTTTAGTGATGAACTAAATTTTGAAAGGTTGCCCTTGGAGCTTAATATTGGTGTATACATATTCTGTTTTGTATCTAAAACTAGCTGGTTTGACCCCTCTGAACATTTTTGTTGTCTTTTCATTAATTTTTTTAGCAATGAAAACAGTGGTCCCTATCATTGCTGGACCCATTTTTACAAATTCTCCTCAAACCAATTTCCTTTTATTCAGCATATTTATCTCATTTTGCGGTTACGCATAATTTCTTCATCAGTGATTGACTTTCCCTCTGGGAGCTCCATAAGCAAAAGAGGTTATATCTATTTTTACACCTCGTTTTCCTCGCTTTTCCCCCACCCACTGTGCCAGCACATAGTAAAGCACAGCAAATTATTGTTGAATGGATAAATACATAACTTAGTAAATAAATAGTTGGATTGACATTTCTACATGCTCCATTTCAAACTCAAATTGAAAGGGTAGATGACTGCTCTTGCAAGCTGTTTGGAAACTGATCTGATTGATAATATTTTTTTAAATTATTTTTTTCTCGATACAAAGTGTAAATGTGATCATTACTTCTAAAACATCAAAAGACTTCCAAATAAAAACAAGGAATAAAGTTCTTCACTCAGAAATAAGGGTGTCTAATATTTTGCTTTCTTTTCTTTCAGACTTCTCTCTTTGTACTGTATAGTAGTAGCAAATAGAGTGCATATTTCATAGATGTTTATTTTGCACACATAATCCACTCATTGGATGTGTTACAATGTATTCAACTTACACATTATATAAAAAAAGTACAACTTTTCTGCTAGTGCTATTATAAATCATCTGGTGATGAACATTTTTGTACTTGAAAATTCAAATTTTCTTTATTTAAGATTTCTCCAGAAATGAATTACTGAGTCAAATACTGTTGGCTTTTATTTTATTTTTGTTTAAGTTTTTATTTCATAATCATACACTTAACTCTGCAATCCAGCTAGACTTGGAAGGGAAGATAATGCAGAACCCAAAGAATTGCAGGGAGAGCACAATGATGGGATGCTGAGAGTGGGGCGCGTTCTGAGCTATAGAAGGAGTGGTCTGGTATTTAAGACAAAACACAGATAAAATTTATTAGACTTGTCCACAGTCGGCAATGGCAATCTTCTTGCTGGTCTTGCCATTCCTGGACCCAAAGCTCTCCATGGCTTTCTCAAATCCATGCCCCCTTTCACCTTGCCAAAGACCACGTGCTTGCTATCCAACTGCTGCAGATGAAAAACTGGGAACCATTTATGTTGGGTCCAGCATTGGCCATGAACAAGATGCTGGGACAAAAGGCCTAAAGCATGCAGAGTTTTGAGGATGAAGTTCTCATCGTCACACGGATTGTGGACGGACTTGCCACTGGGGCTGAAATAGTGCATGAAGTCACCACCCCGGCACATAAACCCAGGAATAATCCTGTGAAGCAGGAACCCTTATGACCAAATCCTTCCTCCCCAGGGCTCAGAGCATGAAAATATCCTGCTGTATTTGGAACTTGGTCTGCAACAGTTCGAAGGAGACCCGGCCCGAGGGCTCCCGTTGATCGCGATGTGAAGAACACACTGGGGTTGACCTGACCGCCGACTGGGGGCTGCGGGGGCGGGGGGGCCTCTGCCTACCTTTTATTTTTGATATATGCTTTGAGGCTAAGGTATTGAACCATCTTCATACACATCAGTTGTGTTTAAGAATGCTTTATTCTCCATATCGCCCCCAGAATTAGGCAACCTTGTAAAGAGAAGTTAGGATTGAAGGGATGATTATGATTACTGAATCATTATATAGGTTTTTTTTTTTAACTTATTGGAGTAGAAAGGGGGAAATACTTGAAATCTCTGACCTGTAATCCAGCTGCTTTGATCTCTGATAATGATGAATAGCCTTTATTTTATGCTCTTGTGATTGTAAAAACCTTGTGACTGAATTCCCTTGTACCCATTTAATCCAGTTTTTTTACTTTAGATTCTTATGATCACTACAGAAAGCCCCTGATGTTTATCAGTGAAGGGCTTTGGGTCAGCCCAGAATCAACCTGCCCCAAGTCCAAAGTTATCTTAATAACTTGGATCTAACCAAAATGGGCCTGCCTGACATGTGCAGCAGCTTGGACTTTCATCTGTAAGTGATGTTTACCTCATTATCATACTCAAAATCACCCCCATCATCATGTTAAGGCTGCCATTTTCTTACGTGCCTTCTGTGACTAAGCATGCAATCAATCTCTGCATTAAATCACCACTAATCACATCATCTGGAGCCATTGTGCTCATTATCCTAAAACCTGCCCATCTCTTGATACTATGAAACTACCAGAGTTACTGCAGTTCAGGGAGACAAATTTTGGGGTCTATAGGGCATCTGATCTCCTGCGGTGCGCCTAGTAATGAACTCTTTCTCTCTCTGAAACCTCAGTTCTCAATTATTGGTCATTGAGTGCAACAGGCAAAGAATCCACTGCCTTTGTCCAGCATCAATCTCATTTTCTTAAACCTCCAGTAATTTAGTCAATGAAAAATGGCATCCTATTGTTTTACTTTAAAATGTTAAGAATTACTGATTTAAAAAATTTTTTTCCTTTAGTATTTCCCTAACTGGTTATCCTGTTTCTCTTTTAGACCTTAGTGTTTTTCTCATATAATACAGATCTTTGTTCTT
The DNA here is from genome assembly GCF_023851605.1 of Tamandua tetradactyla. Lineage (NCBI taxonomy): Eukaryota > Metazoa > Chordata > Mammalia > Pilosa > Myrmecophagidae > Tamandua > Tamandua tetradactyla. The sequence continues at coordinate 203,490,831 of NC_135329.1, forward strand.
TATTTTGACCCCTTTAAATACTTTTCTAGGAACATTTTATCATTACTTGCTTGTTACATTTGGCCCATATTTGGAATACTGAATTTTTGAGTAATTAAATCTCTAGTCTTTCCCACTGGTTATTTTTTCTTTTTGTATGCTGCCCAATGGGGGTCACATTTCATTCTTTTTTCCATGTTCCACTGGTTTTAATTTCAAAAATTTTAATTTTCATTGGTTTTCATCTCCTTTCTTTAAACATATAAATAATATTGACTTGTATTTTTTTCCCTCCTTATCTGAAGATTGAATTAAAATAGTTTAATTTATAATGGACCACCTTTAATTGGAAGATTATTAATTTGCCTGGAATTTGTGTTGTTGAAAACAGCATGAGGAAGGGACTAAAACTGATTTACCTCCAGCTTGCTAGTCAAGTTATACTGAATAAAGCAACAATTTGTCTATGTTTTTTTGCAACAATTTTTTAAATTGTGGAAACATATCTGAAACACAAAATTTCCCATTTCAGTTATTTTAAATATACACTTTTTAAGTGAAGTGTGCTCAAAATTCACAATGTTGTTCTGCCATTACCTTAATTACTAAAAATTTTTCATGAGCCCAAACAAAATCTCTGTACCTGTTAAACAATGACTCCCTATTCTTTCCTCTTCTGGGCCCCTGTGACCTCTAATCTAATTTCTGTCTCTAACGAATTCCTTATTCTAGATATTTCATATAAGTTTAACCATAATGTATTTGCCCTTTTGGGTCTTTCCCTCAGCATAATGTTTTCAAGGTTCATCCACACCGTAGCATGTATCAGAACTTCATTCCTTTTCTTTTGTATGGATTGATCACATTGTGTTTATATACATATATCTGTATCATGGGTATCTATTTTATTTATTATTTATTTATCTATGTACCACATCTGTTGATGGACCTTTGGATTGTTTCCAACTTTCTATTTTTTGGTCAGAATTCTGCTATGAACATTGATACACAAGTATCTATCTGAATTCCTACTTTCACTTCTTTTGTTTATATACCTAGAAGTGGTGTTGTTGGGTTATATGGCAATTCTATATTTAATTCGTTGAGTTCTCCATAGTGGCTGCACCATTTTACATTCCTACCAGCAATGTCCAAGGGTTCTAATTTCTCTGCACCCTTGCCATGCTGGGGAAATAGAATTAAAAACAACATATCTTTTCAACCCAAAAACCTCACCACAGAGTTGAGAGAGAAAGAAAAACTATTTATTGTGTAAGTATTAAACCAAAGTAGGATGCATCAAGGGTACTCCCCCAGAGAGACCACAGGAAAGAAATCTCACCCTTCAATAGCCAGGCAGATACAGCCCCGTGCAAACATGTTCTCGGGATGAACAAAAACTGGTCTTCAAGTAATAGGACTTGATGGCACCATTTGTCACCCTCAGGTCATCTTACATTCACCTGGTGAGTGTGGTGGTCTCTGTGCTTGCTAATTGCCTGCATTCAAAGGAATAATAAAACTTATTTCTGTGGCAGAAAGAGAGTTATAACTTGGAGTCTGAAGACTAAACTGATCTCTGTGGCAGTAGGAAAATAACGGGAGGGAGTGTCCTTGATGCTTTCATTTCAGAGCTGGTTCCCAAGTCCATGAAAAAGATTTCCTGTGTTGTAAACTAGCAAAAGGCTTATTTGGCTTTAAAAAAGATTTACATATATCTCAAAGGGGCAGGGAAAGGGTGTACAATTACAAGTTTTCTAACAAAAGCTCTAAAAAAGGCAAGGGAAGGAAGGGCCTCTTTTTCTTTTTTCACCAAGGAAAATATATGTATACATTTTTTTCTTTTTTGTTTACCCTTATAGTCAACACTTGCTATTTTTTTTAGAAAATAGTCTATACTAGTGGGTGTGAAATGGTATCTCATTGTGGTTTTGGTTTGCATTTCCCTGATGGCTAATAATAGTGAGCATCTTTTCATGTGCTTATCGGGCGCTTGGAGATCCTCTTTGGAGAAAGATTTGTTCAGTGTTTTTCTATCTTTTAATTGGGTTGTCTATCTTTTTATTGTTGTAGGAGTTTGTTATATATTCTGGATAATAAACCATGATCGGATATATGATTTGCAACTATTTCTTCCTGTTCTGTTGATTATCTTTTCACTTTCTTGATAATGCCCTTTGAGGCATAAAAGTTTTCTGTAAAGTAAGCCAGAAACACTGGTCACTTCCTTTAGCATTTTGCAGGTACATGGAGACCACTGTATGGTTTCTTGGTGCATGTTGGTAGATTGTGCCCATCTTGGTTGGAGAATCCCAGATGCTCCAGCGGAGTCATGTTTGCATGACCCTGTAAGTGGTGGCAAGGTATTTTGGAAATTTGTAGATGGGTTGCCTTAAAATGGATATCATTTTTTGACGAAGTTTACTGGAATCTGCAGTTCAAAAGCATCTTAATTTGGGACAAAACATCAAAATGCTATTACTTAGTAACATAACACTTCAAGATGTCTTTGTGATATGCCAGGAAATTGCTCTGAGGCCAGGAGAGATCTGTTGAAGACTAGATTTTTATGCCTTTGCTCATATCCCTTTGTTTTTCCAGTCCTGTCCCTTGTAGATTTTGGCAAGCAGTGGATTGTGGCACCTTTTCTTTCTGATATTGGTTGATGAGATTATATAAGTGCTTTATTAGGAGAATAATTTCTGTAAGGTTCTGTAAAACAAATAAATTTCATGAACACACAAATTGATACTAAAGGCAGATACTAATGCTATTTGTTTGATTAGATGATGAGACTATGGAGACCCAGTATCTGATGATGGACCGTTAGATTTGACAAGAACTTTCTTCTCGCAAAGTGAGGACACTATGTACATATTTATCATCCAGGAAATGGATATTTCCTAACAGAGAGAATTCTCCCCTTAATGCAATCTGGGACTTTATATTTTTGCTTCCCTTTTCTGGACTTCAAGGAACCAGTACTGTTTGTTTGTTTTTTCCCCAATAGATAACTTTTGCCACACTGCTTTACACTTAAAATTAGGATTATCCCAGTAAATAATATGTTAGCATGGAACTCAAAAGACATCTTGACAAATTTTCTGAATATAGCAGTGTTCTAGTTTGCTAGTTGCTGGAATGCAATATACCAGAAATGGAATGGCTTTTAAAAGGGGGAACTTAATGAGTTGCTAGTTTACAGTTCTAAGGATGAGAAAATGTCCCAATTAAAGCTAGTCTATAGGAATGTCCAATCAAAGGCATCCAGGGAAAGATACCTTGGTTCAAGAAGGCTGATGAAGTTCAAAGTTTCTCTATCAAGTGAGAAGGCACATGGCGAACACAGTCAGGGTTTCTCTCTTGGCTGGAAGGGCACATGGCAAACACGGCATCATCTGCTAGCTTACTCTCCTGGCTTCTGGTTTCATGAAGTTCCCTGGGAGGTGTTTTCCTTCTTCATTTCCAAAGGTTCCTGGCTGGTGGACACTCTGCTTCTCATGGCTATGTCATTCTGCTCTCTCAGAACCTCTTTCTTTCTCCAAAATATTTCCTCTTTTATAGGACTCCAGAAACTAATCAAGACCCACCCAAATGGGTGGAGAGAAGACTCTACCTAATCTAGTTTGACAACCACTCTTGATTAAATCACATCTCCAGGGAGATGATCTAATTACAGTTTCAAACATTCAGTACTGAATAGGGATTAGAAGAAACAGCTGCCTTTACAAAATGGGATTAGGATTAAAACATGGCTTTTCTAGGGCACATACATCATTTCAAACCAGCACAAGCAGTGTATGGAAGAGAAAAGAGAAAGAGAATCTATCATTCAGTGTGAGAGAAAGTCAACTTTAAGTTTAAAGTAATGTAATACACTTTGATTTTATTTGGCAAAGATAAATATGTTTGAAAACATGGGCAGTCTCTGGGGGGAAGATGTCACCTTGGAAGTTAGATTTCTTTGCTAAATTGTGTCTTTTTCTCTCATATATTGTTTGTATAGCCTCTCCAGGCTGATGAAAGCATATTGGTTTTAAAAAGATATTAAGTCAAGTTACAAAATCAAAAAGCATTTTTCAGGTGGTAGGAAAGATTAAAAAAAAGGACATAGTGTTGTTTAATTTCAATAAAAAGCCATCATTACAAATTAAGAACTTGCAAAGATATGAGTTATGAAATAAGAAGTAAGCTTTCTTTGCAGTAAAATAAAACTGCTTTTTAAGCAGTACAAGTTCTACATATTTATAGGCTGATAAATGATTGTTGTTTATTTATTTTGAAATAATAACTTAACATTATTGCATAGTCAAGTGCAAGACATTTTACATTATCTCCCCTATTAACCACCCAGCTTGTATGGGAACATTGTCAATGTTTATTACAATATTAACAGGGTATTTTTTTTTTTAGTAAATTTAGTCTAGTCAGCAGTATATACAATGTATATTTAGTACATTCATCAACACCATGAATTCCCTGAAAAGAAACCCCAAGCCCATTAGCAGTCACTCCTCTTTTCCCTCTCCCAATCGTTTTTCTACCTTGACTAGTCATTCAAGTACCTACTTAACATTTCCCTATTTATTTTTTTCAGATAATAAAACACTGATTTCTGCCTATACTTTCACTATCTCATAGGATTTGCTTCCTAGCTGTAGATTAAGACAAATGAAATCTTTGGTGGGTGTAGCAGTACTGGCAACAGGTGAGGTAATGAGGTTTACCTGAGCCCACGTTTCCGCCCTGTCCTCTCCTATCACAATCTCAGTGATGACCAGTCCAGGTTAGCAGGGTGAAGGAGCTGCTTCGGAGCACCAGGACACAGCATTCCATCCTGTGGTTCCTTGAAGTCTGAAATCTGACATGGAGAAAAGGTATAAATGTCATAAAAAATATTTATGAAGTCTCTTTTCTTGAAAAAGCAGAGAGGAGCAATAAGGAACATATGTTACCTTGCGTGCTGGTTTGAAAGGATTATGTGTGCTAGAAAAGCCAGTTTTTAATCCTCATCCACCTTGTGAAGACAGCCTTTTCTTTTAATCCCTATTCAGTCCTGTATGTTGGAAACTTGATTAGGTTATCCCCACAGAGTTGTGACCCAGCCAATTGTAGGTATTAACCTTTGATTAGAGGGAGTTGTGACTTTACCCATTCCAGGTGGGTCTTGATTAGTTTACTGGAATCCTTTAAAGGAGGAAACATTTTGGAGAAAGAGACAGAGCCATGAGAACCAAGAGAGCCCACGCAGCCAGAGACCTTTGGAGATGAAGAAGGAAAATGCCCCAGAGGAGCTTCATGACGCAAGAAGCCTGGAGAGAAAGCTAGCAGATGTTGCCATGTTCACCATGTGCCTTTTCAGTTGAGAGAGAAACCCTGAACTTCATCAGCCTTCCTGAACCAAGGTATCCCGTAGTTGCCTTAATGTGGACATTTTTACAGACTTGCTTAAATGTGGACATTTTCATGGCCTTAGAACTGCAAACTTGCAACAAAATAAATCCCGCCTTTTAAAAGCCATTCTTTTTTTGGTATATCACTTTTCAGCAGCTAGCAAACTAGGACACCTTGTTAAAAGGATTTTGCTAACAACACAGGAGCACAATTAAATAATAAATGTCTCATTAAAAAAATGGATCTAGTATATTATTGTAAAATTCTTGGAAAAACATTTTAACAGTTGCTTAAATTAAGCGCTAAGTTTTCAAAACTCAGTGCAACTTGTGAAAATGTGTCTAGCTGTCATCTGGCTTCAGAAACTTGCTTGGTAGTAATTTAAAAAGATAGTGAATGATTCATTTATTCACTTTATCATTAATTTATTAAATTAGCACTTCTAATGCATGATAAGTGAATGTATGTCTAGAATATTCCAAACAATACTGTTGGTAAGATTTCAGTTGTTTGCTTGTTACCTTATTGGAAACAATAGTATTCAATTTTCAAATCCTGTTAGTAATCATCAAAGCCAAGAGTGGCACATGTGCACACAGTGACCATGTGGTTTACCAAGGCTTTTGATAGCTCTATCTTCTAAAAGTATATAAGAATAAATTAGTCTTGAACTATTTTAATTGCCCCTGTAAAAAGGACACATTATATTTTATGTTTTGTGTTCAATTTCACAGAAGTGAGGCATTTTTTTTACTGTTTCTTTTTCTTTTTAACCTCTTATCCCCCCTTTAATTAGTTTATTTCGTGTCTTTATTTTTTCACTTATCTGTCCCTACCCTGGATAAAGGGAGCAACAGACACAAGATTTTCACAATCACACAGTCACATTGTAAAAGCTATATAGTTACACAATTGTCTCCAAGAATCAAGACTACTGGAACACAACTCAACAGTTTCAGGTACTTCCCTCAAGCCACTTCACTATACCATAAACTAAAAAGGGTTATCTAAGTAATGCATAAGAACAACCTCCAGGATAAACTCTCAACTCTGTAATCTCTCAGCCACTGAAATTTGTTTTGCCTCATTTCTCTCTTCTTCCTTTTGGTCAAGAAGGCTTTCTTAACCCCACGATGCCAGGTGCCGGCTCATCCCCGGGAGTCAGGTCCCTGGTTGCCAGGAAGATTTATACCCCTGGAGTCATTTCCCATGTGGGAGGAGGGCAGTGAGTTCACCTGCCAAGTTGGCTTAGAGAGAAGATGCCACATTTGAGCAACAAAAGAGGTTCTTTGGGTGACTCTAAGGCATAATTATAAGTAGGTTTAGTTTCTCCTTTACAGGAATAAGTTTCATAGGGGCAAACCTCAAGATCGAGGGCTCAGCCTATTAAATTGGTTATCCCCACTGCTTGTAAGAATATCAAGAATTCCCCAGATGGGGAAATTTAATATTTTCTTCTTTCTCAGTTTCTCAAGAGGACTTTGCAAATACTTTTTATTCTCTGCCCAAATTACTCTGGGGTATATCAGGGCATCACACTAACCTGTACAAACCAACAAGATCTCACTCCTATTCAAAATTCCATGCAATTATGAGGTTCAAATAAACTGACAATGCAAGTTAAGTTAGATAATGTGCAACCAAAAATACAAATTTTGCATGAAATAAACATCTCTTCCTTTGGTCTTACACAGAAGTTGAAGCTTTAAAATATAGACCTTATCCTTTACCCTGTATTCTGATTTATCTTAGTCTTATCTAGATGATCTTTATTTGTATCTCTATTTGAAGTCTGATGACTTTTTCAATTTTTCTAACAGTTGCTGTATGGGGTAGTGCTGACTTTGTTATCTTCAGAGCTCTAGCTCTGAGTCTCAGGTGTTATACAAGTGCCCAAAGTTCCAGGGGAACAACCAGCTATATACAAATAGCTCAGCACTTCAGAATTTAGAAATAACAGTTACTAGTCCAGAATAGATGTGTCTGCTGTAAGAGCTTACAATCTAGAACCCTTTTACAATAGGCCCCAGAAGTGAGGCATTTTAATGCAAGAATACCGCAACCAACCAAGCTAACAAGCCACCAAGTGGTCTAATATTATTTGCACTTTCAGTTTGTTGTTGAACTAAACATCATCCCCTCTAAATAAATACCAGACTGAATGAATGATTTGAAATGATAGACTGGACCAAATGATAGATTTCAGTTTAGCATGCCTATCATTGCATGTTCGATTCCTTATTTATTTTATGTAAATGCCTGCATAACTCACCAGTGAATTTTTGGTTTGGGACAAGATCTGTACAAGACATGGTACACTGCATGAAAGCACAGCACACAATGATGACATTGAAATCACGCTCTGTGCAAACCCATATACAGAAATTCATTTAATAAGTTTAAAAAATCAGTTGTGTTCATAGTAAAGAAAATTCAAAAGACTTTTTCTTATTTGATTGCTGTTTGATAGTCAACAGGAGCCCTGATATAGTATTAGCGTCTGCTTTATGCTTTCCATGTATGGAAAAAAAAAAAACACTTGGTAGTATGCTAATAGTGTGTTCTGAATCAATTTTTGGCTGATATATTTTAACCATAAGTTCATCGTTGACTCATCACCTAGCTGAAATGACCAGCCGAATCCCTAGTAAAATCCTGGTGCTCTTTGGCTCATTAGAGAGAAAAAGATGATCAGATTATTAGAATCTGGTGAAAACTTCAGTTTTTAGAATTCTGGCATCTGAAATAGGGTATTAACTCTGTATTTCTTTAATATGCATATGTATGAATATGAATATGCAAGTGTATAGATAAATGCACATTCTGAGCAGGATTTTTTTTAAAAGGAATTTTATTCACAAGATAACATACAATCCATCCTAAATGTACAATTGATGGCTTTCAGTATAATCATAGCCTTGCAGTTTCATCACCACAATCAACTTTAGAACATTTTCATTGGTCCAAAAAGAAAAACCCATACACCGAGGATGCATTTTTTTTTTAAATCAGAAACTATTAGACATTTATTTGTTTCTTTGTTAACTCTTTAGGTACAAAGGTGTTGACTTGCTTTATGATTAAAATGCTTTGCACGTAAGAGCTGTCTGTAAATTGGTGTCTGCTGTAAATATTCAGGAATAAAAGGTCATTTTGGAGTCTATGGTAATTGTGGCTGGAAGCCATCCTTGTGAAAGTGAGAAGAGTTCCACTTTAAATATTAGTTTGTACCTTCTCTCAAAGGGTTTCCATCTAATATACAACATGGTTATGATTTTGACTTTGTTCTTAACTTTCTCTTTCTTATGCTTTAATCAAGTTACTAAGGGGCAACAAATTATACAAACACCAAAGAATAAAAACAAATAAAGGAAAAAGTTTTAAAAAGGCCTAAATAAGCATGTCTTAAGAAAGTTGGCTTTAGATGATATGGAGAATTGTTTCCCATTGTGAATCTTTTATAAGGCTTTTACATAAAATTTTTAGAAAGAAAAAAGGAGATGGAGACAATAAGGTAAAGATTACTGTTTCTATCTCCAGTATATATTACTTCGCTAATATCACTGAAATGGAATTGTTGAGTATTATGACATTTAAGGAAATTTCAAATACAGCAGAAATCTAATTTTACTGAGAAGTCACATGTGGTAGTGTCAACCTCAGAAGCCCATTTTAATAAAATTTACAATGTGGTGTTGATATCATGTCAGGTGAGATACATGATGCCTGTTTCATGCTGGAAGCACATTTTATGATAGGTAAAATTTCCTTAAAATACACCATCTGCAGATTCTTATCAAATCTCTACATCTCTAAATCTCCATATTAAACACTTGAATGTCAATAAGATTAGCAATAAGGAGTGGTAGAGCTCCACAAAGACTTGAAGCTTGAGGAAGGTAAGAGAATATTATTCTTATCCTAAATTTCTCAGGTTATCAGAAAGAGTTTTCTCCTCCCCTCACCTGCTGTTAAGTGCTGAGTTCAAATAAGCTGATGGAAGCAGAT